>NC_139939.1:6839317-6841817 GCF_963454915.1 Gymnoscopelus microlampas | reverse complement strand
AAATATTTTGAAAATAGCCGATCTACAAGCTCACAATGCGTCGCACCGCGACGCATTGTGAGCTTGTAGATCGGCTATTTTCAAATGGCCAAAATGTATAGGGCTGAAGTGGTTAATCTAAAAACTAACTAGAAACTAGAAGTTTTCAAATAATTGTAGTGGAGTAAAAGTACAATATTTGCCTCTGAGATGTAGTGGATTAGAAGTACAAGTACTGAAATTTGGAAATACTCCAGTAAAGTAAAAGTACCTCAAAATTGTACTTAAGTACAGTACTTGAGTAAATGTACTTAGTTACTTTCCACCACTGGTTAGTTTCCACCACTGTCTAAAACGTATCAATTTGGGGGTCCTTGACATGAAGAACTGTTCTCATGGTACAAACACTGTCTCACAGCCTCCAGTTGGGGTAGCTGTTGCTCCAGCACAATACTCACACACACATACACACTCTGAGAACACACTTCCTCACTCAAACCGTAACAGACACTCATTGAGGGAAACACACACACTTCTGGCAAAACAACACACACACACTCTGATGACCCAGTTATGTTTGATAATTAGGTGATTTGAATAATCACATAGAGCCTGACGGATGATATATTTTTGGGTCCGATGCTGATTCCAATTTTGGAGAGTCCTAGACCGATTACCGATGTTTTGACCTATTTTGTCAATACGTGCAAAATCTTCTTAAAACTTAGATTGGATGAACGTTTCTAAGCAAAAAATAAATAAACAAACAAACAAACAAACAAACAAACGCAAATAACTTTTTCATAAGATACAAAATAAACACTGAACTGAACTTTATTTTATTTAATAGGGGTGTGCCGATATATCGTCCCGCGATACATCGCGATACGTTTTCGTGACGATATGTATCCACTGTATGTATCGTTTTGGCGTTTTTGAAAAAAATAAATATAATATTTGTACTTTTTATTTTTGGCAATAATAATAATGCAAAAACAGAAGTATTTGTTTGCATTTGCTTTTTTCCCCCGATATATTTTCTTAATATATGCCATATATCGGATCGTATTGATATCGTGAGCCCAATATCGTGTATCGTATCGTGAAATTAGCGTATCGGCAGACCCCTATTATTTAACCATGAGCACGTAGCGACTGTTAAAAATCTTTCAAAAACAGTCATTGTAGCCTACAAGCTCACAAGCTTGTGAGCTTACAGATCTGCAACTTGTCATTGTATTTTCTCTGCGGCAAAGAAGCTAACTCCCTCAGTGGAGGAAGTGGCGGGATATGGGGGACGCTACACTCTGGTGTTTCCACCCGGTCTTCAGTGAGCTGAGGGGTCAGTCCAGGCCTGTCACATGACGCAGTAGTCCCCGAACGCACGACCCACGGCTCATTAGTCCGGCCAACCCCCCGCGCCGAAGAAGCTAGCTCCCTCAGTGGAGGAAGTTGTGGCGGCATATGGGGACGCTACGCTCTCCCCACAGAGGTGGGATCCCACTTGTGGCGTCCCCATATCCCACCACAACTTCCTCCACATTTTGGGAAATTTAGTGTAATATATGTGATATTTATGTTTGATAATATCACAATTAAGACATTTTATAAAAAATGTATCTTGACCACATTAACCCTGGTGATTTATGTTTGTCCAATTGTTTTATTTGTATTTGTTTTATATATAACTAACAGATCGCAGTGCGTTGTGAGCTTGTGGATCTGCAATGCTTTTCTTTTTGTTGTACACGGAAGTATATAGGGCTTAAGTGGTTAATAAGATGTGCCACACTCTGTTATGGTTTACAAATGGAACCCTGTAGTCCATCAACATCCAATGTCTTGTCAAAACGAAGTGCCTTTTAGCAAGACGTTGAACCATTTCCTGCTCAACCACTGCAAGTCACCCAGATAACAACATCACAGCCTCAATGCCCCAAGATAGTCATGTTTTACTCCATGATTTAAAGCTGTACTATGTAACTTCTGTTGTATTACAATGTTAATTTGTCCAATGTGCACGGTGAGTATGTTAATACAATTTATTACGCGGCTTGGTTGAATGCTTGATTCTGATTGGTCAATCACTGAATTGAGCGGTGTGATATTTCTGTATAATGACCAATGAGCTCAATAACAGACCGCTGTCTAATCAAAGGCTCGATCACCTGTTGCGCCTCTTGATTTTATGCTGTATCCAACTCAGCAGCCATGTAAACAAACGCACATGTCATTTACAGCTAAACATTGCTCTCAAGAATGTTTTTGAAAACATTTGAAGCGAGAAATAGACAATGCAGTAACCCAAGATTTATCTATTTGATCAACACTTCCTGTTGTTTTCCGAGGCGACCTTGTTACGCTGGACGGACGGCCGCACCTGGCCTAAATTTATGGAATACTTTCATTACCGTAAGCTAAGGAAATACTTTGTTTTGTTGTTACTTTTGGGTCAATGTATGTATCTATTTATTAAGTAGCCATGTAGTAAGCGGGATAACTGACAGCACGCCGGTCATTG
>NC_139939.1:6801817-6831817 GCF_963454915.1 Gymnoscopelus microlampas | reverse complement strand
AATGAAACATTATAAGACCAAAATAAGCAGTTAGAGGACCCAAAATAAGTGCATAATATTAAACTTAGGCAAATGTCCACAGCAATGTAAAGTTAATGTCCATAGGCTTGTGTTGTTTAGGTGACCATAGCGCCATCTCCTGGCCAGGAGGTGCATCTGGTGGGCTTTTCTTATGGAAAATAATGCTTAATTCTAGTAACAATTTGTTATGCAAGACAGTACTTAAATGGTTAGTTACACTCCCACCAAATCAAGAGTGAATTGCAGGACTCTAAGTAATGCAGAAAACGAAGGATTTCTCACAGGAAATAACATTTAAGCAAGAATTAGGCCATAAATCACACATATGCTCATGCATGATACAAACAAAGAATGAAAGGATACACTTTGAAGCAACCAGGCATTCAATCGGTCTCTAGCAGCAGGACTAGCTTTTGGACTGGTCGCTCAACTTTGGAAAACTTGTGAAGACGTTCCCCTTTCTTGCCAAGATTCTTGTCTCCAAGACAGATTTTAACTTTCCTCACGAGTCCATCTTGGTCAGTAGTGGCTTCTGAAACTCTACCCAGTCTCCACTCGTTCCTGTGCACATCTTCTCCTTTCATCATTACAATATCTCCAACTTGCAGATTTCTTCTTGGCGTGTGCCAACGTTGTCTGAGAGAGATGTTGGCAAGGTATTCCTTTCGCCAACGGCTCCAGAACTGTTCTACCAGGTGTTGTACATGTCGCCACCTTTTCTTGCCATATATGTCTTCTCTGACAAATTCACCTGGGGGAGGCAAGGCATTGACAGACTTCATGGTCAAGAGATGATTAGGGGTGAGAGGCTCGAGACTATGAGGATCACTGAGGTTGTTAACAGTCAGTGGACGACTGTTGACAATTGCCATAGCTTCGTAGAAGAAAGTCCGCAGTGAAGCATCGTTTAGCCTTGCAGAGGAGAGGTCAAGTGTGGACCTTAAAATGCTTCTCACTGTCCTAATCTGTCTCTCCCACACTCCTCCAACGTGACTAGAATAAGGTGCGTTCATGCTGAAGTCGCATTGCTTGTCGGCAAGGAATGTAGCTAGCCTGTCAGCATCAACTTCCTTAAGAGCTGCCTTGAGCTCGTTTTTGGCTCCGACAAAGTTGCTTCCTTGGTCACATTTGATCTGACGTACGGCGCCACGTATGGCAATGAAACATCGAAGGCCATTTATTAGGGCATCTGTAGACATGTCGTCCAGCATTTCAACGTGAACGGCACGGGAGCTGAAGCAAGTGAAGAGAAGACCGTATCTCTTGTGCTCCTTTCTTCCTTGAGTTGTGAAAAATGGGCCAAAGCAGTCCATACCGCAGAAAGTAAAGGGAGGTGAGGGTTCCACACGTTCAGGGGGAAGATCAGCCATCTTTTGCTCTTCCAGTGGCCTCCGGTGCCGTCTACAGGTGATGCATTGATGAATGAAGGATGCTACTGCCCGGTTGATTCCTGGAATCCAGTAGCCGTTGGACCTGATTTCATTGATGGTAAGACCTTTTCCTTGATGTTTAATTTTTTCGTGGTAATGAGCAATCAACAGATTTGTAATGTGGTGATCTTTGGGGATGATTGCCGGGTGCTTGATGAAGTTGGGAAGAGAGGAGTGACACAGTCTCCCTCCCACCCTGAGGACACCCTCTCTGTCAAGGCAAGCGTCAAGAGAGTACAAAGGGTCATGAGATGGTAGGGGACTGTCTTTATTTAGCAGTTTCAACTCTTCTGGATAGACGTTTTTCTGCAGGTCTTTGATTATATAGTGTTCTGCTTCTTCTCGTTCCGTTACAGTGGAGAGATAGTTTGATTTGTTCCCTTTGATGCGTCGCAGAATGCGTGCGACAGCTCTAGTAGCCCGTGACCAGGAAGAGAATTTTGACAATCGATCAACAAGACTAAATTGTTCTGTGGCCTTTGTGCTGAGTATCAGAACACTTCTGACTTCTGGATCTCCTATCGTCAAGTCTGGAGTTTCATCTGTTGGCAGCTTCATTTCTTTGTCCCATAAGAACTTAGGTCCAGTAAACCAGATAGATGACAGAAGCTCATTTGGGGTCAAGCCTCTGGAAGCATGGTCAGCAGGATTCTCACTTGTTGGGACGTACCTCCATTGTTGAGATGCTGAGCTGAGCTGAATCTTCTGAACACGATTTGCCACAAAGGTGTGGAATCGTCTAACTTCATTCTTTATGTATCCTAAGACCACTTTGGAATCAGTCCAGAAGAACTCCTCAGTGACATTAGATCCAAACTCCTCCTTGAGCATGTTGCTCATTTTTGCAGAAACAACGGCAGCCGTTAATTCCAATCTTGGAATAGATGTTAACTTGATTGGTGAGACTCTGGATTTTCCTACAACAAGAGAACAGTGAACATCTCCTCTTTCATTTAGGAGTCTCACATATGAGCACTGACCATAGCCTTTCGTGCTTGCGTCCGAGAAATGATGCAGCTCCGTCCTTGAGACCTTTCCAAATCCAACAGGTGAGTAGGTGCGGGCTATGGTAACATTCTGCAAGTTAGCTAGATCACTTCTCCACAGTTCCCATTTTTGACGAAGCTCATCTGTGAGAGGTTCGTCCCAGCCTGTGCCACGTCTACATATCTCCTGAAGAATGATCTTGGCCTTGAGCAGCACTGGCGCTACAAACCCGAGAGGGTCATAAAGAGATGCCACTGTAGACAGAATGCCACGGCGAGTTACAGGCTGCTCCTTAAAGCTGACGTTAAACCTGAAGTGGTCGGACTCAAGATCCCATTGAATCCCGAGAGCCCTCTCCAGTGGTAGATCATCAAACGTGAGGTCCATATCCTTCACATTGATTGCACATTCAGACAGTGGTATACTCTTTAGAACATCTATGTCATTTGACACAAACTTGTGTAGCCGCAGACCACCCATAGCGCAGAGTTCACGTGCTTCTCTTGCCAGATGTACAGCATCTACAGTGGTTTCGACACTTGTGACCCCGTCGTCTACATAGAAGTCCCTCATAATAAACCGTGAGCCTAGAGGGTAGATGTCACCATTCTCCTTAGCTAGATGCTTCAGCCCATAGTTCGCACACCCAGGAGAAGAGGCTGCACCGAACAGATGTACTCTCATGCGGAACTCACAAGGTTGTGAGTTAAGGTCTCCTTGCTTCCACCAGAGGAAGCGCAGGTAGTTGCGATCGGCTTTAGACACATGAAATTGGTGAAACATTTTTTCAATGTCGCACATCAAGGCAACAGGGTTTTTTCGAAAGCGGATGAGAACTCCACTCAAGTTGTTCAGCATGTCAGGGCCAGAGAGGAGGTGATCGTTCAAGCTGGTTCCCTTGTAACTGGCCGAACAATCAAACACTACACGGAGTTTATCTGGCTTCTTGGTGTGATACACTCCGTGATGAGGTATATACCATTTTTCTCCTTCCCTACCTTCATCGTGCACTTCCTCTGCATCCCCTTTCTCGATCACCTCTTCCATAAACCTCACATAGCGTTCCTTATACGTTTCATCTTTTAGCAGCTTCCTTTTAAGATGACTGAGCCTTACGATAGCAAGATGCTTATTGTCAGGCAGGTGAGGTCTCTCTTTGAAGGGAAGAGGCATCTCATAATGCCCATGGTTGTTCTTCCTTATGCCTCCTTGTAGTTTGTTCAAGAAGACGATGTCCTCCTGGGACACCGTTTTTCTATCTTCGCCAGAGTCTTTGAAATCAGACTCCAATACCTGAATGACATCAGCTGGAGTTACAGGGGGGAGCTCCTTAATGTTTACCCGGTGACAAATGGTGTTGACACTTGGTGATTCATGGCTCGGTGCTAAGCAACCCACAATGCTCCATCCTAGGTCTGTGTGAACAGCATACGGCTCATCTTCTCCCCCGAGAATCACTTGTTTTGGTGCTAGTGCCCTTGGACAGCTGTAGCCTATCAGGAGGCCAACCTCACAATCCTGCAGAGGTGGAATTTCATCCACGATTGTAGACAGATGCTTCCAGTGTCTAGCCGTCTGACGGTTAGGAATGTGAGTGCGGTTTACTGGGATGCAGTCCTTAGTATAGGCAGGGGGAAGATTGATGACAACGTTGGAGTTGTAGCCTCTTACTCTGAGACCTGAGACTCTTTCACTCATTATGACAACGTCCTTACCAAGCATGGTAGTCAGCTTCAGTCTGACAGGACATGAGTCGGCTTGAAGATCGTTGCTCACATCCTGGTCGATAAAGACCGTATCACTCTGAGTGTCAAGTAATGCATAAACAAGTTTTTCAGTGCCTG
The DNA here is from genome assembly GCF_963454915.1 of Gymnoscopelus microlampas. NCBI lineage: Eukaryota > Metazoa > Chordata > Actinopteri > Myctophiformes > Myctophidae > Gymnoscopelus > Gymnoscopelus microlampas. Next base: position 6,827,535 of record NC_139939.1, on the reverse strand, counting down.
GATTGCTCTGTGATGATACCCAGACTGGCACGATCATGGACGTATTTGCTGATGACTTTTCGTGCTCGACATTGAGGGACATAGCAGTAGCCTTTGTCTCGTTGGTGTTACCTTGGCTTGAGATTGGTGCAAGGTTAGTTTTCTTATAGTTGTCATCGTGCAGGTATGTAGGATGTTTTCCTTTGCAGGTGTTACAGGAGTGTCGGTGACGGCAGTCCTTTGAAATGTGGCCAGGTTTCATGCAACCATAACAGAGCTTATTTTCCTTCACGTACTGTCGTCTCTCGTCCAATGGCCTGGTGACAAATTCAGTGCAGTCGTGAATCATGTGATTAGTGTCTTGACAAAACAGGCATGGTTTAGCATTTACTTTAGTCGACTCTCGCTCATTGTTCTCTGCAGATGCTTGTGTTTGAAGAACGTTGGCTTTTCCTGTTCTATTGTCTTTAGAATTCCGTTTCTCCCATGTGGGCTCTGAAGCACGAAGAGCACTGAAGGAAGTGATCGGGTTGCAGGCGATCTCTGCTTCCATCGACATGAAGCCTGCAAAGTGTTGAAAAGTTGGGAATTTTTGAGTTTCGTTCAAGGCCTGTGTTACTTGACGGTTCCACCGAGCTGCTGCCCAGTCAGGTAACTTATGCACAAGTTTCTGGTTTTCCTCACAGTCGTTCAATATGTCAAGGCCTTCCACATGAGGCATAGCTTCCTGACATGCATTCAAGAAATCAGTGAAGCCTCTTAAACTTTCAGCATCCTTTGGTTGTATCTTCGGCCATTGTGCAAGCCTTTCTCTGAATGCCCTCTGTATGATAAATGGTTGACCATAACGTTTGTTCAGCTTGTTCCATGCATCCTTATAAGCTTCATCATCGCTTCTAAAGAAGATGCCGTCTAGAGTCTTTCGAGCTGGACCGCCAACATACCTTTTCAAATAGTGCAACTTATCAGCTGAAGAGATAGTCTTTCTGTCAATGAGTGACACAAATGAGGCCTTCCACTCAATGAAATTAATTGGATCACCATTGAATACAGATGGTTCAGGTATTGGGAGCCTGTTCAGGGCAATGCTATCTTGGAAAGCTTGAGCAAGGAAGGATATATCTGTATTTGAAGGTGGAGAGGCTGACATGACATCAGTAGGCTGTCGAATGGAGGAGGATGGATACACAGGTTGCTGTGTTGCTGCCATGAGGTTAGCAGGCTGTTGAATGGGAGATGAAGTTACATGCGATGCTGTCATGACACGTTGAATGGGGGCTTGAGACACAAGTGACGCTGTCATGACATGTTGAATAGGGAAATGAGACACATGTGGTGCTGTCGTAACATGTTGAATGGGGGATGGAGACACATGTGACGCTGTCATGACATGTTGAATGGGGGATGGAGACACATGTGATGCTGTAGTAACATGCTGAATGGGGGATGGAGACACATGTGATGCTGTAGTAGTAACATGCTGAATGGGGGATGGAGACACATGTGATGCTGTAGTAACATGCTGAATGGGGGATGGAGACACATGTGACGCTGTCATGACATGTTGAATGGGGGATGGAGACACATGTGACGCTGTCATGGCATGTTGAATGGGGAATGGAGACACATGTGACGCAGTTATGCTTGTCTGCTGCTGTTCTTGGGCGTTGGTAGGGCGAATAGTGGCCTCTTGTTCCATTTCTTGAGTGTAGGCCTGTAGTCTTGCTCTTGCTACTCTTATGTCCTTTTGTTCCTCTAGTCTTTTCAGCTCCCGCTTCTGTTGTGCTATACTTTCTGACATTTCATACTCTGCTTCCTTGCCTGCTAATTCAGCTAATGCGTCTGCCCTCTTAGCTGCAATAGTGCTTGAAGAAGACATACTTGTATTTGTGCTGGACCTTGAAGACCGTCTGCTTGATGCTCGGCTGGACTTGTGTGTCGCAGATGAGGCTGTGGATCCATAGACAGAATGAGCATAGTCTGGCTCAAGCAGCTTACGAAGGCATTGTTTCACATTTTGACTGTCAAAATCTTCATTGATGCATTTTATCCTCTCATTTATGATCTTCACAATGTCCTTTGTAGCTGCATCACAGACATCAATCTGGCCTCTTGTCTCATTTGATGGAATGACGTGATCTCGTATTTCTAGGTAGACACTTGTGACATCATCCCTTGCCTTAACAAGTATATCAACAAGTGCTGTAAGTTCACTCGCAGGAATGTCTGTTTTTAGCAGTTTTCTTGCTTTGCAAATCTGCACCTTCCATTGTTCGAATAACTGGATGATTCTTTTTTCCTTTTTCTGGGCCTCATCTTTGATAAATGCAGACATCTTCTCTGTGGGAATTCGTCGGCGGTCAGAGCGGCGAAGCCTTTCCTCTTCCGCTTCATCCTCATGAAGGGTCTCCTCTTCAATGAATGCTGGATTCCCTTGAAGACCAGTGTGGTGAGGCTCCTCCTCTTCCGTTACCTCACTATGAGGGGGCTCCATCCGTTTGTCTGGGTTTTCAGATGTTTCCATTTTATTTATAGGAGAACCGCAGTCTTCAGAGACGTTGGATCGATGAAGTGAAACTCTACCGTCATCAGACATCGTGGGATGACGCTCTTGTTGCTGTCATTAGACAGGAAGTATACTGTCCTCCTTGAGGTGTAGCAACCGCAATTAGACAGCAAGCCAAACTCCATTCACAGAGGACATGAGAGTCAGGATGTATGTTTCAACTCCAATGTTTATTGAAGACTGAAGTACTTGTGAAAAACGGAGTGAAACTGCAGAGACAACGATACACAAAAAAGAACAATACAGTTACTTATAAAATGAGTAGAGGTAAATAAATGCAAATATAAATGTAGGATACATTTATGTTATGGTAAGCATAGGCAACTGTAGCATGAGGTAAATATTCATTCACAGGCATTAAGAACTGTACTAATCCCATACAACAACAATCTCTCAAGAGAAAGATAATACCAATAACAACAACATATGTAACCCAAATGGTTGTGTAAAACTAAACATAAGAATACATCCCAAATCACCTTCACACTGTCACAACAAAGTTAACTAATACAGGTTTAGGGAGTTAATAATAATAGAGTCACACTTACAGACAATGCTTGCCTGGCACAACAAATAAATGGCAGCAAAGGCTTTAAATGCTCTGGTTTGGTTGAAATGACTGGGATCTAACTCTCTTTAACAATGTTTTTTGTGGATAAAAAACGATCTTTTTTCCTTCCTGCTTCCTGTCTAGAGGGGTGGACTGTACCATTACACAGGGACACTGGGGGGTGCCAAATACTACAACAATATAAAGGGCTGTACCATTACACAGCAATAATGTAGGGGTGACAAATAACACACCAAGGGATTACACTTGACTGGGCAGAACACTCCCCGCATGGCCTCTTTGAGGCCACTACCATCTGCTTATTAGAATGTCCCTTCACTCTTTGGCCTCCAGCCACTCCCTGTAATAGTCTTTCTTTTTGGAGGTTGGGAATGCTGGCAATGTAAGGGCAGAGGGTCTAGGTGAGATTTCGGTGCCCGGAGGTTGAGACGGTTCGCCGGCTGGAGAGGTAGTGGTTGGGTGGTGAAGACACCGATGTCTGAGTCGCTATCCTTCTGCTGTGACTGGGTGAGGAACAGCTCCTCGGATTGGAACACTCCTGTGGTCTTTGGGTGTGGATGCCCGCCTGCGGCGCTGACTGTGTTCTTAGCAGCTGTTTTAATGGGTACAGAAATGGAAGTAGTCCCTTCTGTGTCTTTGTTGCGCCGATTGATAGCTTTAGTTCCCTTTAGTTTCTCTTCCTTTTTAGCGGGCGGTGGTGGGATATCGTTTGATAGGGAGCTGTCGGTGGCGTCGGCCTCGCCTGGCAGGCTCTTGGGCTGTTCGGTGGCCGGGACGTTGATACCTGTAACGAGGCTAACTGGTCCCTCCCCGCCGTAGTTCACCTTCTCTTTTGGCTGAATGAAATTCTCGCTGGGAGTGAGGAAAGAGGGTCCACCGTTCTCCATCACGTTCGTCTTAAAAGTGTTCACAACTGGCTTGTGTACATTCGCAAGGCATACGTCGCCCACCAGAACCCAGCCTAGGTCCAACTTCTGGGCAAAAGGAGCATTGTGTGGGCCGTTGATCGCTGATCGAACTTTGTGTATTCTAATAATGTCCCTCCCAAGCAAGAGAAGAATCTGGGCCTTTGGGTCAAGTTCTGGAATGTGGTCTGCCAAGGTTTTCAGATGGGGGTGCAGAAGAGCTGCTTCTGGCGTCGGTATTTCAGACCGGTTGTTGAGTATTTGGTTACACTCTATGAGTGGTGGTAGAGCGAGACTGATTCCACCGTTCGCTGCCTCAATTTGGAAGCCCTCTGCCTTTCTTCCGGACATGTCAACTAGTCCAGCACAGGTTCTGAGTGAATAAGGGGATGCGTGGGTCTGGATGTTAAACACGTCGAAAAAGTCTGACCGAGCTAATGAGTGGTTGCTCTGATCGTCGATGATCGCATACATCTTAACGGCCTTTTCGCGCTGACCGCGTGGATATACTCTGACCAGACATATCTTTGAGCAGGATCTGCCGACCTGGCCTTGACCGCAGACCTTTGTGCAGTTGGAGGTCACTGTGGTCGAAGTAGTTGGGGTCTCTTTGTCCTCCCCGCCGTTGTCCAATGCAGGGGGGGATGTTTCGGGTGATTGTGGGGCTGGACCCGGGTGCATTGCTGTAGGATGCCGTTCGCTCTCACACTCGCCACACTTCGCTATTACTTTACAATTTTTGGCTATGTGATTAGCTGAATTACAGCACTTGTAGCAGATTCCGTTCTCCTGGAGAAAGGCCTTTCTTTCTCCAAGGGGCTTCGCTCTAAAGCCCTTGCATTTACTGAGTGGGTGCGGTTTGTTGTGGATGGGGCAGCATTTTTCAGTTCTTGGGCTGTTTTCTGTTGTGATGCTTCCACTGGAGTCCTCGTCTGAGGAAACATCTGTTTTGTGGACAGATATTGGAGACCTGGTGTGGGGGTACCTGCTACTGTATTTATCTCCTCTCTCGGTATTCCTGCCGCTTGTGGATAGTGCAAAGCTTGGATCGTTTCTGGTACGGGCTTCGTAACAGATGAACTCAGTAAAGTAGGAGAATGGGGGGAAATGGCCGCCGTGATCGTCTTTGTACTTTGAACCGTAGGATAGCCATTTCTCCTGCAGGTTATAGGGTAACTTCTCCACTATGGGGCTGATGCCGCGGGCAGTGTCCAGGTAGGCTAAACCTTTTAAATATCCGTCTTCCTTAGCTGCTTGGAACTCCATCAAGAGGTCACCAAGCTCTCTAAGCATGGTGTAGTCTTTGCTGGAGATGTGGGGAAAACAGTCCAGTTTCCTGTAGAGTGCACACTCAATGACTTCTGGTGAGGCATAGCACTCGTTGAGCCTGGCCCAGACTTTTCTGAGAGCCGCTCCAGGGTTATTAATATGCACTGCACGTATCCTCCTGACGTGCTCGACTGACTCTTTGCCGAGCCATTTCACCAACAAATCTAGCTCTTCGCTGGCTGAAAGGCCCAGGCCCTCGACAGCATTTATGAATGACGACTGCCATGCCCTGTAGCTCTCTGGGCTGTCATCGAATTGAGCAAGGCCTGTACTCACCAGCTCGCGGCGGGCCAGGTATCTGGCAAACTCTTCCATTCCATGTGTCTGGTGTGTCGAATCAGCTGGGGTCGTGCTTGGTCTGGGGGAGAAGGACTGAGCTGTGGGGTTCATGGGCTGACTGTAGGGATGAGAAGTGGGATTTATGGGCTGGCTGTAGGACTGAGCAATGGGATTCGTGGGCTGGCTATAGAACTTGACTGTGGGTTTTGTGGGGTGACTATAGGACTGAACTGTCGGGTTAATTGTTTGGCTGAAGGACTGCGCTGCCTGAATGGTGGGCTGGCTGGAAGTTCTGGGTTCTAACCATTGCTCGGATTGGGTGTGAGGGATTTTGCCAGCAGTGGGATTGGGATGAGACAGGTGGGGGTCAAGGGGCGGTTCCTCTGAATCACACACTGCCAAGGGGAGTGTGTGATTCGTTGTCGGCTGGGGTCGACCAAGTGATGAGGTTTTCGTTAAGATCTTGAGGTGAAGCTGCGCGCATTCTATGCTGTGACATATCTGTAGTTTGGATGTTCAGTTGAGACTGCGTTTTGACGTAGTTGCTGGTGCGCTCTGTAATGTCCTTTTCTGACAATGTGTGAAAGCTGAGTGCTGCACATTCCATTTCCACCGCCGCTTCTAGGACCTCGGCCTCTGCGTTTGCGGCAGCTGCCTCTCTATGCAGATTCAATGCTTCCAACTTGGCTTCCCATTTAGCCTGCTCCAATTTTAACTGTACCTCCTGCTCGGCGAATGACGCACGCGCCCGTGCCGCCTCTGCCTTGGCCCGGGCTCTTGCAGCGGCGCCTGCCGATGATGTGGATGAACGGCTGCTTCTTCGGCTGGATACGGTAGACATTTTGTCGTCTTTATCTCCTTCCATGATGCCGTTTCAGTCTGTTGCTGTAGTAGTTGTAGCACCAGCTTATTTCGCTGTCTTTTCACTATACTGTCCTCCTTGAGGTGTAGCAACCGCAATTAGACAGCAAGCCAAACTCCATTCACAGAGGACATGAGAGTCAGGATGTATGTTTCAACTCCAATGTTTATTGAAGACTGAAGTACTTGTGAAAAACGGAGTGAAACTGCAGAGACAACGATACACAAAAAAGAACAATACAGTTACTTATAAAATGAGTAGAGGTAAATAAATGCAAATATAAATGTAGGATACATTTATGTTATGGTAAGCATAGGCAACTGTAGCATGAGGTAAATATTCATTCACAGGCATTAAGAACTGTACTAATCCCATACAACAACAATCTCTCAAGAGAAAGATAATACCAATAACAACAACATATGTAACCCAAATGGTTGTGTAAAACTAAACATAAGAATACATCCCAAATCACCTTCACACTGTCACAACAAAGTTAACTAATACAGGTTTAGGGAGTTAATAATAATAGAGTCACACTTACAGACAATGCTTGCCTGGCACAACAAATAAATGGCAGCAAAGGCTTTAAATGCTCTGGTTTGGTTGAAATGACTGGGATCTAACTCTCTTTAACAATGTTTTTTGTGGATAAAAAACGATCTTTTTTCCTTCCTGCTTCCTGTCTAGAGGGGTGGACTGTACCATTACACAGGGACACTGGGGGGTGCCAAATACTACAACAATATAAAGGGCTGTACCATTACACAGCAATAATGTAGGGGTGACAAATAACACACCAAGGGATTACACTTGACTGGGCAGAACAGGAAGGGTCAAGTTCTTACTGTAAGCAAACCCCGGCTGATCAAGGATGAATTCTCAAACTGATGATATTGAAAGTTTATTCCATAACACCGTAAGAACTGTATAGGTGGGAAAACAACAGAAAACAAAACATACATTACAATATAGCTGTAATATACTGTAACAAATGCAAATAATATACAACATCAAATTGACAAAGAGCCTGTGAGATGCAGAACCTCAGCATAATTGTTTTTAACAAAAAAGACAATCTCTTTTAGAGTGCAAACAAGAGAAATAGCAAAAAGTATTAAATCTTAATCACAATAAAATGTATTATCCCTTTAAACCATCAATAAAGAAAAGTTACTGTACTGTACTGTACTTGTATTCTGTATTTTAGCAAACATGAAATGTGCGTTTTACTCCATGAATTCTGCATTGTAATTGTGGATTACTGAACTAAATCCACGGTAATTATTTAATTATTTATTCACGCCACTGAGGCCTCCCAAACAGTCCAAGAACAGATTGGCAAAACGACACTCACAGTCACTAATAACTTGGTGAAAATATGCAAAGAATACAACGTAACATCAAAAGTAAACAACACAATGCAGCCTGTAACAAACATACCTTATGCCCTCAGCCAGGTGCTTAAAACAAAATAAAACGTTTCGGTATGAACACTGAAGAGTTCTTTGTTATTGTTTTCATTCATTCATTGACGTGCCTTCTGCAAAGACGCGCGATCTCAAAACAGTACTACTTCCCACTTCCTTCCCGTTTAGGGCATTTTCAAAATAAAGGCTTTACAAAGACACTAATAAAAAACGAACTCAAAAAGAATTCTTTCAAGCAAACAAAGAAAAGTGTCAGCAAAGGCAAGAACAATGAAACATTATAAGACCAAAATAAGCAGTTAGAGGACCCAAAATAAGTGCATAATATTAAACTTAGGCAAATGTCCACAGCAATGTAAAGTTAATATCCATAGGCTTGTGTTGTTTAGGTGACCATAGCGCCATCTCCTGGCCAGGAGGTGCATCTGGTGGGCTTTTCTTATGGAAAATAATGCTTAATTCTAGTAACAATTTGTTATGCAAGACAGTACTTAAATGGTTAGTTACACAGATAACCGATATTAGCGACTAAACTAGGAAAGCATGTGGGTCTCAGGATCCACATATAGAGACGGGGCGGCTTCTTCCATCATGTGCAGCTATCTATTTTGTTGTTCTTTTTTTTTAGACTTCCTAGTCGTGTGTCGCTGCTTCGCAACTTGCAACCAGATGCAATACATTTCAGCGCTCTGAATTGACCCGTTGCAGGTTTTGGGATAATGTTGCAGGTGGTTGCAGGAGGTTGCAAGCAGTGGTGGAAAAAGTACTGACATTTTTTACTTAAGTAAAAGCATCAATACTGCAATGTTGAGGTGCTCTGTTACAAGTAAAAGTCCGCAATACAACATTTACTTGAGTAAAAGTACAAGAGTATTGGTATCAAAATGGACTTAAAGTACCAAAAGTAGAAAGTACTCATTATGCAGAATGTTGTCCCATTTTAAAAATAGCAGATCTACAAGCTCACAACGCGTTGCATCGCGACGCGTTGTGAGCTTGTAGATCGGCTATTTTCAAATAGCTGAAATGTATAAAGGGCTTAAGTGGTTAATGGATAGTAATACAAATCTAAATCTAAAAAGTAACTAGTAACTCAAGTTTTGAAATACATGTAGTGGAGTCAACGTACAAGATTTTCCTCAGAAATGCAGTGGAGTAAAAGTAAAAGTATTGAAAAATTGGAAATACTCCACTAAATAACTAACACTAAATATATACCTCAAAATTGTACTTAAGCACAGTACTTGAGTAAATGTACTTAGTTACTTTACACCACTGGTTGCAAGTTGTGACCAGTTGCATGGCAAATCATTGGTGTGGACTGGGCTTTACAGTACTTGTAGCTGTACTTTAACTGCTGTAATGCTTCTGGCGACTGGATTTCCCCTGCAGGACAAATAAAGGTTCTGTTTACCTATAGGACTACAAGTGACCAGCCTGTGATATCAGTCATTTAGATCTCTAACTTTTCAGGCCACGACCCCCCATGAATAATTATATTTTAACTGCTGGGACCCCCCACCCTGACAAGCACTTGGAAATGTAGGATTTGAGGCATTATATTTACTTTGACTCGGATAAATATTATGAATATAGCTGTAGATGTGTTCCCTCTGGATATTTGACAATTTGGCCAATGTTTGAATGTTTTTATAGGATAGTTTTGATTACTTTTGACACTGTAATGGTCTGTTTTTCGTAGGTACTAAATAGGTCTTAAAAGTCCTTAAATTGTCACTTCAGAAATGTGCAGATACTCTGTACGTATATTGTATATTGGTTTGTTTACTGTTGAGTGAGACATTGTTTTTGCACATTAAGCAAATCATCTGGGGGGTCGGGACCTGGGGTCTCGACCCCCCACTGATCTATGACATATCTATGACGTATGACTTGAATATGTGGGAAAAAACTGCACATAACGTGGAAAATAGCCGAACCGTAAAAATATAAGAACTCATTTTGTGCAGTAATCTCTCAAATGTGTCCAAATGTCCAAAATAACACCAGTGCACTGAGGCAGTACACTTGACTGGGAACTTATGACATATGAACTTAATTATTATAAAGAAGACATAAAAATAGAACATTTTCTAAATTGACCCATGAATCTCTTTCTGCATTTTGTTAAAAAGCTTATAATGTGATATGTGATTGGCCAATCTCTCGCACGCACGCACGCACGCACGCACCTCTCCCTCTCCCTCTCCCTCTCTCTCTCTCTCTCTCTCTCTCTCTCTCTCTCTCTCTCTCTCCTCTCCATTAATGGTAACAGGAGATGATCCACACAGGGCTGCAGTACAGTGCATGCAGGGTCACTCATGACTCACACAAACAAACACAAACACAACATCATGGTTCTTGCAGCAGGCCTGCAGAGAGAGCCATGATGTTAATCTTTCTCACGCACGCTAACCCGCCCCTCCAGGGGGTTTGTGTGCTGTGTTGTGTTGCTCTGCCTCTGGCCGGACCGGGCCGGGCCAGCAGTGGTGGAAAAAGTACTCAAATTCTTTACTTAAGTAAAAGTACCTATACTCTGTTACAGGTAAAAGTCCAAAATTCAAAATTTACTTGAGTAAAAGTATTGGCATCAAAATGTACTTAAAGTACCAAAAGTAAACGTACTAAAATGTTTGAAAATAGCAGATCTACAAGCCCACAACGCGTCGCGATGCGACGCGTTGTGGGCTTGTAGATCGGCTATTTTCAAACAGCCCATAATAGGGCTGAAGTGTATGTTTCATAATATAATGATTTATAAAGTTTTCAAATAATTGTAGTGGAGTAAAAGCCCAACATGTGCCTCTGAGATGTAGTGGAGTAGAAGTAAAAGTATTGGAAATTAGAAATACTCAAGCGAAGTACAAATACCTCCAAATTGTACTTAAGTACAGTATTTAAGTAAATGTACTAAGTTACTTTCCACGGACCACGACGAGGGGAAAACACTGCCGACGTTTGTTTTACCTCTCCAGGGTCCCACGCTCGATATGATCATCTGGAGCACACACACACACACACACACACCCACCCACAGCACATGCCTTCATTCTGTGGTGGGAAAGTAACTAAAGTCAGTGGTTCTCAAACTTTGTCATGTCAAGGGCCTCCAAATTGATATGTATTTGGCCACGGACCCCTCCATCTGTCGGGGATGATTGCTTAATGTGCAACGTTGTTTTCTCGCTCGACAGTAAACAAACCGGGGGCACGGGCTGTCGCCTCACAGCTAGAAGGTCCTGGGTTCGATTCCCGCCGGGGACGCTGTCGGCCCTGGCCTCCATAGGTTGGCAGAGGGAAGGTAGTGCCCAGGATTATATTGACAATTGGCACTGGGTGTAAAAAATCACACCCTGTGTGAAGGAAGCGGTGCCTTTGGGGCGGGGCTTAACTCATTTCAGTTCGTCCCTATTGGTGGTCTGAGTCCACTTACCAAATGTGTACTTGGTAGCATGCTGCAAACTGGAATGATGGCTGTTTAAAGGCCAGCAAATGGGCAGACAGAGGGGGCGGGGCTTAAGTAATTACAGTTCGTCCCTATTGGTGGTTTTAGTCCATGTACAAAATTTGTACTCCGTAGCATGCTGCGAACTTGAGTTATGGCTGGTTAAAGGCCAGCCAATGGGAAGACAGAGGGGGCGGGGCTTCAGCAATTCGTGCTCGTCCCGTATTGGTGGTCTAAGTCCACATACCAAATTTGGACTTGGTGGCATGCTGCAAACTGGAGTTATAGCTGTTTAAAATCCCGTGCTCATCCCGTGCTCATGCGGGCGGACGGACATAACATACGCTGGGGGTCCCTGGACCCCTCTTTGATAACCAGTGGCACGTGTGGCCAATAAGAGGAGAGATGACATAGGCAATCTCCAAGTCCGGCACCGCTAAAAATAGGGTTACAAAATCGTGGAATAAAAAAAATAAAAAAATGACAATGGTCAAAAACTAGTTCAAATGTGATCCTTTCGGAGGGTCGCGGCCTGAAAAGTTAGAGAACCACTGCTGTACTGTACTGTACTGTACTGTACTGTACTGTACTGTACTGTACTGTACTGTACTGTACTGTACTGTACTGTACTGTACTGTACTGTACATGTGTGCAGTGCCTCATGTATGTGAATTGGGTCATGGCAGCACTACGGTAGGTAATATTGAGTAATGGAAATTGCCCGGGGCAATCGATAAAACCCCACTAGTGCTGCTGCCAACAGACTGTACTGTACTGTACTGTACTGTACTGTACTGTACTGTACTGCACAGATTACCGGGAAGAGTCACCGCCTCGTTGCTTTCCAAGGAAATGAGATCATTTGGGAAAGGCTCTGTTGCTCTGCCAGAGGATTGGAGCGCTGGGTACACACACATGTACACGTGCACACGCACACGCACACGCACACACACACACACACACACACACACACACACACACACACACACACACACACACACACACACACACACACACACACACACTATTGTACCTTTACTCCACTTCAATTATTTGAAAATCTTAGTTACTAGTTACTGCAGATATAAATTATTATTTTATAAAACATACACTAACCACTTTAGCCCTGTTTTATACACAGGCTATTTGAAAATAGCAGATCTACAAGCTCACAACATGTCGCATCGCGACACGTTGTGAGCTTGTAGATCTGCACACACACACACACACACACACACACACACACACACACACACACACACACACACACACACACACACACACACACACACACACACACACACACTCAGACTGTTGTTGTATAGGTCCTGAGAAGCTGAGTTATAGGCGATGTGGTCAAGTGTTTAGGAATGGGAAGGACAGAGACAATCAGTCCATTTCCTCTTCCTGTACGTGTGTCCATGTTGTCTGGGCTTCACCTAGAAATAAGGAGGTAGACGCCTCATTGGCTACTGGGGCCATACAGTACATCAACATTAGCTGCGCCGGCAGCTTGCTATAACTCCAATGCAAGAAATACTGTATGCCTGAGTTGCAGTGGTGGAAAGTAACTAAGTAAGTGATACTTTTACGTAAAACATCGGAGTACTTTTTCCACCACTGTTCAATAGACATACATGCATTATGAGTCATAACTATTTGAATAGTGGAGAGACCTCCTGCTTCAATAGACATACAGTACATGGGGCATTGAGGTATCTACGTGTACACGTACTGTACATGTTCACGTGCACATCTCACTTTTCACAAATCAATTCATTGCCCGCATGGAGAAAGACAGTCAGCCGTGAGACAGCAGGTCACCAGAGGGCCTGGGTTTGTTGTCAGAATATCAATGAACATTCTGTAATGCTCTCTCAAATCTCTCTCCAGACAGCGTGACCTCATGACACTGTGGCCTTTTTTTGATTGACTGATGTTTTTATTTCCCAAAAAAAGAATAATGCACATAGCCATATGTCAGAAGGATAAAACTTTTTTTTTTTAAAGCTTGAGAACGTATTTCCATTTTGTCCTTTGAGTGCAAATGTGTGTAAAATGAGTGCCATGTGTTGGAGGGAGAGGGTTGGGTTAGCAGCAGAGACAAACAGAAAGAAATGACATTATCAATAATGAATACATTCATATAATTCCAATGTGGTTCTCAACCAGTGGTCATTGAGAAGGTTCCAGGTGGTCCCCAACTAAATTATGGAGAGTTGGTAACCAAATGAACCCTTATTAGATCTTTAACTCTTGAGAGCGTGAAATGAAATGGACCCTTACGAGTCCATTTGGTTTCATTTTACGCTCTCAAGAGTTAAATTATTGTTAATTCATCTGCATTACTTAATTTACAAGAAAAACAAAATTTGAGAATGTAGAAGAATTGTTATTTTGATCAACGTTTGCCTGTTGTCTCTCCTATCAACATTAACACAGCATGGAATTGTGGACAAAATCGTATCCAACAATAACAAAATATTCTACGTTTTGGGTTCTGAGAAGCTAAATCTCATCAAATGGTGGTCCGTGGCTCAAATGGCGAATAAATAATGGACCTTGATATGAAAAGGGTTGAAGACCACTGCACTGGACAAGTAAAATAGCAAAGAACAACATGGGTTATGTAAATGGTACCTGTTACAACTCAACTAATTGATGTGTAGGTCCAGTGTGTGCTTATCAGCCATGCATCTCCTTATGACCCTTGAGACATTCTATGCTACCTTGAAAAGCTTTCCTCCTCCAGTCTGGCCTGGGACAGTTGTTCTCAATGTGCGGTCAAGGGACCCCCAAGTGTCCTTAAAGGAGTAGTTCACCCCAAAAATGCTGTATTTTCTCTCAATTACACACCCCGTGAAGCCTGGAGTTTTGTTTTTGTTTTTGTCGCATTCCTAAGCCAATAATTTTTACTCCGAGTCATTTGATCAATAGATGGGGGTCCGTGGTAGCCTACAATATTAATTTGGAACCACCGGACTGGGACACTGTAAGCATGCTGATCTTAAAAAAAAAAAAAATCAGACCCAGTAGGTGTTCTTGCCAGTCGAGCTAATCTGAAGCCATTCAAAGCCTCGACATCCAAAATGATTTAAAAAATCATCATCCGCGTTTCTATTTAAAGCCGTTTTTTTTCCCTCGCTGCTGCCGTGCTTCTTGGCAGGCAGAACCCAGAGAGAGCTGATGAGACGTAGATGAGTCCCACATGATAAGGGCCCTCTCTCTCTCTCTCCTCGCTCTGTAGCGTGTGATCCGATACCTTGTGAACGGAAAGGAACGCGCTGCCTTTTTTCTTTTCTTTATGTTCGGCTTGCCGAGGCACTTTTGATGGGGGGTAGGGCGGGTTGGGTTGGGTTGTGTGTGTGGGGGGGAGGGGGGGTATGGCGTTGAGGACAAGGAGTCTGGGACGGGAGCCAGCGATGCTTAAGAAGCAGCATTTGTTTCTCGTTTTGGCCCTCTCGCAAAAGCTTGAATGACCGGAGCGGATACTCACATTTCTCCGGTTACTCACCGGCTTTCGTTCCTGTTTCGTCCTGTTCCAAAACCGACCGATGGACGGAAAGGACGGATTCCGGTGCTCAAATCGTCGCTGTCGAGCAGAAACCTCTTATCTCCATATTTTATTTTAATGCCCAAAGTAGCGTTTAGCACATTTTCAAAAGTGAAAGTGTTCAAGTGTATCTGTGAGTTTTATAAATATTGAACCGATGAAAAGTATTAACACAAGCTTGTGACTAAATAATAACTACAATGGTTGCATTGGAATGGAGGTTCCTTTTTTTCCATTTCCTGACAAGTTACAGTTTTGGACATACAAGGTTTTCCGCCCGACAGCGTCGAAAAACACTCCGAAACCCAGAAAGGAGTGGCTCCTTATGAAGGGGCCGGGGGAAGGGGGGGTTGCTGGCTGCAGAAAACATGAATGGTCTTTGGATAGAGGGCTTCTAGAGAGGGGCGTTGACCTCTTATCTCCATGTTTTTGTGTTTTTTTTGTCAAATTAACTGGATCATACAGCATCACACGAAAGCATCAAAAGTCGCAGATCCAAAAGCTTGAAACGCGGCTCGAAACCGTGATGCGTTTTGAGCTTGTAGATCTGCTACTTTTGCTATTTTTGAGCTTGAATCCTGCAAAGCAGGGGTCTTCAACGTTTTCGGGCCAAGGACCCCCTAGCTGAGAGAAAGATGAAGCAGGGACCCCCTCTAAATTGTATAAAATTGTGTTGCATATTAAAAAAAAATTGTTTACTTGGTCTGCTCTTTTTCCTCTCTACACATATACCTTGTTGCCCAAAAATAGCCGATCTACAAGCTCACAACGCCTCGCAGCGCGAGGCGTTGTGAGCTTGTAGATCGGCGATTTTTGGCTAAAGTTCTCCTCAGAAAAGGGATGCTAGGGTTCAAGTGGTTCAGTTAAACACATCACACAAAGATTTGGCGGACCCCCTTTAGTAACTCTGTGGACCCCCTAGGGGTCCTGGACCCCCTGTTGAAGACCCCTGCTGTAAAGTTACATTTTTGGGACATATGAGGTTTCCACCCGACAGAGACGAGGGCCGAGTCCAAGTCTTGGACGCTGTAACGTCTCATGAGATCCACTGAGGAGAAATCTCTTTTATTTTTTTTTACTATCAGACTGGGCTTTCTGCCACACAGGCTTTAGAAGCCGTCACTTCCAATCCCACTGGAGCATTAACTACTTAAAGCTGCACTCTGTAACTTTCCTGTTCTATACCCCGGGATCCGAACCAACTGAAATTGTAACCAACCACTGAGCTAACAGAGCCTGCCTGCTTGCTCAGGGGAGAAATTGAATTTTGACCTTCAGGCAGTACTTGTGGCTTCAGCCAGTCTTGTCAAACCAAGACACAGGATCTAAAAGTCTCCATAGAGGAACAGGGAGACCAAATACAACCACCCCAATTGTATACGTTATATTGTATTAACATACCATGCAGCTTGGACAAAATAACATTGTATTCACTAAAAAAGGTTACGTGGCACAGCGCCCTATTTTATACACGATCACTCAAAGAACAGGGAAAATTGCTGATCTATAAGCTTGTGCGTGCGTGCGTGAGCGCGGGTGCTGGTACTCAGTCAGCATCTGTGTTTAAAGGACAACTTTAGTTTTTTTACAACCAAGGTTTATGTTTTAGATTGTAATTAAAGTAAATAAAATATGAGTGTTAAATTTTTTAAATGTACTGCTTTCTATAGTTTTAGCAATTTTCGCGATCTTTTTTACAGTGGGCGGGGGCATTCTGTCCGGTGGCTAAATATGTATTTTTTGACACAATAAACTGGTGATTTCTTTATTATTATTTACAGTAGCTCTTCTAGCCCCCAATAACTCACATCTGGCCATTAAAGACCACAGGACCTTTTTTATTGTGTAAAAAAGGCATATTTAGCCACCGGACTGTAGAAAGCAGTACATGAAAAAAAAATAACACTGATATTTTATTTACTTTAATTACAAGCTAAAATATAAACCTTGGTTGTAAAAAACTGAAGTTGTCCTTTAAGAACACTTAAATCCAATCCAAATAATGTGATCTAACTGATATTATAACGGATAAATACTGCTGATGTAGAATTTATATTACAGATGTGTATGAAGAATACGGCATCTAGATACATATGGGTATACAATAATAGTGCTGGTTAACAATAGTGAAATATCTGCTCTGCAAGTTTTGTCATCACTTTGTTGCCGTTGGGTGGAAACCTTGTAAGTCCAAAGCCATTACTTTTCAGGAAATCGGGGGGGAAAAGAACCTGTGTTCCATTAGATTGGATTCCAATTGTCAGTCACGCGCTTTTGTTAATACCTTTAATGACTTCAATATGTATAAAACACACTGACACACGCTCAAAACGCGTCCCTTCGCGCTACTTTTGATACTTGTGTGTGACGCTGTAGTGTGATCAAGTATGGCGTTCGTTTAAGAAAAAACACACACAAGTTAAAATATGGAGATAAGAGGTTTCTGCCCGACAGCGATGACTTGCTGTCTCTGCTGTGACTCAGAAGCTGAAATTAAAGTGCCGCTCGGCGCTCAGGCTGCTGTGTCTGACACTGAGAGACACCACGCCATTGTGTAACCACTAGACTGTAGAGACACCACGCAGTTGCAATGATTAGGGGCATTAATGGAGGTCAGACTCACCGGAACACAAGTGAAATTAGTTATTTGTTGAGGAAGTTTGAAACCCTATAAATTCTGAATAAATAAATAAATAAATACCGTAAATAAATGAATAAAAAGCACAAACCCAGGCTGTTTCAATAATCACTGGTTTTATGTGTCACCAATCTCTCAAGCACAGATTCAGAGCTGCGCTACTGAATCTGTCGGGAGCCCCGTTCAGAACGTGTGAGCGTTGGCCTACAAGTGGGCGTGCCTTCAGATCAGGAAGCAGGCCGCGCTACCCAACCAAATGTAGTGGGCGGGATTTACATCTGTGCGGCTCGCTTCCCACCGGAAACAAACCCAAACTCATTTAACAATAGCGTCTTCGGAGCGGACAAAACCACGGAAAGTTAGTAACATTTTAACTTGTTATTTCATCATAGAAACAAGTGGGCTTATAACCAAAACGATCCATGTTCTTTGGGAGAAATGGTGTTAGTGTGGAGAAATATTGTTAGTGGGAATGAAAACATAGGCGCACCACCGGAAGTGGAAGGCTGAGGGCAGATACCAAACGCTGGTTTCCAGTCATCGTAGGTATATTGGAACGCATCTGTGTCACTTCTTGATTTGAGCAAAAAAGCATAATTTTACACTTTGGCTATTCAAATATTTGTATATCTGCTATTTTTGAAAAATCATGAAAATGTGTTTCAAATCTTAGAATATACAGTATATTCTTTAAAGCGAATATTTGTAACTCAAATCTTTGCTTCTGGGGGTCCCTGGAACAAAATATTTTGAGATGGTGGTCCGCGGCCAAATACATATACATTTTGGGGTCCTTGACATGAAACATTTTGAGAACCACTGATATAAAAAAATAAAAAATAGGATTTAGAAGACATTTTGTAGAATCGGAACCCAAGCCTTAACCCATTGCATGCCAATCACGTAGATCTACGTGAACCTATTTATAGCCGCCACGTGCCAATCGCGTAGATCTACGTGAAGTGAAAACATTTTCAAAATATATATATATATATTTTTTTTTTTTGTCCAATTTGACCCAAAGACCAAGGATAATATGATTTATCAAAGATATAGGGGTCTATCCACTTCCTTTTTAACTTAAAACTTAAAAAATATTCATCTCTGCTCCTAGGTACTTTTTTGTTTTTCAATGAAAAATCTCTGGCACTGGCTAGAAATTTTCAGAAATAATCTGGTTAATCACTCCCCCCAGAGTCAAATACAAAAGTGAAAAACGCTGGGGGAGGTCATTTTTCCTTTTTATTTGACGATCGGTTCCCAGATTGATGTGTCACTTACGTGTATACAAGTAGTGCTTGTGAAATGTTGACTTGAAGTTGTCCCGCAGAAATGTGCTAACATAACAATACACTAAACAGCATGGGTAATTGTAAAAAAATAAATAATAATAATAAGGATAAAAAATACTGGATGCCATAGAAATAAAAGTTAGGGTTAGGGTCTTGTCTTTCTGTTTTTATTGAGAGAGAGAGAGAGATGTATCAATATGTGGCTGTTATGTAATCTCTCTCTCTCTCGCTCTCTCTTTCTCGCTTAGCAGTGTTAGCCATCAACTATGTCTGTCTGGAAAATCCCCCCCCCCCCCCTCCCCCCACACACACAATGCAGCTCTACGCCAATCACAGCACAGAGTCTTTTCCATGACGACAAGTTACCAAGCAGAATTCCCTCAGCTGATCGATCCTTCAGGCCAGGTAAACATGCAGCCATCATAAAAGTTTTTTTTTTTTTTTTTAAACAATAAATGAAAAAAGGAAAAAAAAAAAGAAGAAAAAAAAGAAAAAGTTCAATAGATCAATAGACAGACATGCAGGCCTTTATTGATCCTGAAGTAAATGCAGTCGTCAAAGCAGCACCATAATTCTTTTAAAAATGGAAAAGAAATTAATAAAATACATGAAAAAAGGGGATTGTAAAAACACGGCCCCCTCACGCATAGAAGGACAATATCAGTCACCAGAAGCAGGGACGTGTGTTTTCAATGAGTCTAACATGGTTCAAATTGAGTTTATATATAGTTTGTATAGGAAGGGGGAGTGTCTGATAAAATAAATATTATCGAATATCTAAATATTGAATCAAGCAACATAGAAACAGTCTCCAATGTCCCCAGAAGTGTTTTAACGTGAAATAAATACCCCTTTTAATGATGTGAGGTGAGGGTTTGTATTGGATTTGGAGGTGGAGTCGTCGGTCAGTAGTGTAAACAGAAGGGGGCCGAGCACACAGCCCTGTGGTGTGCCAGTGTTTAGAATGACTAGAGCCAGAGCTGCTGCTGCTGTTGAGGAGAGTCAGGATACAGTTACACAGAGAGGTGTTGAGGGATGATGCAATTGCTGTTTGCACAGCACCACACGATGTGGGCTTGTATAGTACGTCTGCTGTTTTTGGTGCGAAACACTGGCGTGCAACATAGTATAAATCAGCAGTGGTGGAAAAAGTACTAGATTTTTTTACTTAAGTAAAAGTGTCAATACTGCAATGTAGAAGTACTCGGGAAGTTCGGAATTCAAAATTTACTCGAGTAAAAGTAAAAAAATATTGGTATCAAAATGTACTTGAAGTACCAAACATAGAAAGTACTCATAATGCAGGATGTTCCATTTCACAAGTTTTTAACTGTCTAAATTGTCTAAAAAATCTTTTGAAAATAGCAGATCTACAAGCTCACAATGCGTCGCATCGCGAAGCATTGTGAGCTTGTCTAAAAATCTTTTGAAAATAGCAGATCTACAAGCTCACAATGCTTCGCATTGTGAGCTTGTCTAAAAAAGAATGTCTAAAAATCTTTGAAAATAGCAGATCTACAAGCTCACAATGCGTCGCATCGCGACGCATTGTGAGCTTGTAGATCGGCTATTTTCAAATGGCCGAAATATATATAGGGCTGAAGTGCTTAATGTATGTTTTGTAATAATAATCAAAATCTACAAGGTAACTAGTAACTAAAGTTTTCAAATAAGTTTTGAGTAAAAGTAAAAGTATTGGAAATTGGAAATACTCAAGTAAAGTACAAATACCTCAAAATTATACGTAAGTACTTCGTAAATGTACTTAGTTACTTTACACCACTTTAAATCAGGCCTTAGTCACACAGTTCTACCAGCTCTGTATCAACAGAGACAAAAGCTTAACTGTCTTAAGATCTATGTGTATGTACGATATATGACATGATGAAATATGGATTCAAGTTGTCAGTCGACACGACTGATTTCAGTCACTTTTATAAGTTGTGTATTAGAATGGGTCAACGTAGCAACAGAATACAATGTTCTATTCCTTAATTGTAAATTGATGTTCAGAAGCATCTTCCATAAAACCATAATGGTCTTTGATATTTTAATAAAAGCAAAGGTTAAAGGGCAAGACCACTTTGGTAGAGGTTTGGGTTGTGTATTTACCATTTTATGATGTGCCTCCAAAGGTGGGCGAGAAATCAAAAATAATTACTCCATTGATTAGTAATTGATCATTAAGATATGCTCTTCATTGACTTACATTCTACGATTAAACAGCTCTCAAAGTCACATAAGCATGTAAACAGACAATATAGAACATCACCAAAGCCAGCACTGTTTTCTTTATATAAAAAAAATAATCCTGTTGATTTTAATATTTGAAGATCTGGAACCGCAGATCCAGGCCAGGTTTTCTTCTTAATAGAAATAGCAAAATCAACAGGAAATTAACATTTTTACATTAAAGAAAAACAGTACTGGGTTTTGTGATGTTCTATAATGTCGGAATCAACTTTGTTTGCGTTAATTTATGTGCTAAAAGAGTGACTTTGAGAGCTGTTTAACCGTACCATGTAAGTCAATGAGGAGCATAATTTATTTTCTAATCAATGGAGCAATTCTTTTTGATTCCTTGCCAACCTTTGGAGTTAGATCATAGCATTTCATTGATTCATGACTTTAGTCACAAAATGTAAACAGCACAGAGGTACAGTAAAAACATTTCGGCTAAAAGGATAAGGCAAAAAAGTCTTGCTTTTGTCCTATGTATTCAATTCTTCAGCAGAACACATTAATACATCAACAAATATGGCTATATTTACAGAGAAAAGGGAAAAAGGGAAAACAGCAGCAGTGTATGACCCGCCATTTTAACGGGAATTATATAACTCCACTCGTAGTTTCCTGATAGATGCTTTTTCAGGCAAATTTTGAAAACCAGTGATTCACATCCTTTAATGGATGATGTCAGGGCATTCCACATTACAGTGGCAGAGTAGTAGAAAGATAATTGTTATGGCTGATATGTGTGTGTAACCCAAGCGCACAGCAAAGAGGAGACGTAGGTCAGGTGAATCCCGTGGGCGTATTTATTGAAGAGTATTCTGTGGGTGGAAAGTGGAGTTGGTGTGGGTTGGTGGCTCCGCAGGTTGGCACAACTCCCAGCTTGTGAATCCGGAGCACTTGAGAGGAGAGGCAGGGTCAGTGAAAAATAACCACCAAGGGAGAACAACAAAAAGGCTGGAGCTGCAACTGTGTAAAGTTGAACAGCTTGGCAAATACCTGCGTAAAGCTAAACGGTAACTAGCACTACAACTGAGTTTAACAATACAGTAGGCTGGCCTGAACTTTACCGTAAGTGTTTACAGGTGAAGCTCTGGCGCGAAGCAACGTGCAGAAGCAACGGCTGTGCGAAGCAACTGCTGCCTTTTGTAGAGGCAGCAGTTGATTATAGAATGGGAGACAGGTGCGGAGATTGGTGAGGGAGAGCAGGTGCGCGAGGAGCGAGCCGTAACAAGAATTTTCCCTTTCAAACTGTTTCATGAATCACAGCTTGGGACGGCCTAACAAAACGTTTCAGTCGCGAGATTTGTTTTTGCTTCAATCCCCGAATCAAGCAGAGTGCATCTCCACACCACAGCTTATGAAGGGAAATGAAAAGTTAGTATCCAAAAGATTTCAGTCTTTTTCATTTATATCGTGGTAAATGTCGCATCATGGACTTATCGTGCTAATATCATATCGTGAGTTGTTATCGTTACATGCCTATTAATTACTATTATTACTTAATGCTGCTGCAATGTCTGAAAAAAACCTCACTGTCATGTACCTGCAATGAAGATCACCTTGAACCTTGAACAGGCATGCAGAGGATTCTTGTCATCCGTGATGGCCTGTATCTCCTCCTGCATCCTACTCTGTGTTTATCTTGTGCTAGTGAAACGGTTATTGATTTTCTTGGGTGTAGTCTTTCTTAGCCAGCGTAATGCCATGGGACAGGCTGGATCGTGTTGTCTTAAGTGCTGTTTCATCACCTATTTTCAGCGTTTCGGGCGTTGCTCTCAGCAGTTTGTGCAGCATGGCTTTGGGTTTAATTGGCTCATATCGTGATGGATATGATGACAGTAACTTCCTCAGTGCACTTGTTTGATGTATCAGTCACTGTAGCTATTATATATGCCTGCCACGATTATTACATAATAATCACCTCATCGCAATTTATTTGAGATAATCGTAAATATTTTTTGCATAATCGTCAAAATCGTTTCCATATTGAAAATGTTTCATGTATTTTCAAACATGTTAAAAAATACTGGAAATAGTAGATCTACAAGCTCACACAGTAGGTAAAGTTATAACATATTTCAGTCATTTTATTTAGGTTATTTGTCATTATCTGCCCTGTGCAACTTCAAAGCCTAAATGCCATTTTTATCCATTATGTTCCAACGTGTTCAACGACAAAAACACAACTAAATTGTCAATCGCAATTATTTGTGTGACAATTTATCGTCATGTAAAATGTCATAATCGTGACAACTGTAGCAGCATCATCACTGTCGGGCAGAATCCTTGAATCTTCATATTTCAACGATTTACGTTTTTCATGAATTAACGTCCGACTCACAACGCGTGAGCTTGTAGACGGGCTATTCACGCTATTCATGAGAATTTGGTGAATATTTTATGAATATTGGACCATTGAAAAGTATTAACAAGAGCTTGTGACAAAATATTGACTACATTGGATCACATTGGAACACAGGATCTTTTTTTACATTTCCTGAAAAGTTAGGGTTTTGGACATGACTGTACTGTATACTGTATGTGTCCACCCGACAGCAATGATATGCATACATACATACGTCTGTATGATGAGCAGTTATAGCTGCTTATATATCTCTGCTGTCCAGCCCGAAACTGCTAACTCCAAAACGCTCATTGTTCAGGAAACGAAAAAACAAAATATACGTTTTTCAGAAAATGAAGAAAACCTTATATTTTTAAAACAAAGCAATACTACCTCGTCAAAGTTGGTATAGTGACTGTATATATTGTGAGATACTTGCATGTGTCATTATATTATCAACACTTTACCCAAATCGCGGGTAAAAGAGTTAGAAGTTTCAGACGAGCAGAAATCAAGCTGAAATGGAGTTAGGTGTCCAAACAACAGTAGCTCGACTCGCTGCTGAGAGAGGTTTCAAAAGGGTACAGATTCCCAAAAGCTAACAATGGATCTCCAAGCTCACAATGCATCACAACAACGTGTGAATTAATGCCCTGATGCTTCATGACACTTATTATATAGGCCTACAACAATAAACAGGACTTTAAATATTACAATAACTTCTGCTAAGAGGTAGTAGAACACTAGCGCGACAGAAATGCTATGAACGTCTTTCTTCTTATCACAATGCTCTCCTCATTAAACACTTCATAGATTTTAGAAATATAATTACTTGTTTTCATAACATTAGCGTCAGTGCTGTTTGATAAACAGGTACACTGCATAGTTTTAACAGACTACGGGGAGTCTGTTTACGTGTTGTTGTTCCTCGTTCACTGCGCACCGCGCACTGCTAATGCTGTGCTGTAGCACTGTGTAGAGGAGAGGGGGGAGTTGTTTGTTTTTGACGGACAGTTTGAGGATCCAATGGAGTTGGGAGTTTTCGTCTGAGGCGCTTTTTAATACTTTTCATTGGTTCAAATGTTTAGATTTTTTACACAGATGTGAAGGGTGTTCAATAGCGTCGATTTATGAAAAAAAAAAAAAAAGATGAAAATTGAGTTAGCTGGTCCCGGCTGGACACCGATATCTGAAAACAAGTGCGTGCGTGCGTGCATGCATGCATGCATTCGTGCGCGTGTGTGTGTGTGTGTGTGTGTGTGTGTGTGTGTGTGTGTGTGTGTGTGTGTGTGTGTGTGTGTGTGTGTGTGTGTGTGTGTGTGTGTGTGTGTGTGTGTGTGTGTGTGTGTGTGTGCGTGCGCACGTGCAAGTGGTCCAGTCCAATAGAGTAGTTTATCATTGAATTCGTACATTTGTTTATAATTTTGTCACTTACAGCGAACATGCACAGTAACACAACAGGCATTCACACGCACGCATGCGGACACACGCACACCCACACGCACACGCACACGCACACGCGCACACGCACACGCACACGCACACGCACACGCACACACACACACACACACACACACACACACACACACAGCAGCCCAGGCCGGTTATAAATAGAACCATTAAGTGGGCATGCTGACTGTTTGATGGTAATGGACCTGACACACACACCCCCCCCCCCCCCCTTAATTGTTGCAAGTGGAGAGTGGCTTACACACGCGCACGCACGCACACGCACACGCACACGCACACGCACACGCACACGCACACGCACACGCACACGCACACACACACACACACACACACACCGATAATGGCTCCAGCATGACTGGCCAACAGTCTAGGACTGGCTCATCTCTCTCTGTTAATCTCTGTGTCTCTCCTGTATGGACTATATAGGAGGCTGGCCTCAGATCAGCCTGCTTGACCTGCTTACTGTGTATTCATCTCTGTGTCTCTCCTGTATATGGACTAGATAGGAGGCTGACCTCAGACCAGCCTTCATGACCTGCTCACATTGTCCCAGCTTGTTTATACTGCACTGGAGCAGTGATTTTCATGTCAAGATCCCCAAGTTTGACTATGAATTAGTCCAGTGGTCTTCAACATGGGGTCCGGGACCCCTAGGGGGTCCTCAGAGTTACTACAGGGGGGCCGCCAAATCTTTGTGTGATTGGATATTTGTTTTTATATCAACCTCTTGAACCCTAGCATGTGAGCTTGTAGATCGGCTACTTTTGGCAAAGAGGTTTGGTGGTCTATGAAATCTATGAAAATAAAATTTTATACGGTA
>NC_139939.1:6789317-6794317 GCF_963454915.1 Gymnoscopelus microlampas | reverse complement strand
TCTAAGAAACAAAAGACGATGAGAATGAGCGACCAATATATGTCTGCATAGCAGCCATATCTCGGTCAATCGCTAGCATTATGCTATGTTGAGGAATTGAATAGAGGACCACAATGGAAACAAGTCAGTCCCCCAGGACTTTTTTTGTGTTATCCTTACTAGCCTTAATGTCTGACTGTACCTCGTGCTGTTTACATTTCTGACTAATAAAGTATTCAATCAATCAAAAAGTATCAATCTAGAGCAGGGGTGGGCAACTCTGATGATGGAGAGGGCCACTACCGTATATTTCCACACTCACTCCAGGGGGCCACATTGCATATTGTTGCTGTCGGGCAGAAACCTCTTATCTCCATTTATTTATTTTTTTCTTTTTCGTAAATTCGTACATTTTCTAGTATGTCACACAAAAGTAGCAAAAACAGCTGATCTACAAGCTCAAAACGCGCCGCATCTTGTAGATCTGCTATTTTTTCTATTTTTGGAATTTAAATCCTGAATTATTTTTTGGTATTTTGTCTGAAGAGGTGAGTGCTAGGGGGTGAGGTAGAGTCTGAAGAGGTGAGTGCTAGGGGGTGAGGTAGAGTCTGAAGAGGTGAGTGCTAGGGGGTGAGGTAGAGTCTGAAGAGGTGAGTGCTAGGGGGTGAGGTAGAGTCTGAAGAGGTGAGTGCTAGGGGGTGAGGTGGAGTCTGAAGAGGTGAGTGGTAGGGGGTGAGGTGGAGTGTGAAGAGGTGAGTGCTAGGGGGTGAGATGGACTCTGAAGAGGTGAGTGCTAGGGGGTGAGGTGGAGTCTGAAGAGGTGAGTGCTAGGGGGTGAGGTAGTTTGAAGAAGTGAGTCAATGGGGAGTTTGCTCCACAGCTTGGGAGCCAGGAGGGCATGATGATGATGATGATGATGTAGTTGTTGTTGTTGTTGTTGTTGTTGGTGTTAGTGTTAGTGTTAGTGTTGGTGTTGTTGTCGTTGGTGGTGTTGGTGTTGTTGTTGTTGTTGTTGTTGTTGTTGTTGTTGTTGTTGTTGTTGTTGTTGGTGTTGTTGCTGTTGCTGTTGTTGTTGTTGTTGTTGTTGTTGTTGTTGTTGTTGTTGTTGCTGTTGCTGTTGTTGTTTTTGTTGTTGTTGCAGTAGACAACCCAGGGAAGAGATAAGAAGAATGCAGGGATAAGAAGAATGCTTTGCGTGTGTGCGTCAGGGGTGGTCTCTGGGTTGATGGGGGGAATTCCGTGACCCAGATCAAACTCCCCCTCTCAGACAGCAAAGAAACAAGTGTGTGTGTGTGTGTGTGTGTGTGTGCGTGCGTGCGTGCGTGCGTGCGTGCGTGCGTGCGTGCGTGCGTGCGTGCGTGCGTGCGTGCGTGTGTGCGTGCGTGCGTGTGTGTAGGGGGGTAGGCAGGATTGTGAGTAATTGCAGCTTAGTGTGCAAGTTGCTTACAGGGAGAAAATGAGGCTTGGAGTGCAAGCCGAGTGAAACTGCAGAAATGAGTCAATGTCTTTAGAGCTGTGTTTCTCAAAGGGGGGTCCGAGGACCCCCAGGGGTCCTTGAGGGGGTTCCAGGGGGTCCTCAGCTAAATTTGTTAAAATCAGTTTAACCATTTGAACCCCTATTTTATACTTTGGCTAGTCAAAAATAGCCCATTGTGGATGAAGAAGAAGATATTTAAATCGTGAAACTTTTCAAGCTCGTTGCCGCGCGTCATGAAAATGTGTCTTTCGCTGTACTGTGATTGGCTGATAAGTATTCCGACCCTTTGCTCAGTATTGTGATTGGCTAGCGAGACGCATGATGAAATGAATAACCTATAATAGCACCACGCACTTCAAAAAAAATACTTTTTTTAAAAAGTGAGCTTCCATCACTGTGATGACCTTAAATAACACCGCTCACTTCACACTGGGTGTGATTTTTTTGAAATATCGTGAACATCTTTGCAAATCTTTGAATATATAGTTTTTTAAAAGGGACATTTTTAACTCAAATCTTTGCTTCTGGGGATTCTACAAATGTCTTCTAAATCATAACAGTAAAAAAGAAAAGAAACTTATGTTGCTTTATATCAATGGTTCTCAAACGTTTTCATGTCAAGGACCACCCAAAATTATATGTATTAGTCCAGGGACCCCAGAAGCAAAGATTTGAGTTAAAATGTATATATATTCAAAGACATGAGCGTCACGTCAGAGGGTCCTATACCTGCCAATTTTCATACAGGATTTTAATATAGGAAGAGGTTTGCATGAAGAGGAAAAAAGGGCAGACCAACTATAGCAGCGTTTCCCATTTTTGTGTTGCGGACACATATGTATGAGTTTAATTTTAGTTGTCTCCGCCAGTATGGTGGAGAGTATGTTTTCGTTTCCGTCCGTCCGTGTGTGTGTCCGTCTCAGCCAAGCTAACATTGGTCAAGCTTCACGTGACACGTGACAATATGTTGTCACCAATGCTTTGATTGGCTAGCGAGACGCATGATGAAATAAAAACCTATAAATAGCACCACGCACTTCAAAAAATCATTTATATTTTATAGACCACTGTTGTTTCTATATATGAATGGGGTGTGATTTTTTGTCTCCGCCAGGAGAGTTTTACCCTCCGTGTGTGTGTCCGTCTCAGCCAAGCTAACATTGGTCAAGTGACACGTGACAATATGTAATATAAATAGGTAAGACAGGATTAATCAGGAACAGTACTGGCGGAGACCTGTGCTCCGAGGAGCACATTCTCTAGTTTTGAATATCTTTTGAGTTTCCTCTGAAAAAGTTTGGGAACCAATGGATTAGACGACATACACCATATTTGGGCGTAGCTGTGGTGCGAACTCCATACATGGTTATGGCTGAGTCGTAGTGACTTGCGCGGGACGTAATAGGCATCCCACTAGGCACAGTATAAAAGGGACCAGCGCGGTCACAGGACGATCACTTTTGCCTCAGAGAGCTAGGGGTAGCACAGCGACCGACTCTCTTTCGACTGAAACATCTCTTGAGACCTTTGTAGTTGACTCTTGCAATTCGCTAGTTAGCGAGTCTCTAGTTCTCATTGGCAAGACATATTTCTGGTTAAGTTCTAATTGAACACCACTGCAACGAGTCTTGGCTCAACCAACAAATCCCAAATCAAGCAATTTTTCAGTTCAGTGGAATATCAGCCGTGTTTGCCCAAGTACGGCTAGAGTCATCGACGTTTACAAGAGTAACAACGAGATCCGAAAGCGACACGCGACATACCAAAACATTGCTTTCGGATCTCGCTCCTCCAGACCAGACGACCGCTACATCACATTCAACATCCTCCTCGGTCTCCAACACCCATGCGATGCCATCTTGCATTCTCTGGATCTTGTCCCTTGCACAGATTCCAATAGGTGCAGTGTACTTGGGTGAATGCCCCAGGCAGCCCATTATACCCATCTACTTGCTGGTGGCAGGAGCTTTTGGCCTGCTGCTGAATGTGCTTTCTTTCTCGCAGCCAAGGGATGGCACCATCTACCCCCGCAGCCAATTATTCTTCAGGACTTTGATGTTATTGACCTCTCTTTTCCTCTTATGTTGGTTCATCGCAGGTAATGTGTGGATCTACTCCATCTATGCACCCAACTACAATAAGACTACAAATTCGACGGTAGATCAATATTGTAACAAGACCCTCTACCTGTTTGCTTTCTGGACCACTACTCTGTCTTACATCCCACTGGCTTTTGAACTGTTTGTTTGTTGTTGTTTATGCTTTACTCTGTGCAGGGACGGACTCCCCCTATCTTACGTAAGGGACCCTGACATTTTATTGTACAGGACTTACATAAGTAATAACAATGCCACACCATAAAACCATAACAGTAAAATAACAACATTTTATTTTAAAGGTTACAAAGGTTATTACCACTGCTAATTACCAAGATACAAGATGCACAGCGCCACGCTGCACCAGACTGTTACAATGAAGAAAAGCAAATACTGCCTCTCTGCTGTAAATGCGTCACCACCAGCATAGAGAAATAAACATGTCTTACCCTATGCGAGTCTCTTTCTCGACTTACTCCGCGCAAAGTCATCCACTAGTTCATCGAAATCCAATCCTTTGACGACGTCAGATTCGATAGCCAGAAGTGAAAGCAAGTTTTGTCGTTTCAGTGACATCCTCATCCTCAGTTCGTTCTTAATTCTGCCCAATTTGGAGAATGAGCGCTGAGCCCCTCCCTCAATGAGCCCCTCACAGTTTCTAACTGGCAGTGTCAGGAAAAAGCCGTAGTGCCATATAAACATTCAGGAAGGATGGTTGTAAATTCTGATCCACAATTATTTGAAGCATTTTAGTTGGACACTTCTCTTGTTCTCCTGACATAAATGATCTGTATCTGTATCAGTCCATTTGCCTGCTTCATGTCATCGGTCGTGTCCAAATCCTGTGGATATGCCTCTAAGAGTGACTTAGATTTTGATATTATGTCACTGGGTTCATGCGCAAAAAGAACACCAAATAGTCAACTCTGTGTAAGACTCCAAACGATGGTTTAGACAGGACACTAGTTTGTCAATTATGACATTGAATGTTTCTATCCGAAACTTCCCCCTTCCATCAAGTACCACATCTGGCTCTGCGCTTTCATCGGCCATGGTTTTGCGCTTCTTTGCGTGCTTGGAGGTCCTGTTTGTAGGACTGGGAGACACCAGTAACATCCTTGGCTGCCTTTTCAAATATGTCAAAGTGGTCTCGTTGGGCTGTGCTGTGCACAAAGTTGCACACAGACGAAAGGTGTCCCGCAGCCGTGGATAGGTTCATGTCATGCCTCTGTAACTGCGCACTTACGGCTTGAAAGTATTGTGTCCCAAAACTTGGCCATGAATGTCATCTCCAAAGTCTCTAGTTTGGAGACACGAGGCTTCGCTTCGTGTTTCACGTTTCTCTTCTATGTCTTTGGAGATGTTTTCAAAGGCCTCTCTCAGCTGTGCGTAATGCGCCCACAGTGCCTTGCTGGAGTCCGCCCGTGCGCTCCACCCAAGGGCGTCAA
>NC_139939.1:6779317-6784317 GCF_963454915.1 Gymnoscopelus microlampas | reverse complement strand
GAGGTCGACGTCTTGCTCAATGACACATTGACTCGACTGAAACCTGTGACCATTCTCTTCACGAGACAGGCGCTCTGTCTTCAAATGGGCGAGTCTAAATCTCAAAACACAAACTGTATTCATAGCGAGAATATGTTTTTTGGGTTGACATACTGTAAGGCATCATAATGTCGTATGATAAAAGGTGTATTTATTCACTTGGTGTATTTAGTCACTTTTAGAGCACTGCAGAGGGTCTGTGTCCAGCTGATGCTCGTTGACGCTCGCTAATGCATCAAGGAAGGCAATTATGTTTCTGCAACTGTCAAATAGGTCTACATCTATTCTAAGGCATCATAATGTCGTACTGTATGATAAAGGGTGCATTTGTTTTGAGCCTTAACACAATGCGCGTGACATTCATCAACTCTGACGGGGAAACCAGGCAAGGCACCAACCTGCACAAGGACACAGAAACTAACCCAGGGGGAGCCAGGGTTTAACCCATTAAGACCGGGAACGCATCTGTGTCATTTTTTAAAGATCGTGGTAATTTGTGCAAATCTTTGAATATATATATATTTTAAAGCAAACATTTTTATCTCAAATCTTTTTAGTTAAAAATAACTTGCTATAATATCAGTGGTTCTCAAACTTTTTAATGTCAAGAACCCCCATTTGGCCACAGACCCCCATCTCAAAATATGTTGTTCCAGGGACCCCCAGAAGCAAAAATCAGGGTTAAAAATGTTTGCTTTAAAACCTATATATATTCAAAGATTTGCATCTTCCACGATAAAAAAAAAAAAGTCAGATCTACAAGCTCATAGCGAGGCACTCGGTGCCACGCTATGAGCTTGTATATCTTTGTAATTGTAGTGGAGTAGAAGTAAAAGTATTGGAAATTAGAAATACTCAAGTAAAGTACAAATACCTCAACATTTTACTTAAGTAAATGTACTTAGTTACTTTCCACCACTGGGTTTGGGATGTGATGGCCCGGCGTAGTACAGTAGATGCAGGTGTGATCCTCTGGAACTACAGTTGGGTTGTGATGTTGGATTGGAGATAATACACAGTGTCTGATGTCTCAAAGTAAATTGGACTCCGGTTGTTTAAAGATTTCTCCTGTCCTTCTAACAAGAAAGGCTTTGCCTCTGGGAAGCTCCCACACAAATCTCTCATTTGATTTGAACGGACTGTGACTCTCTCTGACAGGCAGCATTCAGTGAGCTGTGGCCCTAAGCTCCTCTAAACACCATCAAGTGACTATCTGTACATGGAAAGGCGACAGCCTCTATAAACACTCACACGGTCCCTGAGGGGAGCCAGTCAGCTCGGTGTGGGGCTTTGAGGAGAGAGCCAAAGACACTGCTGTGTTCAATGCTCATGTCACTGTTTCCACCGCCCTCAATATTCTATGACAGATTCCGCATCGAGGATAATCTGCTGTTAAGTCTTTTGTGTGCCTGAGCTGACGTTTTTCCAAAATGGTATTTCTTCAACGCTGTCAAACAGACGTAATCACAGCTGTCGTGTATAATAGTCACTACATGATTCTAATCTCGACCATCATCGATATGTCCCGTCGTTTCAAAGGGTTTCAGAGAAAGATTGTGAACCTGTGACACCCTCTCAGTGCTTCTCAAAGAGGGGTCCTTGGGGGAGGTTCCAGGGGGTCCCCAACAACATTAAATGTACAGTACAGTAAAGAAAACAAATTTTGTTTATATACTGTACAGTTGCATCAGAATCGGTTTAACCACTTTAATCCTATATACCTTACATCTGCGATTTGAAACATATTCAAACATCTTGAACAAGATGTGACACATTTGTATGGGGGGTCCCTGGCACAAAGCAATGTCAGGTGGGGGTCTGCGGCCAAGGGGTCCTTGACATGAACCACCGCTCTATAAGGTTCTGTATTAAAGAAGAAAAACGAAGAGATCACCAGCACCCACGTCATACGTTCTTTTAGGATAATCTCACTGTCAGGCGCTGGCAGCACATCAGATGGAAGCGTTTCAGTGCATTTGCTTGCTGATACGCTGAGGAAAGCTCACGCCCACACGCGCGCCCGCCCGTTTGTTGTGCTGCCCGTTGCCTGACAATTAAACATCCTAAAACAGGGGTCTTCAACAGGGGGTCCGGGACCCCTAGGGGGTCCTCAGAGTTACTACAGGGGGTCCAACAAATCTTTGTGTGATAGGATTCTGAGGGGAGTGAGGGGAACATTAGCCAAAAAAATAGCCGATCTGCAAGCACACAACGCCTCGCGCTGCGAGGCGTTGTGTGCTTGTAGATCTGCTATTTTTTGGCAAAGAGGTTTAGTGTTGAGGGAAAAAAGTTGTAATTTAATTTAATCTGCAACACAATTCTATACAATATGTAGTGGTGCTTCATCTCTCTCTCAGCTAGGGGTCCTTGGCCTGAAAAGGTTGCAGACCCCTGTCCTAAAAGGACGTGAAGTGAGTGTTGGTGATCTTCACGTTTCAGTAGAATTGTTTCTGATCGTTGCAGCCTTTAACTGACTGTCATTTGAGACGAGTGCTCGCATTCCTTTTGAAGTTATACTCTGTATTGAAGAGTAACGAAGTATAGCTAATATACTAGAAAACTGTACATCTTTTATCAATCTGGTAACCCCTATCGGTAAAAAAAAAATAATAATTTTGTTTTTGCCGCTGGGGGCACAACCTCGTTTTTGTGTAAGAAACTCTGCTTTGGCTCCTGCCCTTTCCTAGTCAACACGGTATCCTAGTCCACTTCCCCCTGGGTGCTTCTGTGTTTATTCCTGTCATAAACGACATCATTACATGTTTAAGGCAGTGGTGCTGACAGATTCTGCTTTTCTTGAGAGGTAACATTTGTATTGATTGAACACTTTGAACACAATGAAAATGAATTGACAAGCATTACAGCGCAGTAAACCCCGGAGGCGTTTCCTTTGTACTCCTATGAACTAAATATTTGTCACAAATTAAACATGTTTGAATTTAATTTGGTTACAGCGATCCACTGCTCACCAGGAGATGTCAGCTCCCACACTACTAGTCACACTGTAATCATGTTTATTTATAAAGTATTGAGTGATGAAGGATTTCAGGTGGTAATCATTTCGCCAAATCGATGGACAGCTTTGTGTTCATGAGAGCTGTCTCATGTGTTTATAAACAGATGAATGGATGGACAGTTGGACAGATCGTATACCTGCAGGGGATTGTCCGGATCATTCCCAGCGTTTTGTCAACACAGCGTGTGCAAGTCTGGGATCTATACGAGTTTGAAGTACAGTATGAATAAAATAAAATAAAATAAAATAAAATAAAATAAAATAAAATAAAATAAAATAAAATAAAATAAAATAAAATAAAATAAAATAAAATAAAATAAAATAAAATAAAATAAAATAAAATAAAATAGCGTTATCCAGTCTGCCATATTTTTCCCCCTGCTGTAGTTATTAACCTGAAGTTTTTATTTATGCTATGTTGATGAATTGAACCCCGGGACTATTTTGTGTTATCCTTTTAGCCTAAAAGGGATAGTTCACCCCCAAAATGACATTTTTTTCTATCGATTAGTCATCCCATGGAGACTTGAATTCATGGATATTTTTTTGTTAATAATTTGTTAATAAGCCAATCATTTGATGACACAAAGAGTCTCCTTTGTGTCTCCTACCGGAACCGCTGCCTACTGGTCCACTGGTTATCAAATTATTGGCTTAGGAATGTGACAAAAACAAAAAATATCCATGAATTCAACTCGAGTCTCCATGGAGTGACTAATCGATAGAAAACATATTTTTGAGGGGGTGAACTATCCCTTTAATGTCTGACTGTACCTCGTGCTGTTTACATTTCTGACTAATAAAGTATTCAATCAATCAATCAAAAATGGAAAATCAGCCTATACGGTTTCATGTGATTGATTGATTGATTGATTGATTGATTGATTGATTGATTGATTGATTGATTGATTGATGTACTTTATTTAGAAAGACAGAGAAAGAGAAACAGTACATGGAAGTACAATTCACAATACAAGGTCTACTCAATTGGATAACTCGTTAAGCACTGAGCTTGTTTAAAATGAGTTCCCATGCACACAAATCACGATGACATATAAGGGACAGACAGATATACACATTACTATACAGAACGTATCCCATTATAGTCCCTCTCAGTTGACTTTGACTCTGTGTTATCTTATAGTCCTTCCTATGTTGTCTATAAAGACCACAAGCTCAAAGCCTGTAGATATCAAAGTGGGGGAGAATCAGTGTGAAATGTAACTCTTCACAGGACAATAGGTGTGCTGAGCTGCATGGTGGCATGAAAGGACCAATCTGTCTTCCACTGGCTGCAGCTGTGTCAATGAAAGACAACACATTCACAGGTGGTGGAAGGCAGTGGGTGGAAGAAGTACTTACTTCAGTAAAAGTAGCAATACCATGATGTAAAAATACTCTGCTACAAGTAAAAGGCTTGTTTTCAAAAGGTTACTTGAGTGAAAGTACAAAAGTATTGGCATCAAAATATACTTAAAGTACCACAAGTAAACGTGTTTGAAAATAGCAGATCTACAAGCTTGCATTGTGAGCATAAGCTTATTTTTTTTTAAAAGCCTGTGTATAAAATAGGGTTAATGTCTGTAAGTAAGAAGAGGTAATGGCCTCTTCTTACTTCCTTAACAGGTGTTACCAATGATACTAATGAAGGCTCTGTTCCATTCTGGTCAAACAAAGTCAGGGGGCTGATGTTGTTTATGTTGGCTGACTATGTTGGCTGACTGTACACACCAGTTTGAAACAGAAAGCTAGATAAGTTACATGGTATACCTTTAAAGGTGCAGTAAGTGATTTTATTTTTGTTAAAATAAGTAGCTCTACATTCTGATAGTACCCATTGCTATTGGGTGTTGGGTGGTCGGGAGAGAGAACTCCAATACAGGATAAAACAAGTGAAATGGGAAGTGATGACACAAACACATAAGACGACCAATGTGGTAATGGA
>NC_139939.1:6741817-6776817 GCF_963454915.1 Gymnoscopelus microlampas | reverse complement strand
TGTAAAGGAGTGTACGGTGGCTGTAACTCACACCCCGCCACCATTCAGTGTAAAGGCCACACCTCCCACATCTGAGTCCAGCTTCTCAAAGCTATCGGTTTGCCGTCTGGAGGCAGAACCCACACCGTCAGCTGGCCTCACAAAGACGTGAAAAGGGTTAGCGAGGGAGAGGCCTCATCATCCGAAACCCTTTGTTACACTGATGACTACCGGAAACCCAAGAGCGACTACTTGTGATGCTAGATCAGGTTCAAAATGTCAAGACGCCCGGGTGATTGTTCCCTATGCTTCCCTACTTCCCCGCCAGTGGTGGAAAGTAACTAAGTACATTTACTCAATAGTACTTAAGTACAATTTTGAGGTATTTTTTACATTACTGGAGTGTTTCCAATTTTCAATACTTTTAATTCTACTCCATTAAATCTTAAAGAGGCAAATATTCTACTCTTGCTCCACTACAATTATTTGAAAACTGTACTAGTTACTTTGTAGATTTGAATTATTATTACAAAA
Source organism: Gymnoscopelus microlampas (assembly GCF_963454915.1). Lineage (NCBI taxonomy): Eukaryota > Metazoa > Chordata > Actinopteri > Myctophiformes > Myctophidae > Gymnoscopelus > Gymnoscopelus microlampas. The sequence continues at coordinate 6,776,304 of NC_139939.1, read as the reverse complement.
CATACATTAACCTATTTAAACTTTGGCTATTTTCAGAAGATTTTAATACATTTTATACATGACACCCTCTGAAACAGGACATTCTGCATAATGCATACTTTTAATTTGGGTATTTTAAGAATATTTTGATACCAATGCTTTTGTACTTTTACTCAAGTAAATTTTGAATTCCGGACTTTTACTTGTAACAGAGTATTTCTACATTGCAGTATTGATACTTACAGTATATAGCACATTTTGTTGTATATTGCACATTTTGATTTGGAGGATAGGTACCCACACACTGTCTTCACTCGCTCAATAAATAATTATTATTTAACCCATTAAGACATGAGGCCGGTTCTACAAATGCCTTCTAAACCAGTAGTTCTTAGCTTTTTTCGTGCCAAGGACCCCCACAATGAAAATGTTTTGTGCTAGGTACCCCAGAAGAGAAGATTTGTGTTAAAATATTCTAAATTATTAAAGCTTTTTCAAACACTTTCACGATTCTTCAAAAATAGCAGATGTGCAAGCTCGCAGTGCGGTACGAAGTGGCACGCTGTGAGACAAAAATAAGGAACAACGTGTGTCCCTTATCAGTTCAATGAGGGACACGTGTCTTTTAGTTAAATAAGGGACAATTCTGTATTTCAAGGGACAGTTGGCAACCCTAACACTAACAAACTCCTAGTGGACATTTCTCAGTAACCGTGGGCTAGTGCTGTTTTAAATACTGTTTTCACCAAATGTATTTGACAAGAAACATTATTACAATGTTTACACATGGTGTGGTGCATCCCCAACCCTCGCCTCATTTGTTTGGCAGATTTCATATTTATCTCCCTTTCTAAAATGAGCTTCCTGTCGACCCCATCTGTATCACATCTTTCCCAGCATGTCGCTCAGGGACACCTTGTGCACATGCTGGGAGAGATGTGATTCACAGCTGAGGTGGACCCAATTAACCCAATAAGACCTGAAGCCGATTCTACAAATGTCTTCTAATTTCCAACAGTATTCTGGAAAAAAAACGTATGTTTCTATATCAGTGGTGCTCAAACTTTTTCATGTCAAGGACCCTCAAAATTATATGTATTTGACCCCCCCTCAAAATATTTTGTTCCAGGGACCCCCCAGAAGCAAATATTTGAGTTAAAATTGTTCACTTTAATAGAATATAAATATATTAATTTGCACATATTTCCACGATTTTTCAAAAAATAACAGATCTGCAAGCTCGTAGTGCGGCACTCCGTGCCGCGCTATGAGCTTGTATATCTGCTATAAAATAATGTTTTTAGCTGAAATCAAAAAGTGACACAGATGCGTCCCAAAGGTCTTAATGGGTTAAGTCTGTAGTACTGTAGTGGAAAAAGCCACATTTTTCACCAATTCACGAAACCACATTCTCTATATACAGTTGATAACGAAGCTGGGCCACCATGGCCCGTGTGTGCATATTTGGAAACTCTGATTTTTTTAATCTATTTGAGACACAGGACGGTAGAGACAAAAGGAAACGCATAGTGCAATGCCATTGAGTGACGGAAGAAACTTTTAATTGAAAATGTATTTAAGTAGCAACATATTCAACCAATATTAACAATAAACAAAAGTATAAGTTTAGTAGTTTAACACTGAGCAGACAATGAGAAATACTTTATGTTCAAAGGTCTTAGATTGTGCAGCTACAACCAGGAGCCATTAACTTAATTATCACATTGATTGATTGGAAATAGGGGGAAAACAATTAGCTACAGAGACAATTCCATCTATGTATAAAGCTCACAAATGAAATGAACAAATATCTCATTTCAGCAATCTGCACCAAAAAAAGAAGTATAAGTGAATCACACAATTAAACTCAGAACTCCATGCTTACTGTGTGTCTCATGGTGGTTGCAGCTGCAAAGCATAACAAGGTGGGAGGGAACATGACATCACTGCATCAGGTGAAAACTGAAACTGAAACCAGACTGATGGCAGCCAGCTGCCCATGTGTTTTATAATGTAATTATAAATAATAATTATTATAGAAAATGTATTATTATTTATCAAATGTTCTTCTTGATAAGGGCCATGGGTATTGCGCAGGCCTTAATTAAAACAAGGACACTTTGAGCATCAGGGGCAAAGGAGCAGGTACCCTCCTGCACGTGTCTCTAAATAAAGATAACATTTCAATTGGTAGGCTACTTCAAAGTACAATTTGACATCATGTATTTGTATCAACATTTCACTAGATAACTCTTTCACAGATAAAAGGGTTCTGGTCAGAACATGACATGTCGACCCATCTTCCATCATAAAGCAGAACACAGTCTTCATCGCCATAGTTATTAGGCTCACCAGGGCGCCAGTACCTGGAGTAGGAACATTTAAATCATTACAACACATTTACATGATATTTAACCATGATCTCAAATTATATTCTAGATATTAGATGCAAATGAACAGAATAGTAAAATAGACCACATGTACAATTGTGTTAATGGCAGTGTGGTTGGTTGGTATTTTATATCAAGATTTTATACCATGTGGATTTAACACCATTTAGAAAAAAGTAGTGAAGATTAAATGCCTGTATGTGAAATGTGTTTATAATGATAGTTTAAATGAAGAATAGTAGAATGAAGGTAAAGTCTTATGTTGGTGTGGTCAGTGGAGTCGCATCTACCCATTTCCACTCTCCTTCCTCCTCTCTGTCAGTCAAACCCAGCCACACCCTCTTGTATCTGTTAGCAACTGTGATAACAAGGTCCTGGACAGAAATTATGCTGGTTACTGAAATAAACACTGTACAATAGATATGTTACCACACACGCGCGCGCACACGCACACACGCACGCACGCACGCACGCACGCACGCACGCACGCACGCACGCACGCACACACACACACACACACACACACACACACACACACACACACACACAGACAGACAGACAGACAGACAGACAGACAGACAGACAGACACACACAGACAGACAGACAGACAGACAGACAGACAGACAGACAGACAGACAGACAGACAGACAGACAGACACACACACACACACACACACACACACACACACACACACACACACACACACACACACACACACACACACACACACACACACACACACACACACACACACACACACACCTGCTTTTCTTTGCTGTTTATGACCATCAGGTCAGATTGTTTGTCTCTGCAGTATTGTCTGCTCTGCTCCCAGGTTGTTATCCAAGTAGAGATGTAATAACACACACCTCCAGCAAGTTTAAATCCATGTGGTTCTGTAACAGTGTGTAAATCACTGTATTGCCATTTGCTCAGATTAATGATAAATGATGATTAACATGATATAACAATGAAACAAAAAACAACAACTTTGATGTCTTACTGACCACAAAGAAGAATCCTCTTGATGTCAGTTTGTTCAGTTATGTTGTTGTATCTGGAATGTAGATGGTCCAGGTCTTTGACCAGGTTGTTGTTCTCTTTAATCAGTTCAGAATCTGTAAGAAGGAGAATCAAACAAACTGATGAGTTTTATTTACAACTTTGTTCTGAACAGACCTCCTTAAACCATTAAAACCGGGAAAGCATCTGAGTCATTTTAGATTGTTTGCGTTGGCTATTCAAAAATAGCAGATCTACAAGGTTGTGGTGCATTACTTTGTGCAGCACTGCGAGCTTGTAGATCTGCTATTTGTGTTGTAGCCAACACAAGCCGAGACACATCAGACACGTCCATTTCCCATGTTATCTTGCAGGGCTGTAGGCAATGTTGACATGGTTTTCTGGTTTGTGTAGTTCATTTGAATTATGTTGTAGTGTAGGCTCACTGAAAGAAAACTACAAGCCAAATGGCTGCCAAGTGGGGTCAAACTACTAAATCTACTGCTACTATTAACACATTTTATGGGGTATCATATTAGCTAATATTGAAAATAAAATGAATACATGTTGAATCATCATAGAAATATAAAAAAATAAATACATTGTTCTGAGACTTACAGAAAGAGAGTCTGAGGCCAATGTTGAGCAGAGCTTGAACACCACAAAGCAATCCAAGACCCAATCCAACCAGCCTGTACCGTCTTCTGACTGCAGACACACGCACGCACGCACGCACGCACGCACGCACGCACGCACGCACGCACGCACGCACGCACACACACACACACACACACACACACACACACACACACACACAGAAAGAGAAAGAGAAAGAAAAAGAGAGAGAGAGAGAGAGAAATAAAGAGGGAGTGAGATCAGTTAAAATATTTCAACCTCTTGCTTAAAAAGTTTAGCAGTATATTTTTAGTGATTTGTAGTTGTAGTAACATCTCTTACCAGATCTAACATTCCGTGGACGTTTCTGCTGAGCTGTCGTCTTGGTCTCAACATTTGCATAGTTTATGTCATCGTCTTCTTCCTCTTCCTCATCATTGTCATCTTCCTCTTGGATCTCAATGTTTTCAGAATGTGAAGCGACAGCCAATTCTACCTTTATGACTTTAATTCATCTTGCAGGTATTTGTTATGGTTCACCTCTTCACAACAGAATGAACAATAGTGAAGGGTGGTCTTTATTTTATGAAATGATGAGTTGTCATATCATCCTCCCCCCTCCCCCTCCTTCCTCCTGTTGTTTCCTCTTAGCAGAGGCAGTGCATTCACACCTCCTCCCCCTCCTCAACCCCATCCTCCACCCACACCATCCTATACCCTCCGTCCTCTCGACCACTTTCAGTCTCACACATAGTGTCAGAAACTTCCGTGTAACACATAGAATCTTTTGTTATTTGTATTATTTCTTAATATATGACTCTTCAAATGTATTTATAAAAGCACATTTAAAAAATAACATGTGACAGGCCACCCGAGCTACACTAGAGGGTGTTTCACAAATCGGTTTCTGTTTGTATCTGACATCATATTGTCCACCCAGCCAAGCACCCACCGCCCACCAATTCGTCTATTGTTATATAGGATTGTGGATAACGTTAGTGAGCCTGTGCCACGTATACACACCCCATGGTATCGAATAGCAAACCTTTTCAGTGTATTTCTTTACTTTTAAATTATATATTTTTTAAAACGAGGCAGAGCAAACGTGTAGCTAATCATAAAAACAAATGTGCAATTAAAAGCAGCAAATAAAGTAATGATGTTCACATGACCAGTTGCTGAACTGTCTGACAGGAACGATACATTCCTTCACTAAAATAAATTATCTTTAGTGTTGGATTTATGAAGCAGACGTTAACTGCACACAAGTCAAGTGAGTTTGCAGACACAGTCAGTGTCTCTCCCATGGGTGTATATGACACAATGACAATGGCTGTGACCCATGATGTGACCCATGACCTTGCTTGTACTTTTAATGTATTAGTACTTATTTTCTCTTATGTCGTTGTCTTGCTTTGTTGTTCTGTTTATTTGTTGTTTTTTGTTTGGGGGGGACTGCATGTTGTCTTTTGGTTTGTCTCGTGATGTGTAAAAGAAGAAAAAAAAAGAATGGTGACTTTAATTACTTTTGCCATATGCTATTGAATTATCCCCAATAAAAAAGTATTATATAAAAAAAATAAGATCTGACGATTTGTCATGTTTGAGTAAACTATCACATTAAGTTGACCTGCAAATGTTCTTTTATGGCATGGGCCACATCAATTTTCTTTTAAAATGAATTAGAGTATAGCCACATCGTCAGACAACACTACAGTATAGCATTGCACTTAAGACTTCTGGTGATTAGTAGTTTCGTTCCCTACCTATGTTGAATGCACTTATTGTAAGTCGCTTTGGATAAAAGTGTCTGCTAAATGACTGTAAAGTAATGTAATGTTGCTCAGGGACACCTTGTGCACATGCTGGGAAAGATGTGATTCACAGCTGAGGTGGACCCAATTAAGTCTGTATACTGTAGTGGAAAAAGCCACATGTTTCACCAATTCACAAAACCACATTATCTATATAACAGTTGATAACGAAGCTGGGCCACCATGGCCCGTGTGTGCATATTTGGAAACTCTGAATTATTAATCTATTTGAGACACAGGACGGTAGAGACAAAAGGAAACACATAGAGCAATGCCATTGAGTGACCGAAGAAACTTTTAATTGAAAATTAATTTAAGCAACATATTCAACCAATATTAACAATAAACAAAAGTATAAGTTTAGTAGTTTAACACTGAGCAGACAATGAGAAATATTTTAGTTTCAAAGGTCTTAGATTGTGCAGCTACAACCAGGAGCCAGTTGACTTAATTATCACATTGATTGATTGGAAATAGGAGGAAAACAATTAGCTACAGAGACAATTCCATCTCTGTACAAAGCTCACAAAAGCTCACAAAAGCTCATGAAATGAAATGAACAAATATCTCATTTGAGTAATCTGCACCAAAAAATTTAAGTGAATCACACAATAGACTCAGAACTCCATGCTTACTGTGTGTCTCATGGTGTTTGAAGCTGCAAAGCATAACAAGGTGGGAGGGAACATGACATCACTGCATCAGGTGAAAACTGAAACTGAAACCTGACTGATGGCAGCCACCTCATGTATTTTATAATGTAAATATAATGATTATTATTATTATAGGAAATGTATCATTATGTATTAAATGTTCTTCTTGATAAGGGCCATGGGTGTTGGGCAGGCCTTAATTAAAACAAGGGCACTTTGGGCATCAGGGGCAAGACATCATGTAGTTGTACCAACATTTCACTAGAAAACTCTTTCACAGATCAGTAAGCCCTGAAAAGAACATGACTTGTCGATCCATCTTCCATCAAGAAGCAGAACACAGTCTTCATCTCCATTGCTATTAGGCTCACCAGGGCGCCAGTACCTGGAGTAGGAACATTTAATTCATTCCAACACGTTTACATGATATATAAACATGACCTCAAATTATATTCTAGATATTAGATGCAAATTAACAGAATAGTAAAATAGACAACATGTATAATTGTGTTAATGACAGTGTGGTTGGTTGTTTTTTTATATTAAGATTTTATACCATGTGGATTTAACACCATCTAGAAAAAAGTAGTGAAGATGAAATCCCTATATATGAAATGTGTTTATAATGATAGTTTAAATGAAGAATAGAAGAATGAAGGTAAAGTCTTACGTTGGTGTGGTCAGTGGTGTCCCATCTACCCATTTCCACACTCCTTCCTCCTCGCTGTCAGTCAAACCGAGCCACACCTCATCGTATCTGTCAACAACTGTGTTAACAAAGTCCTGGACAGAAATGATGCTGGTTACTGAAATAAACACTGTACAATAGATATGTTACAAAAAAAACAAACGCGCACGCACGCACACGCACGCACGCACGCACGCACGCACGCACGCACGCACGCACGCACAAACGCACGCACAAACGCACGCACGCACGCACGCACGCACGCACACACACACACACACACACACACACACACACACACACACACACACACACACACACACACACACACACACCTGCTTTTCTTTGCTGTTTATGACCATCAGGTCTGACTGTCTGTCTCTACAGTCTTGTCTGCTCTCCTCCCAGGTTTTCCACACAGTAGAGATGTGATAACACACACCACCAGCAAGTGTAAATCCATGTGGTTCTGTAACAGCGTGTAAATCACTGTTTTGTCATTTGCTCAGATTAATGATAAATGATGAACAACATGATATAACAATGAAAGAAAAAAAAAAACTTTGATGTCTCACTGACCACAAAGAATTAGTTTGTTGTATCTGGACTGTAGCTGGTCAACACTGGACTGTAGGTGGTCTAGGTCTAGACCACACTGGTCCTTCTGCTCAATTACGATGTTGTAGCTGGACTGTAGGTGGTCTAGGTTTAGACCACACTGGTCTAGGTCTAGACCACACTGGTGCTTCTGTTCAGTTATGTTGTTGTATCTGGACTGTAGATGGTCCAGGTCTTTGACCAGGTTGTTGATCTCTTTCATCAGTTCAGAATCTGTAAGAAGGAGAATCAAATAAACTGATGAGTTTTATTTAACTTTGTTCTGAACAGACCTCCTTAACCCATTAAAACCGGGAAAGCATCTGTGTCATTTTAGATTTTTTGTGTTGGCTATTCAAAAATAACAGATCTACAAGCTTGTGGTGCGTTACTTCGTGCAGCACTGCGAGCTTGTAGATCTGCTATTTTTGTTGTAGCCAACACAAGCCGAGACCCATCAGACACATCCATTTCCCTTGTTATCTTGCAGGATTGTAGGCAGTGTTCACATGACAACTGGTTTTCTGGTTTGTGTAGTTCATTTGAATTATGTTGGAGTGTAGGCTCACTGAAAGAAAACTACAAGCCAAATGGCTGCCAAGTGGGGTCAAACTACTAAATCTACTGCTACTATTAATACATTTTATGGGGTATCATATTAGCTAATATTGAAAATAAAATGAATACATGTTGAATCATCATAGAAATATAAAAATTAAATACATTGTTCTGAGACTTACAGAGAGAGAGTCTGAGGCCAATGTTGAGCAGAGCTTGAACACCACAAAGCAATCCAAGACCCAATCCAACCAGCCTGTACCGTCTTCTGACTGGAGACGCACACACACACACACACACACACACACACACACACACACACACACACACACACACACACACACACACACACACACACACACACAGGCACGCACACACACGCACGCACGCACGCACGCACGCACGCACGCACACACACACACACACACACACACACACACACACACACACACACACACACACACACACACACACACACACACAGAGAGAGAGAGAGAGAGAGAATAAAGAGGGAGTGAGATCAGTTAAAATATTTCAACCACTTGCTTAAAAAGTTTAGCAGTATATTTTTAGCGGTGCCAGCCGCTCTACATTTGACCATGTGTGTATGTATGTCCGTCCGTCCGTCCGTCGGTATGTTTGCCGACGGCAAAGATGTAACATATATGCCACTTCAAGACATGCGCACACACACACACACACGCACACACACACACACACACACACACACACACACACACACACACACACACACACACACACACACACACACACACACACACACACACAGAACATGTGGTCCTGCGAGGCGCACCTTTGCAACACATGCGCCACTTAAAGACATGCACACACACACACACACACACACACACACACACACACACACACACACACACACACACACACACACACACACACACACACACACACACACTAAAACGACCGATCTACAATGTGAATAAAGATTATTAAAAGTAAATAAAGTGAGTACAAATATGTATATGTAAATAAAGTAAATACCTTGAGTAAAAATACTTCAGAGTACTTAAATTGAGTAAAAATACTTAAAAGTTGATTTTTTTTTTTAAATACTTAAAAGTTGATAAAAAGAGTAAAAAATACTTAAAAGTTGTAAAAATGAGTAAAAAATACTTTAAAGTTAATAAAGTGATTAAAAATACTTTCAAGTAAATACATTGAGTAACAATACTTAAGAGTACTTAAATTGAGTAAAAATACTCAGTAGTACTTCAAATGAGTAAAAATACTTAAACATGGTTAAAATGAGTAAAGGCACCGCTTACTCACACTGGGTGTGATTTTTGTAGTTGTAGTAACATCTCTTACCAGGTCTTATCTTCCGTGGATGTTTCTGCTGAGCTGTCGTCTTGGTCTCAACATTTGCATAGTTTATATCATCTTCTTCGTCATCATCATCATCTTCCTCTTGGATCTCAATGTTTTCAGAATGTAAAGCGACAGCCATTTCTACCTTTATGACTTTAATTCATCTTGCAGGTAGTTGGTTCACCTCTTCACAGCAGAATGAACAATAGAGAAGGGTGGTCTTTATTTTATGAAATTATGAGTCATGTCATATCATCCTCCCCCCTCCCCCTCCTTCCTCCTGTTGTTTCCTCTTAGCAGAGACAGTGAATTCACACCTCCTCCCCCTCCTCAACCCCATCCTCCACCCACACCGTCCATCACACACCCTCCACCCTCTTGACCACTTTCAGTCTCACATAGTGTGAGAAACTTCTGTGTAGCATATATCTTTTGTTATCGTCTCCGGCAGGCCGAAAGGCATGGCGAGAGAGTATGTTTTGCACCCTGTCTGTCTGTCCGTCCGTCCGTCCGTGTGTGTGTGTGTGTGTGTGTGTGTGTGTGTGTGTGTGTGTGTGTGTCTGTCTGTGAACAGGTTATCTCCGGCACTGTTGGCTTGATTGTAGTGAAACTGTGCACACACACTCCCTGGATGCCAATTCAGAACCTTTGCCCCACATTTTTCACATGGGCCTGTTATAGCGCCACCAGGAGGCCGCTTTTTGCAAAACACATTTTTAGACAGTACTCCTACAGATGTTGTCCAAACATCAAGCAAATCGGTACACAGTATCTCTATAGTCATTACACGAAACCGGTATTTCAGATTTTTAATATTCCATCCTGATTGGCTAAAAATGGCTTCCAAAGTTTGCAGGAGTGCTCCGTTTTGAACAAGATGCCTCAAATTACAAACACAGCATGCAATTTCCGTGACATTTTGCACGCACATTCCCACTAGGTTGAGGAAGACATGTCATTTGAACATTTTCAAATCAGCCTCATGGTGGCGCTATAACATGCCGATTACTGTTTTTACCTATAACTGCACTGATCTGTGTAAAACCTTGTATGTGCACTCCCTAGAGGTCAGGGAAAAACCTTTGACCTGCCTTTTATAGTGCCACCACAAGGCCGACTTCTATAACACTTGTTTTTATATATTACTCCTTCGCATTTTATCCACATTTCACGCAAATCGGTAGACATGATCTCTATAGTCATGTGATCAAGACGGATCTGTTAGATTTTTTATATTCCATCCTGATTGGCTAAGATTGACATCTGAAGTTTGCAGGAGTGGCCCGTTTTTGAACAAAAAGGTTGCAAATCATGAACGCAGCGTCCGATTACGGTGAAACTTTGCACGCACATTTGCATTACGTTGACGAACAAATGCCACCCTTTCAACTATTATAGCGCCACCAGGAGTCCGACTTATATAAAACTCATTTTTTCATGTTAGTCCTTCAGATTTCATCCAAACATCAGGCAAATCTGTATACATGATCTCTATACTGCCCTGCCAAGGTAAAGTGCAGTAACTACGTTTTTGGACACACCGACTTATTTGTGTATCCTGTTGAACATCTGGAAATGTATTAGAACGTAATTTATGTTGAACAGCTCACTTTAGGATATAGGCTTTAAATTATGTTATTACTTGATTTGCCTAAAAGAAAGAATATGATATTGACTGGTTGAAATGACTGCTGAGGTGCACTCGAAGGCTTGCAGCAGGCAGAGGCCTGCATTTCCTTTATGTGCATTTCCTGTATGTGCGCTGCACTCACTGTGTACGTGACATACAGCCTGCATCTATGGCTGATCAGTGAGGTCAAAGAGTACCCAAGATTTGATAGTTTTAACCAAATGTTACATGCACACATGCAAGTGTGAATCATTTGATTTTCTGATTAATGATTTAATTTAATCATATAATTGCTGATAATATGCAGTGTACTTGCATTTACTGAATTATGCTCAGGTATAAGAAACATTTCGGGGGACATTTAACCCCTCAGTATGCCCATATATGGCAATGCTGATAATGTCGTGCAAGGTGCAAAGTAAGCGTTTTTTGTGTGTGTGGGTAGCTGTTGGACAAGTCACACATACACCCACATGCAGACACACTGACTTCTGAGAATCACCTATAGCGTCTGACTTCTAAGAATAAGGCATGCACGCCTATGCGCACGCAAATACACACCCACTGACTTTCTTAACTTTCGAAAAGTCACCCACGTGCACACTTACGTGCACTCACATACACACACTGATGTCTGGAGAACTTCCTTTAGACCGTACTACCGTATAAAGGGGCGCTCACGAGAGCATCAGCAGAGAGGCTGGGGAGACAGAGGCTGAGGGAGACTTGGGAGGTTTTGGACGGCTGTTGGGGGCCCTTTGGGCCCCTTGGGCTCTTAGGTTTTTGGGGCTTCTTCTCTTGCACCTTGCTCAGATGTTAAGCAGTCTTGGCTCCACATGGAGGAAGGTAAAAAATTACTTAAATCAAGAAGGTAAAACATTACTTAAATTAAGAAGGTAAACAATTAATTAAATCAAAAAGGGTAGATTTCTCTATTTTGAGATTAAACCTATTTAGTGCTACTTTTTTGGAATTACCAAATTTAGACTAGCCTGTATTTCAGACTGAATGAGATCTAAATGGAACCTCCTCTTTTTAATCTAAATTATAAATTAGTTTAGGACAAGCCTAAATTAAGGCATTTGTAATCTGACCAGACAGACATGAAACATTAGATTTAATTTCTATTGGTATTTTGTATTGTTAAATACACATCTGTAACCCCACTATGAACTGAGCAAATAAAGGGAAGCTTTTAATCTTCCCAAAAGCCTCATTTTCTGAGTTAGTGTTATAAAGATAAATAGACTAGGGGTTTCTTCTGAAGGACACCACCAAGCCCTCGGTGAGTATGAAAATTCCACACTACGGCAACATACATACATTCAATTCACATCCCATACAGGTAGAGATTTGTAACTGATGCAAAGTTTGATGCCAACGTTTGATACAATGCTGAGCGGAGTAATGTATTTGGAGCACAATGTTTGGTATGCACGGAATTGTGAGCGTTGAATTGTTCTTGCAATGACGGTGCGCTATGATGATGTGCTGTGGGTTGGCAAGGTGGCGTAAAGAGTGATATGGTTTGCATGTGTTGGCTCATTATCCCTATGTGTGACTGGACTCAAGAGAGAGTGAAGTTCTGGGTGGCAGGCCATGGGGATGTAATGGGTTGGTATAACGCATGAGCTTCAGTGCATTTCTCTAGTCAGAGGAGTAAGATAGGTTGTTTCAAATAGAGTCTCTTGATTGAGTGAGTGAAGTTCATCAAGTTGACGTTTCTGTTGGAGCTGGCCAGTAAGTTTAGGGGGCCCCTCTGCCTCCTGCCTTTCTTATAACACAGTTATCCTCAGATCCATAGTTTGTCTTAAGTCGGGGACTGGATATTGTGGTAGTGGATCAAGTTATTAAAGGGCTTACGGATGGTGACCAGACTTAGACTAAAAATTAGCCGCTAATTCCCCGGAGGCCACGGGCCTGCTAACACGGTCGAATTTGCTCTGAAATCACCATGACGGAGAAAAGGTGGTTCTCCCGTCGCCACAAGTAAATATACAGTTTACTGCACTTCTGTGTGTTGCTTGTTTAAAAGGTCCCTGAGTGAAGGGGACCACCTATCTGTGTTGAACGCCGCTCCAGTCGTGGTCTGTACGGTTAATAATCCCAAAGGTCAAATTAGCCTTTGTGATTTTGGGGGATGAACAATTACCTCAAGAACAGATGTAAAATTTAATAACACATTTTTCAGTGAGTTCTCTTTTCGTAGTTACTGCACTTTACCTTGGCAGGGCAGTATAGTCAACTGATTAAGACGGATCCGTCCGATCCGCCTGATTTTTCACATTCCAGCCTGATTGTTGAATTCCGAACATTGCTGCCCCACACTATCCTACCTGACCTGGCGGAGACCTGTGCTCCGAGGAGCATTTTTTCTAGTTTGTATTATTTCTTAATACGTGACTTTTCAAGGCAAATGTATTTATATAAAAGCACATTTAAAAAATAACATGTGATGAGCCCGCCCTAGCTAGACTAGAGGGTGTTTCACAAATCGGTTTCTGTTTGTATCTGACATCATGTTGTCCACCCAGCCAAGCACCCACCGCCATCCCATTCGTCTATTGTTATATAGGATATTGTGGATAACTTTAGTGTGCCTGTGCCACGTACACACGCCCCATGGTATCGAATATCAAACCTTTTCAGTGCATTTCTTTACTTTTTTTAGTTATCTTTTTTAAACGAGGCAGAGCTAACGTGTAGCTAATCATAAAAACAAATGTTCCATTAAAAGCAGCAAATAAAGTAATGATGTTCACATGACCAGTTGCTGAACTGTCTGTGTGTCTGGAACGACACATTCCTTCAGTAAAATAAATTATCTTTAACGTTGGATTTATGAAGCAAACGTTAACTGCACAAGTCAAGTGAGTTTGCAAACACTGGTATATACTGCACCGACAGTACTTATAAGAATTAGCTGACAATTTGTCATTTTTGAGTAAACTATCACATTAGGTTGACCTGCAAATATTATTTTATGGCATGGGCCTCATCAATTTTCTTTTAAAATGTATTTAAATTAGAGTTCTTTAATTAGAGTATAGCCACATCTTCAGACACCACTACAGCATTGCTATAGCATAACATCCGTATAGAAACGTATAGGCCTACATTAGTTAATCATTTAAGTATTTAGTGTGCTGCTCTTGTGCTGTGTTCTGCTGTACAGCAGAATGGTCATAAACATGCAAAGGTGAAGGAAAAGAGCTTCATACATTTCTGCATGTGATGTGATTCTGTGTAACATCTTAAATGTCTATGAGCTGACATTCTATGTACAGCTGCAGTTGAGACGCTGTGGCCATTGTGAACCGAGTCACTGCATGCAACCTTACAACCTAGAAGACAGCAGGAGTCTGTTCTTTTCACCCGTCGCTGAGTCCTTAATCAGGTGTGCGAAAGACCTTGATTACCTGTAGGAACAGATTTAAAAACAAGCTTATTATTCCCACTATACAAAATGAGCAATGAATGTCCCTCAATATGGGTGGATGACAGTGTAGTGAAATCGATTACAGTAGTATATCGTCACTGTCGGGTGGAAAACCGTTCAACCGTACAAAAAAAATGTCCAAAACCGTTCCTTTTATTGTTATTTTAAGAATAATTTTAAATAGAGAAAACCCGACTTTTATATAGGCTATTTTCACTACTTTGTGTGACACTCTTGTATTACGAACTAGGGCCTTAATTTACAGAAAAAAACATAAAAAGTCAAAAATATGGAGATACAAGGTTTCTGCCCGACAACAGCGATACAATAAGTGGTGAGGTGTCATAAGGCCTGTGTCCACAGTACACAAGCTGTTGCATATGCTACGTCAATTCCCTCATTCCATTCAGGTCAGAGCAGTTCGGTGATTATTATTAATTGGTGGTGCAATTATGGTGAAGAAGTTGGTCTCGAATGACGTGTGTTGTTGACGCCAGCGTCATTTGATGCATTCTATCTGCCAGGACCTTTACAGTATGAGTTTACAGCTGGGGAATTCTATTGCTGGTTTTGCCTGCTGATAAATGTATAGTAATGTAACTGGTGCTAAATTATGTAGACGTTGAAAAACTAAATAAATATGAATATTAGATAAAGAATAATCCAAACGTAGATCTTCAGCAAAATATTTATTTTATTACAATATTATCCTAACATCATACATTCCATCTCAATTTTGAATGGAATGCAGGTGACTTCACACGGGAGGCATGCGATAATCCGACAGACCTTTTCTCCGACTATGTGGCATCCGCGTGCGGTTGGGTGCAGTACGTTAGTCCGACAGCGCATTCCTCCGACAGCGCAGCGCTCCGACGTTTCAATACTAAACCCGAACCAAACCCGCACCCTAACCCTAACCGCACGCGGATGCCACATAGTCGGAGAAAAGGTCTGTCGGATTAACGCATGCCTCCCCCCTTGGGCTATGGTATCTAAATACAATGACACATGGCGCACTCGCGGGATAAATAATGGTTTATCTTTAAAGGTGTTGTGTTTTATATTAAGCACCACACTTTGTCTTGGACAGCTCAGGTGAGACAACATTTATTTCCATTCAGTAGGCAGACAAAACTGCAGTGATTGAATAGTTAAATGTGTTCTCAAAGACCCCCAGGGACCCCCAGGGGTCCCTGGGGGTCCCCTGCAAAATGTGTTAATATAGCGTCACAGAAATGTTAACCTCTTTAACCTTTTATACTTTGGCTATTGAAAAATCGTGATCATTTTTGCAAATCTTTGAATATATATATATATTTTTAAAGCGAACATTTGTAACTCAAATCTTTGCTTCTGTAGGGTCCCTGGAACACAATATTTTGAGACATTTTTGGGGTGAAATACTCGTTTAACTATGTCTCCATTATGGCCATGGATATGCTCTAAAAGTGTAAAGATTTGTTTTTCTTTTTTTATTCTGGTCTTTAAAAATCCAAGACCACATTCATGTTTGTAAGATGGGTGATGACGGATTTAAGCAGTCACATTAAACTAATTTGATTGTGAACAGTGTGTGACCACACACACCTGTCGTGTATCGAGCGCCGATGTGGCGTGTTAATCATTCACTGAATATTTTACAACATATTTACATACTGTGGCAAGGCCTCTTGGGATGCTAATAATGACAATAATAGTGACTTGAATTCATGTAATGCCTTTCAAAAACCTGAGGACGCTTTACAAAACAAAAATTAAACAAACTATTTGCCAAAAGCCTGAGTAAACTCTTCAGTGTGGAATTGAAACAGTCCAACGTTAGTGCCTGCATGGCAAATCTCCATGAGGAGAGAGTTCCAGAGGGCAGGGGCTGCCACACTGAAAGCTCTACCGCAGAGGGTCCGCTTGTTGCTGTGAAAGATGGAGTGGAGCCCCAATTCATAAGACCTCAGGTTCCGCGCTAGCAGGGCTTCCGGTCTATACAGTATGAGTGCTCAGAAACCCCATGGCTGTACTCTACATAAGTTGTGTTTCATGTCCATCCTATCCTACTGTATATGAAATTGCCTAATGGGTGGGTGGGCCGGCCGGTGGACAACATGCACTGATGTCAGACACTAACAGAAACGGTAACAATGCAGATTTGTGGGTACCTAGAGTGTGAGTCTGTGATACAATTATCATGAAATATTGCATAACTGGAGGGGCATCCCTCCCAACGTCATTGCCTTTAGTTAGGGGTAAAAATCAAAAGACTTTTATGTATTTTTTATTTTGGGAACAGAATTCTCCTCAATGTCTGTACATTAACATAATATTGCCTGATTCATTCATTATATTTGATTAATACTAAGATATCATATCTCAGTATTAGATTTGATATATCTAATAGTAATATCCTATACAATGTGTTAGAACCTGAAGCTTATTCTGCACTGCATTGTAAGTCATTTAGAAGCAGTTAAATATAAAATATACACATACACTGTACAAAAAAAAGACTGTTGAAACATCATGGCAGGGTTTCAGATTCAAGTATTTTATGGTCAGTCTATCCTCATGTGTGTGTCAGATGTCTACAGTGACCCAGATAAAGCATTTAGAAAGGGCAGAACAATCTAAATTTACTCAAGTACTGTACTTAAGTAAAATTTTGGGGTCTTTTTTACTTTACTGGAGTATTTCCAGTTTTCAGTACTTTTACTTCTACTCCACTACAACTCAGGGGAAAATATTGCACTTTTACAACACTACAATTATTTGAAAACTTTAGTTACTAGTTACTTTGCAGATATGAATCATATTATTATAAAACATACATTAACCACTTTTTTATACATATATAGGCTATTTGAAAATAGCCGATCTGCAAGCTCACAACGCGTCGCGATGCGACTTGAGAAAAAGTACAAAAGTATTTTGATACCAATACTTTTGTACTTTTTCTCAAGTCAATTCCGGACTTTTACTTGTAACGGAGTACTTCTACATTGCAGTATTGATACTTTTACTTAAGTAAAAACATTTGAGTACTTTTTCCACCACTGTCTAAATATGAACAATATGTTGACATTTCCAGGATACTGTTAACTTGTGTTTTTTTTTTTGCCGTGACTTGGATTGATTACAGAATATGATCCTAGATGGTTTTCCTCTCCGGTGCTTCAGCGGTCAGTTCCCACATTTCTCATCATCCGTTTTGTGAAAAATGAGCATAATCATCTCTGTGGAAAAAAAGAAAAGGCAGTTTTCCCTGCGTGTCAAACTGCCAGTAATAACACAAACCCACTCCTGAAATAACTGGAATAACAACGGTGATGGAAGAAGTACTCACACTATTTTACTTAAGTAAAAGTATCAGTATTGCAATGTAGAAATACTCTGTTACAAGTTAAAGTCTGGAATTCGAAATTGAGTGAAAGTGCCAAAGTATTGGTATCAAAATGTACTTAAAGTACCCATTATGAAGAATGTGCCATTTCATAAGTTTTCAAATGTATAACATGTTGTATTAAAATCTTTTGAAAATAGCAGATCTACAAGCTCCTAATGCATCACATCGCGACTCATTGTGAGCTTGTAGATCGGCTATTTTCAAACGGCTGAAATGTGTAGGGCTTAAGTGGTTAATGTATGTTTTGTAATAGTAATTAAAATCTACAAAGTAACTAGTAATGTAAAGTTTTTTAAAAAATGGTAGTGCATGGAGTAAAAGTACAATATTTGCCTCTGAGATGTAGAAGTAAAAGTACTGAAAATTGGAAATACTCCAGTAAAGTACAAATACCTCATAAATGTACTTAAGTACAGTACTTGAGTAAATGTACTTAGTTACTTTACACCACTGAATAACAACCATATTCATACTCACGATGATGGAGAGCTTTTGGATGGAATCCTAGAGCGAGCTCCTGAAAAATGAATCATCTGTTTCATGTTTGCCTTTTTTTTTTTGCTTTTCTCCAGAAAGCGTTGTTGTTATCTTTACGGGGGTTGAACTTTGAACCATTTCCGTTGGGCTTGGAACCTCTTCAACTTCTCCCCGCAACAAAAACAAAATAACAGCTGTGTCGTGTTTCCAAACTCCATGTGGAGGGCAAATATTTCTGCGTCGTTTAGGCGTGGAACCCGTCCAAAAGGTTTTTTTCTTTTTCTTTTTTTATGATTGGAGAGCTGGCTGAGAACGTTGTCACTCTCTGACCTTCTCTCACACAGGCCTGAAATAAATAGTCCCAATGTGGACCGGTTCTCGACATCACTGTTTCCCCAAAACTGGGTTGGGCGGACTGATTTTTGTGGGTTGCGAGTAATTAACCCTTTAATTTTTTGTTTCCTACATTTAGATTTTAATTATTATTATTTCAAAATATAAAAAAAAAATCCAACAATATTCACAAATTTAAATTCCATAAAAAAAAAAGTTGGAGGGAAAAATTACCTAGATCTGCTATTTTCACTAGTTTGCGTCCTGGGCAAACATCTAATTTCTCGTTTGGGTCTGAGCTAAAACGTTTGGGAACCACTTGTCTACATGAGGGATTCATAAAGTCCAATTCATGATCAGTTTTTTTTTTCTCAAAAGAGTTTGGGAATAAATTCAGCCTGAATGCATACTAGTGAAAGAATATTTAATTTATTATATCTTTGCTGCCAGGCAGAAACCTCTTTGATAGAGCTGTTATTTTTCCTTATCAACCATATGTATAGATACTTATGCATGGCAGAAACATCACATCAGTATGTATATAAGTACCGGTAACTTTCATCAAAGGCGACAAGAAAAAAACAGACTCAGGACACAGGCAGCCATTGGATGTAATGAAAGTCTATTATTCAGAGAGAGAGAGTAATGGAAGGTTACAGTATCAGCAGGTTCACGCATCATCGGTCGTCGCCTCTCTCTGCCGTTAAACAGAGAAAGCCCTGGACTTTAACAGCGTCCAGTAACATAAACATATGACATCATTGAAGATACATCAAGCGTCCAGCCGTCAGAGGGGTTATCCTGCTATTGGTGGATAGTGATGATTACGTCGTCGTCAGATGAGGATGATGATGGTAGATGATGAAGATGATGAAGATGGTGTGACAGTTTATCTTTGAACAAACAGCGTCCACATGTCTCGAATAACACGTTGACCTCGGGTCTGACCTGTCACTGGTCAGTGATGACTTCAGTGGCGCTGAAGGAATTGTTAGCAGAGAAGAACATCGAGATACAGTGTTCTCAAAACAACTGATAGCCACAGAACGCCTGTAGCTAGTTTGACCTTGCATAGACAGAGACAGGAGAAATAGGGTACATGACTGAATTTAGGCCAATATGACAGCATTATATTAATTTGACATTTAAAGCAGTTTTAGGGCACTAGACAAATTATGATCAATCAAAATAACTCCATCAAGCCTACATCTTATCATGATTTGGATAGGGTCAAATGGCAAGCTGATCAGGTCTTGTACCTTGTGACATCATTCAAACCAAATCAGACACAGACAGGCAAACTTAACATTGTGACAGAGATTTCAATGACTTAAGGGCAAAAATAAATGGTTAGTTATTCAGATAACATACACATTTGTACTTCTTCAAAAGGACTGTATATAATGGTTATTTATTCAATTAGGAAGCAAAACATGGTTATATTTCATGACATTTTAAGACACCACACAACAAAGTTTTCCCCTTGCAATTTGCAAATAACTTTATTATAATTCAAAAAAAATCTCAGCTAATGTACTGTCCCAACAAACCTTTTCAAAACATGTTTAGATTAATCAATTTTCAGCACCGTTAATGACATTGGCAGCTTAGAGATAGAGTGAGAGACAACTGACCAGTCTGACAATTTCAAATTGAAATCTGACAAGACACCTACGTGTCCGATCCGATTCTGTGCATGTCCAGGAATAGAAAAGTTACCCTCCTCGTTTTGAAGCTGCGGTCCAGTGCTTTATTTAACAAGTCGACCTGTCGGTCCAAAGTATTTGAAAATGGAACAATACACTCCTGATACCTGTATTTATTACATCACTTTACACTTTATTTAGGGAAAAACTCACGTGGAATGGTCTTAAAACTCAAGAAATACTTCCCAATTGCATCATGTAGGCATGGGGGCATCAAACATCTATCCAAGACATTGGTTGAAATCTGTAAGATAGATGGAAATCAAATTTACTGTTTGGCATGAGACCTACAGTTGACTATAGTATGAAACAGAGTTTAAAACAGTTTGGAACAAAATATAAAATTAGAGTTTTAGCCCTGTATGTCACAAATCGCAGGTATTGTGACCTTATTGTTGTCCAGGAATTGGTTTACATTCTCGTTCTAAAATGAAACAAACACAAGCAAAGCATATTAAACATTTAAATCAAATCATTCATCAAACTCCCCTCTATTTGACACTCATATATCTGTAATATAGTGTGTGTCAGAGGACGAATTTGTTGATGAGAAAGAAAAGAAAAAGAAAACTGAAAATCGGGAGAAAAAAATAAAAATAAAATGACAAACATTGTTTAAAGTTATAATTAAAATATTTAAAATTAAAATATAACAATGAAAAATAAGGAATAGACATCTTTGTTCTGAGGAGTATATTAGAGTTAGATAAAGTACACCAAAATAGATCGAAATTATTTTTTTTCCCAAAAAAAACAGATCTACAAGCTCAAAAAAATCTTAAGTTAAAATGATAAAATATTTTCAAAATGACTTTATAATAAACTTAATATTATAGTTAATTTTTTCCAATATTGATATTAGAACATATTGAGTCTTATTAGGGTTAATTTAACTGAGATGGGTTGAATGAAGTTGAACTCAATGGAGGAGGTCGTTGCCAAGCAACGTGGCAGTTAGGATTACTAACACTTCCTGTAAGGAATTATGGGTAATATAGTTTTAGAGACCAGAGTGGCAAACTAATTTTAACTGACTGGAAAATGACTGAAATTTGGACTAAAATTGTTAGAGAACGAGCGAGACAGACAAACGCGCATTCAAACATTCACGCATGCCTGCATAGCTGAATCGCTCACGCACATAGAAAATAGAGAAAGATAAAAACTTTCACTCTCTCTCACTCCCTAGTACCCACACACACCGTAGAAGACAGCACTGGCGGACCCACACAGAGAGAGAGAGAGAGATAGAGAGAAAAAAAAAAACAATCGTTCATTAATACACACAGACATACCGAACATACATATTTCAGCAACAAACTAATTTTGGAATGAGAAATATTTTATCCTGACTGGGCTTAGTATTACTTATTAGTTTAAATTATATTAAAAATATTTAAAAGAATTTAAAACTTAGAATTTAAAACTTAGGATTAAGGCAAAATATATTCACTGGTTCAAAGGAATATAAAATGTATTATTAAGGCATTTAAAACGTATTGTTTAAAGCTCAATATATTAAATGGATGGATGATTTAACATACAGTGGTCAAAATAAAATCGGTCTATGTTCAATATATATATATATATAAAGTATAATCGTGTAGGCCCCCCCCACCCGTCAAACAAAGCCCTCAGTGGAGTATCGGACGAATTGGTAGCACGTGCAGGCCCCTACCCGTCACTCATAGTGGAGTATCGGACGAATTGGTAGAACAAGCCCCTACCCGCCCCCCAGGGATGGGTTAGGAGGTGGGGGACACAAATCTATTAATATATCTAGAACATGAAACACTTTGACTGACAAACCTGAAATAGTATATATTCATGTAGGCACCACACAGACAACCCCCTCCCACCTAGTGTAAAACTATTATTAGATAAATCTAATCGAACCGAACACCAATGACGTGATAAAGTGGTAATTCGAGGTACAAAAAAATTAATCCATATGTTATCCATATATATATGGTCACGAATACATCGAAACACCCAAGTTTGGATTGTGGGTTATTTCTAGATGCATTTACATAAATATATATATAAATAAAGACAAATAACTGTAAGTAACAGCTGATAGCCAAACATCAGTGTAAAAAAACGTTGAGGATGGATGTGTCTGGTGGTGATCAATATATACAATGGACAAGCCAGAAAATAAAACAACATAAATAAAGACCACTGTATTCTAAATAAGAGGATAATTTATGAGACATTCAGGGAATGTCCTCCCAGGTGATAAAACATTTTTACTTGACTGACTCCCTGGCGGAGCTGTGTTAAACAGTAATTTAAAAACAGGCTGATAATTTATGAAACAAATCGTTCGGTAAAGACAATAAAATAAAATAAAAGGTATACTCATCAGATCAAGGTTCACAGGGAGAAGTTACGTGGAGATCCCAATCACTGGACCATGGTAAAATAAAATAAAAAGATATACATACCGAATCAATGGTTCGGGGATCCTGACTCCGATGGCTGGACCATGTGGAATTTGAGACATGTGGAGAGTCAAAGGGCAAGTCCAAAGGTCCAGCGATCGCGTGCAGGTCCAAAACAAAATAAATAAAATAAAAAATGTGATACTGTTCAAAGATAACCTTCATCTGAATAGAAGTGATACATCGTTACACCCAAGGCTGGTTCGTTTGATACATATTAAAACAGGGGAAGCCAGGGGAAGAGAGTCTGACCGTACAGTTCCGGTCAATAGCTCAGTTCCCCTCGTCCACCCTGTTTCAACCATATCCGGCATCGATTTGGACCAATTGATAGAGCTGTTATTTTTCCTTATCAACCATATGTATAGATACTTATGCATGGCAGAAACATCACATCAGTATGTATATAAGTACCGGTAACTTTCATCAAAGGCGACAAGAAAAAACCAGACTCAGGACACAGGCAGCCATGGATGTAATGAAAGTCTATTATTCAGAGAGAGAGAGTAATGGAAGGTTACAGTATCAGCAGGTTCACGCATCCTCGGTCGTCGCCTCTCTCTGCCGTTAAACAGAGAAAGCCCTGGACTTTAACAGCGTCCAGTAACATAAACATATGACATCATTGAAGATACATCAAGCGTCCAGCCGTCAGAGGGGTTATCCTGCTATTGGTGGATAGTGATGATTACGTCGTCGTCAGATGAGGATGATGATGGTAGATGATGAAGATGGTGTGACAGTTTATCTTTGAACAAACAGCGTCCACATGTCTCGAATAACACGTTGACCTCGGGTCTGACCTGTCACTGGTCGGTGATGACTTCAGTGGCGCTGAAGGAATTGTTAGCAGAGAAGAACATCGAGATACAGTGTTCTCAAAACAACTGATAGCCACAGAACGCCTGTAGCTAGTTTGACCTTGCATAGACAGAGACAGGAGAAATAGGGTACATGACTGAATTTAGGCCAATATGACAGCATTATATTAATTTGACATTTAAAGCAGTTTTAGGGCACTAGACAAATTATGATCAATCAAAATAACTCCATCACTCTTATCTCCATTTCCTAACTTTTTGTATTTCTTTCATAAATTAACATCCTACTTGATCAAAAGCATCAAAATTAGCAGATCTACAAGCTCGAAACACGGCACAATTATTATTATTATCTTTAGAAAGCCATCCATACCACTAATAGGCAAATAGGCAAAGCTAGCTGAACATATTTAACTGATTGCCTCAACAATGTCTGTTGACGGTCTATTCTACAGGGTTTTCTTTTATGTGACCATGGGTTGACACACACACACACACACACACACACACACACACACACACACACACACACACACACACACACACACACACACACACACACACACTTGATTGGAGACAAACACAGGTCGACAGTTGCACAGTCAGTGTTACCGCTAGGGATGCGACTATCGATGATTTCTTTAGCAATTATTCCATCGATTACTTTATCGATAAATCGAATAATCAAAAGGCACGTAAAAAAAAATACATATAGCTTTTTTTATACATCAAAGGAAAGGAAAGGACAGAGGGTATGGCATGTATGCTTTGTCTCTTCCACTCCAATAAACAGTAAACCAAAGCCTCATATCACAGTGGGAAAGGAACTTGACCCAAATACCTCCTCAGTGCACCGTCTCACCCCTGACCCCCTGACCGCCCCTGCCCCCCACCCCTCCCCCCACATGGGGTGACACAGTGAGGATCACAGGGTGCTGTTGTGCAGAGTTCATGCTTTCATGTCCCCACGTCACCTAGCATCTGAAAAAACAATATGCACACATGATTGCACGCATGCACACTCGCGCGCACACGCACATGCACACACACGCGAGCGCGCACACACAGCTCTGTGACGTGGTACATGGATCTCATTCTGACATGGTGGACACTATAGCTTTAAGGACTGGTATATGGACAGTACAGTGGAGGAAAATATGTTCTACTCTAAGTATGCAATAGGCTCTATGCACAGCAGCCATATTGGGAATGAATTGGGCCCCTTGCTTACTTCCTTCGCAGGTGTTACCAATGATAGTAATTAAGGCTCTGTTCCATTTAGTGTGGCATAGTGGTTGTCTTATTTTCAAGGACCCCCATAACTCTGATAGTGTACAAATGGACCAAATGGACCCTTACGGGTCCATTTGGTCCATTTTAGACACCCACCGGGGCAATTTGGGAACCAAAATGGAGTGTTTCTAGTGAGCCAACATGCACGATATCAGCACCCTGACCAGAATGGAACAGAGCCCTTCATTAGTATCATTGGTAACACCTGTGAAGGAAGTAAGAAGAGGCCCAATTTCTTTCCAATACGGCTGCTGTGCATATCTGTTTGGAAAAATGTGGCCCTAATGAGCGAGGCCGGGTTTAACCATTTAGACTTGAGGCCGATTCTAAAAACACCTTCTGAATCCTGACTTAAGTTTTCGGGAAAAAAAACAAATCTTAATTAGACATTTTAATATAAAATAATGTTGTAATAGGTTAGCTCATCTTTAAAATGAAAAATAACCATAAATATGTCTGTTGGTATGTCCACGTTTTATTCTCGTAGCCACTGGCAAGCCCAGGCTACTCCATTCACCATTCATGAGGGGGAACAATAACATTGCAACCAGATATACTGTATATCTGGATATTAGTCTAGGAATTGTAGAATAGGCATTGCCTAGACCAGGTCACACTAGTAACATCGGAACGAAAACCAGTGTTTCTGCCATGTGAAATAGAATAGAATAGAATAGAATGGAAAAGACCGCTATTGATCCCACAGGTGAAATTCAGGCGCCGGAAACAGCACAGCAGCAAATTTCCAGATAGTACAGTAAGAGAAGCCTTACTCTGGACATATCGTCTCTGTCAGGCAAAAACACTTGTATCTACAAATTCCTTGTTTTTATTTTTATCTAGTTAAAGTAGTGAAAGATAGCCAAGCTTGCATTGTGAGCTTGTAGACATGCTGTTTTCACTTATTTATGAACATTTTAGTTCCATTTCCTGAAAAGCTACGGTTTTCTACGAGGTTTCCAACCTGACAGCAGTGATATCCAGAGCGTTCTTCCAGAGTGGACACGTGGATCTCTCATGGGGGCAGAGACACTCACTGTTGTCACACTGATCCTGTGATACTCCCTAATCTGTGTTCACATCTCTCTCTCTCTCACTCACACACACACACGCACGCACGCGCGCGCACCCGCGCGCACAGAATGTTTGGCTTGTAGATCGCCTATTTTTCGGTGCAACTATATACTTATAAAAACAGGCATGACGCTATCTCTGACCCCTATAACTGTCTAATCCTATAACTCTGACGCCAACCTGAATCTTTTCCTAATCATAACCCTGAATTTAAAAGATTTTAAATTGCTTTAATGATGAAATAACCATTTATTTTGTGAGGAGCAGGAAGAATGGTCCTCACAGTGTCTATTTCTCATTTCGCCTCTGTCATGTGGAAACCTCATAATGTCCAAAACTGTTACTTTTCAGGATTCAAATTCAAAAATAGCAAAAGCAGCATAATCTACGAGCGGCGCGTTTCGAGCTTGTAGATCTGCTGCTTTCTACGCTTTTGTGTGACGCTGTAGTCTGATCAAGTAGGGCGTTAATTTATAAATATATACACAAATCTTTTGAAAATAGCAGATCGACAAGCTCACAATGCGTCGCAGCGCGACGCATTGTGTGCTTGTAGATCAGCTATTTTCAAATGGCTGAAATGTATATAGGGCTGATCAGTTTTGTATGTATGTTAATGTATGTTTTGTGATAATCCAAATGTACATAGTAACTAGTAACTAATGGTTTAAAATAATTGTGGTGGAGTAAAAGTAAAAGTACTGAAAACTGGAAATACTCCAATAAAGTAAAAAATACCTAAAAATGTTACTCAAGTACAGTACTTTAGTAAATGTACTTAGTTACTTTACACTACCGCACGCACACACCCACCCACGCACGCACGCACTCACTCACGCACGCGCACGCACGCACACTCGCACGCACGCACGCACGCACGCGCACGCGCGCACACACACACACACACACACACACACACACACACACACACACACACACACACACACACACACACACACACACACACACACACATTAGCGTCTGCAGAGCATGCCAAAACAAAGCCCTGGGGCAGAGCAGAGCAGAGCAGAGCAGTGAGTCAGTAGTCTACTATTCCAGTGTGTAACTAACTTCCCACAGACTGCACACAGAGCCAGCACGCTCCCATGACTCCACTGAGGTCATGTGAGGCCGCTTCAAGTCTACTGGTCCCACCTGATCATCATCATCATCACCATCCCACTTTAACCCCATGTGCATGGAACAACTAACAACTCCCTGCTTTTTTTTAGGTCCATTATTATGCCATTTAACGGGCGAAGAAACATTCAAAAAAAGTTTCAAAGATTTTTCCACAGAAATAAAAAATACAAAAAAATAAATGTTTTTTTTATCAAGGTGGTACTAAACAGACCAACAGATCAGTGCAAGTTTTACCATAAAGTGCGGCAATTTTAGGAATATATTCAGAGATTCAGGTCCATGCTTCCATCAGAGTTTTTTAAATCTAAATTTCCCATTCACTGGGCCAAGCAAAGCAGTTTGATCGACTTCTTCTCCCATTGCGTGCACTGGGGTTTGTTGTCTGTTGGTTGGTGCACTGGTACGCCTAAAACTCATCCAGTGAGAAGGTGTAAAAACTAAGCGCGATTAAAATGCGATTAATTTGTTTAATCGCGTTAATTTTCTGTAATTAATTAATCGAAATGAATCAGTTAAAGTCCCAGCCCTAATATATATATATATATATATATATATATATATATATATATATATATATATATACTCAAATACTATATTAGAATAACTAATAACTGAAAATAGCCGATCTAAAAAGCTCACACTTGTAGATTGGCTATTTTCAGTGCGTGACATTCTTCCATAGAAGACTTCTCTGGAATCCAAAGCACTGAAAGAACTTTAATCCCTGTACAACAGCAGCAATAAACATCCATGTTATGTTGGATGTAGCATTACATTTATATTTGAAGCGCTGCAACCACACACACACACACACACACACACACACACACACACACACACACACACACACACACACACACACGCACACGCACACGCACAACTGCTACTTTACTACTAAAAGTGCCCCAGGGCTCAGTACGTGGGCCGTTAATGTTTACTACATGACCTCTGTGTATGCAGAGATGAACTCACCGTTCCGTAAAAAGTTCATATACCGAGCAAAATGGATCTAATTCTGGTACCGCTAGTGCTACATAATTATCCCAAAGGAGCGGTTGCAGCAGAGCGTTCGACATTATATGCCCACACACAGTTAAACTGCACTGGCATCCATGCCCAGAGGCACAGATGAATATGGATGCAGTAGTACTCTAGCACTGGGATGATCACATTCCCCTCTGGAATGGAGGGTGTTGGTATGGAGCAGGCCTGTCATGGTTACTGTAGTTCACACACACAGTGGTGGAAAGTAACTAAGTACATTTACTTTACTCTACTCTACTTAAGTACAATTTAAGGTATTTTTGAGTGGTGCCAACCACTCCTAGTATATCTGACTTTGTCTGTGTGTCCGTATGTATGTATGTCCAATAAACAAATATTGATGACAACATCAATACGGGGCTCATCAAAGGCACCACTCTCTTCACACAGGGTGTGATTTTTTACTTTACTGGAGTATTTCCAATTTCCAATACTTTTACTTCTTCTCCACTACTGTACATCTCCGATCCAAATGTTGTACTCTTACTCCACTACATTTATTTGAAAACTTTAGTTACTAGTTACTTTGTAGATTTTGATTATTATTACAAAACCACTTCAGCCCTACTGTATATACATTTCGGCTATTTGAAAATAGCCGATGTACAAGCTCACAAGTACAAGCTTGTAGATCTGCTATTGAGCTTGTAGATCTGCATTGCAGTATTGATACTTTTACTTAATTAAAAAAATGTAGTACTTTTTCCACCACTGCTGTAACGCACGCACACACGCACGCACGCACACACACACACACACCAACACAAAACTGATTCAGAGCACATTTGAAGCATGTGGGACTTCTGATGTCTGGAGGGGGGAGGGGCCTTAGCATGTGATTACCAGGCGATACTATGACTGAGATAAAGTGGCATCAGCCTCACCTTCGTGTATAATTGGTCCTCACTAATGCTCATTATAAGATGGCACCGTTTCTGTCTTACTCACATTAGTGGGGTTGTGGACAGTTCAGAGACCTGCCTACCAGTGACATCATCGATGGGGAATCCAAGCTCTATTCACAGCAGCCATATTCTCACTTCCTTCACAGGTGTTACCAATGATACTAATGAAGGCTCTGTTCCATTTAGTGTAGCACAGTGGTTCTCAGATTTTTCAATTTCCACGACCCCCATAACTCTGAGAGTGTACAAATGTAACCAAATGGACCCGTAACACACCCGTAAGGGGCCATTTGGAAACCCCTTAAGGAACAATGAGGGTCCCTGGACCCACATTTTAGTCCCACTGGTGTAGCAGAGTGTTTCTAGAGTCAACATGCATAATATCAGCACCCTGACTCTGTTTGACCAGAATGGAACAGAGCCTTCGTTAGTATCATTGGTAACACCTGTGAATGTCTTCACACTATGGCTGCTGTGCATAGAGCCTACAGAAACTACAGCCTTTCTCTTCATGGAAAGTTAGCATGCAGATATAGAAGCTATTTGTCTTGCATGTCACAATGACATTTTTTTATATATTAATGCTATATTGTCAATAAAATCTAGTTTTTGCAATCCTGTTATAATGAGCATTAGTGACGATGGACCAATTACATGCAGATGGGAATGAAAACGGCTGTAAGTGCTCCTGTAATTGACCTCCATTAACAGGTGAAGGATAAGAGGCTCGGTCGTGGCAGGACGGAACACGTTAGCGCTTATAGCATTAGTGACACTCACACTGAGCGGAGAGACAAATGTCCACTTCCCCGTCCAAGGTCAAGGGACCATGGTGACAGGGTTAAGGGCCTGCAAGGGAAAGGGAGAAGTGCTCCGATGTTTTACTTAAAGGAGTAGTTCACTCGAAAAATGGGCCAATAATTTGATAACCGGCGGACTCTCCGGTAGGAGACTATACCGGAGACATTAGCATCTTTCCGCAGTCATCAAATTATTGGCTTTGGAATGCAACAAATATATATATATAACAACTTTATTTATTTAAAAAAAAAAAATGAATAGTTGATCACAAGCTCACGTGATGCAACACTTTGAAAGCTTGTGGATCAGCAATGTTCAACAGATCAATTGGTTAATGTACGTTTTGTAATAACAATTTGAATCTACAAAGTAAATGGTGCATTTATATAGTGCTTTTATCCAAAGCGCTTTACATTGATTGTGCCATTCACCCATTCACACACCGATGGCGGAGGAAACCATGCAAGGCACCAACCTGCTCGTCAGGAGCAATAAGGGGTTCAGCGTCTTGCTCAAGGACACTTCGACACTAACTCTGGGGGAGCGCCCCAGCCCGGGATCGAACTGGGAACCTTGCCGTTTCTAGTTCACTCTACCCAGCCACTCTACCCCTGAGCCACTGCCGCCCCTTAATTAGTAATTAAAAGTAATTAAAGATGTCAAATGCTTGTGGCGGAGTAAAAAAGGACAACAATTTGCCTCTGAGATGTCATAGAGTTTCCACTTTTAGAACCACTGACTGAGTCACCATCATCGGAGACCTCATGTCCACTTCCCCATCAGAGGTGAAGTGGAGTTGGTCGATGACAGCGTTAAGGGCTTTGGGAGAAGAGAAGGGAGGGGAGGGGAGGGGAGAGGAGGGAGGGGAGGGAGGGAGGGGTCAACCCATCGTGTGGGACTAAAAGGCTGAGGCGGGGATGAGATCATGGCCGGTTCCGTTATTAAAGCTTAATACAGTCTGACAGGGAGGAAGCCATCTGCTGTGCTGCAGCTCCCAAGTGACTTGATGGATCTTTCAAGCCCGGGCTTTTATATTTCACCGTACAACGGTGTCCCTGCAAAGCCCGAATATAGCCGATCTACAAGCCCACAGCGTGTCGCTTCCGCGATACGCTGTGGGCTTGTAGATCGGGGCTTGTGGGACACCGTGGTAAGACGGAGTGTAAATCTCCAGGCAGTATACTCTGGAGGCTCCCGGAGGCTTCTCCTCTCATCCAATCATCCTCCTACAACCACTTCCTGTTTGAGGCTGAGGTCAGAAGCAGAGTGGATGATGTCACCTTTCCGACTGGCCCCGGGAGCCAATGAGGGAGCGGCGCTGAAAACACACGAATATACAGGCACATAATACACACATACATACACACAGTGGTGTAAAGTAACTAAGTACATTTAATCAAGTAATGTGCATATTTAAGTAACATTTTTAGGTACTTTTACTTTACTGGAGTATTTCCAATGTTCAGTGCTTTACCTCTACTCCACTGCATCTCAGAGGCAAATATTGTACTTTTACTCCACTACAATTCTTTGAAAACTGTAGTTACTAGTTACTTTGCAGATATACATTACATTATAAAACACACATTAACCACACTGTCAAATAATTGTAGTGGAGTAAAAGTAAAATATTTATCTCTGAGATGTAGTGGAGTCATATTGTCATATTTTAGTTACTAGTTACTTTGCAGATTTAGATTATTATCACAAAAACATACATTACCCACTTCAGCCCTATATACATTTCTGCCTTTTGAAAATAGCAGATCTACAAGCTCACAATGCGTCGCGATGCGACGCATTGTGAGCTTGTAGATCTGCTATTTTCCAAAGATTTGTATACATTTTGAACTTGTGAAATGGGACATTCTGCACAATGAGTACTTTTACCTTTGGTACTTTAAGTACATTTTGATACCAATACTTTTGTTCTTTTACCCAAGTACATTTTGAATACCTTACTTTTACCTGTAAGGGCGCGCTCCCACCGCACTTTTATTTTACCTCTGGGGCAGAATCTGCCAATGCTTTGTCAATGCAAATGCGTGGATTCACGCAAGAGCAGATTTTTCTGCTTGTCGCGCAGACCTTGCGTTTATCCGCTCTACACGAAGAAGCATAAAACTGCTGGAGGCAGGAGCTGATGTTCCCCCTCTGTCCAATCGGGTGACCCGAAGGCGGACCGTCCCAAGACTCAGGAAGCAACATGGTGCTCTCAGTGGACCAACTGGTTGTAGCTGTTGCATCTCACCCAGTACTTTATGATTTGACCATGAAAGAGTTCCATATGACTGACATTAAAGAACTGGCCTGGTTACAAGTCAGTGCGGTCGCAAAGGCTTTAGGTTAGTGTAATAATATTTTTAGTGTAATAATAATATTACTCTAACTATATATTTAATAGCCTTGTCAGTTAAAAATAGTCTTCACTTTTGCACTTGGGGTTCGTACATCTACATACACATTCAGATTTAAATATAAAGTGCTTACCCCGTGGCCACGTATTTTACAATCATGTACGGGCCCTCAGAAGTACCCGTATCTTCCGTATTGTTCAATAAAAAAGCATTTTAATCCGATTGGTGGCTATTTTTCCGTAGAGTTATAATGTATAATGTATTGGATCTACAGTATTAGCTTGTGCTCATTTGATTTGGCTATTTTATCTCATGTGTTTATAAAAGTAGATAGCTGATATATTGCACTTTTACCTTAGCGCTTGGTATACTCTTGGTTGCTTGTTTTTACAGGAAATGCACTTAAGACCTCTGGTGATTAGTAGTTTCGTTCCCTACCTATGTTGAATGCACTTATTGTAAGTCGCTTTGGATAAAAGCGTCTGCTAAATGACTGTAATGTAATGTAATGTACCAACGGTACAATACACCTCTCAACCGCTAGGGTCGCGCAGTTGAAAGCATACGGAGAAAATGACCACTGATTGGATTAAAATGCTTTTTATTGAACAATACGGAAGATACGGATACTTATGAGGGCCCGTACATGATTGTAACATCCGTGGCCATGGGGTAAGCACTTTATATTTTAAATCTGAATGTGTATGTAGATGTACAAACCCCAAGTGTGAAAGTGCAAAGACATTTTTTTGTCTAGTGGCTAGTGTCTAGTGGAGGTGCGGGCTACGGGGACGGTCTTGAATGTGAGTGACAGGTGCGTCACAGCGTTTTTTTAGAATCCACTGGCTGCAAAAAACTGTGGCCGTGCACAACCTGCGTTTAACAGCGGCCAGCCAACTTTTGGTGTGAGCGCGCCCTAACAGAGTATTTCTGCACTGCAGTATTGCCACTTTTAATTAAAGGGAATTTTGGACCACGGTTTTCTTACCTTTTCTACAGTATGATGTTATGATGTATGAGATCTAGCGCTAAGGCCTATTGGCGCGCTTTTTTAGCCGTGGCGGACCCGGGATGGAGTTATGAAATTTTCCGAGTGTACCATTCATCCCATTATATCATAACATCATAGAAAAGGTAAGAAAACCGTGGTCCAAAATTCCCCTTTAAGTAAAAAATGCGAGTACTTATTCCACCACTGGTCTGTGTGTGTGTGTGTGTGTGTGTGTGTGTGTGTGCGCGTGCGTGCGTGCGAGAGCTGTGATGAATCTTACATAGTGGATCATTCCGACGCGAAGCGCAGAACCCTTGATGAAACTCTGATGCAACGACGTCCTTGCGTGTGATCTCACACACCGCAGGCTGTCTGCACAAGCTGATCATTCAACTCACGTTCTCGGCATTCGGCATGCAGCAGCGTGTCTCTCTCTCTCGACCCCAGCGCACGTCGCACGGTCCATCACATGCATGTTTGATGAAGACACCGCGCGTGTGGTGGCATCAGCGCGCTTTTAATTAAACATATCGTTGCTGTCGGGCAGAAACCTCTTATCTCCATTTTGTGTAATTTTCCCCCCGTAAATTAACGCCCTACTTGATCACACTACAAGCGCCACACAAAAGCATCAAAAGTAGCAGATCTACAAGCTCGAAACGCGGCGTGAGGCGATGCCTTTTGAACTTGCTACTTTTTCTTTTTTGGAATTGAAATCCTGAAAAATAATCTTTTTTTTTAGGTTTCCACCCGACAGAGACGATATTCATGTCATATTATCATATGGTAGTGTTGTGCCAATTATTTATTATAGGCTCTGTTCCATTTAGTGTAGCACAGTGGTTCTCAAACCTTTTAAGGACCCCCATAACTCTGAGAGTTATACTCTCAGAGTTACACACCCATAAGGGGTCCAATCGGAACACCCCCCTCAAGGAACCATGAGGGTACCTGGACCACACTTTGAGACCCACTGGTGTAGCAGAG
>NC_139939.1:6734317-6739317 GCF_963454915.1 Gymnoscopelus microlampas | reverse complement strand
AAAGGTAGGTGAAATTCGTTTGTTGCACATCACTAGCAGCCATTCTTCTACCAACTAACTCGTGGACAAAAGGCTCAGTTCAATTCTCTGCCCTGTATTCAACTCCCAGACGATGGGAATCACTGGAAGTGCTGGGGCCAGTGAAATTCAAATCCCAGCGCCCAGGCTAGGGTTACAATGTCCCTGCTGTGCTGGCGGGCCAGCCCTCCACCCCCCTACCCCACCACCCCACCCCTAAGTGTGTCTTTGGCCCAGGTTAGCGGAGCTGTGACAGCCACAGGAGACAGATCGGGTTTCCACGGGCGAGGGAGGGGACCGCCAGCTGTATGAGGCCACCGGCGTCACACACAGTGACAACAACAACAAAGGTCACCATGTTCCGGGACACGGTGAGAGCCTTTGACATGTCACTCACTGATCCTGGCCTGTAGCTGAAGTTATAAAAATACAGTCTGGGTGGATCATTAACTCTCAGGTTACACAGAGACAGAACATGTTTGCTAAACAAGACTAAGAGTCTAAAAGCCCCGCTAGCAGCCCGTAGAGGCCGAGCTACAGACCAATATTGCCAGCCCAGCAATTATTATTAATTGTGGAATTGGAGGAGGGGGCATATTTACGGTAGTTATCACATATTTTAAACAACAGAAACAAATCCAAGTGAGATAAAAATGAAGTAGTGTAATTGTAAAGTAACAGTATCAACAGAAAATATTTCAACTTTTTGGTCTAAGGCAGTGGTTTTCAACCAGTTGTCCGGGGACCACCAGTGGTCCTTGAGGGAGTACCAGGGGGTCCCCAGCGAAATGAGTTAACATAGCGTCACAATTTTAACCGCTTAGCTTTGGCTATTCAAAAATAGCAGATCTACAAGCGCTATGAGCTTGTAGATCTGCTATTTTTGAAAAACCTTGAAAAAGTGTACATATCTTTGAATATTTATATTTTTCTAAAGCAAAAGTTAACTGATATCTTTGCTTCTGGCGGTCGACTGGCACAAAACATTTTCAAATGGTGGTCCGCGGCCAAATGTATAACTATTTAGGGGTCCTTGGCATGAAAAAGGTTGAAAACCACTGGTCTAAGGGTAGCATTGGAAGAAAGGTGGCGGGGTCATCAAAATCAGGAAGGTTCATCCACGAAACACCAAATTCCATTCCATTTTGGTTTGGGACCAGAAGTGTTGGACAGACAGACTTGGAACTCTACCGTGATTGGAGTTTTATGTTGTATTACTGTAAATGGACTGCATTTATATTACATTGTACACATTCACACACCGACGGTGGACGAAATGCAAGGCACCAACCTGCTCATCGGGGGCAGTTAGGGGTTCAGTGTCTTGCTCAAGGCCACTTCCACACATAGACAGGAGGAGCCGGGGATCGAACCTGGAACCTTTGGATTCCAAAACAGCCACTCTACCTCCTGAGCCATTGTCGCCCCGTAGTTCCTGTATCAAAGTAAATCCATGTAATCAAAGTAAACTCCTGGTGGCGCTATAATAGGCCAATGTGAAAAGGGTGCCATTTATTCCTAGGCCACCTAGGCACATTACTCCAGTCCTGTCTGCACTGCACTGGCTCCCCGTTAACCTCAGGGTAAATTTTAAGGTCTTAGTTTTAACCTACAGAGCTCGGAACGGTCAGGCTCCGAAATATTTAGCCGATCTAGTCCCGCCCTATGAGCCCCCAAGAGCCCTAAGGTCAGCTGACCAGGGGCTCATAAAGACTCCAAAAACCCTCTTAAAAACCAAAGGCGACAGAGCTTTCCAAGCGGTTGCAGCGAGACTCTGGAACACACTTCCTCAAGTTTTAAGAGAGGTACCATCTGTGGACATTTTTAAAAACAAACTGAAAACTCTACTTTTTGCACAAGCATTTGCTGTCTCGTTATAATCTCTATGTCTATGTTGTTGATGCACATGAACTGTATAGCTTTTAATGTTTTCTTGCTTGTTTTTGTTTCTATTCAATGTATGTTAAGCACTTTGTGAGTTCTCTCTGTGAGAGGTGCTATATAAATAAAATGTACTTACTTACTTACTTACTAGGCCGTGCACGGCAATCGGACACTGCATGCATGATTTGAGGCATTTTGTTCTAAAAATGTGTTTTGCTAAATTTGACCTGCTGGTGGCATACAGCTTGATTGGTTAGTTCATAATGTACCCTTTCCCTTCTTAGTAATGTAGTAGAGTCAAAAGTATAATATTTGTGAACGTCATAAGTATCCAAAAATAATAAATACTTGTGTAAAGTACGGGTACTCAGAAAATGTACTTAAGTACAGTACTCAAGTAAATGTATACTTCATTACTGGTAGAAAGCCAACATGGCAGTGCCCTGCCGTGACCTCACTAAACCACACAAGTCACATGACTCTACAAGGGCGGGAAAAGCCCCCTCCTGTGCTGAGGTCATGAAGGGAGCGGCCATGTTCTTTTTCTACAAACAGGGAAGGAAGTGAACATGACTGTGCGGTTATGATGTGTTACTAACAGTATCCGCTCTGCAACGTGCGCACACACTGCTAGAGCATGAGCATGCTTTTGTTTGTTAGTTTTGTTCAAAAACAAACTGAGTTATTAAGAGTGGTGGAAAAAGTACTCAAATGTTTTACTTAAGTAAAAGTATCAATACTGCAATGTAGAAGTACTCTGTTAAGTAAAAGTCCGGAATTTAAAATGGACTTGAGTAAAAGTACAAAAGGCATCAAAATGTACTTAAAGTACCAAAAGTACTAAAAGTACTAAAATGTTTGAAAATAGCCGATCTACAAGCTCACACCGCGTCGCAATGCAACGCGTTGTGAGCTTGTAGATCGGCTATTTTCAAATAGCCTAGGTATAAAATAGGGCTAAAGTGGTTCATGTATGTTTTATAATGTAACATTATATATCTGCAAAGTAACTAGTAACTATAACGTTTTCAAATAGTTGTAGTGGAGTAAAAGTACAATATTTGTCTCTGAGATGTAGTGGAGTAGAAGTAAAAGTACAGAAAATTAGAAATGCTCCAGTAAAGTGAAAGTACCTCAGAATTGTACTTAAGTACAGTACTTGAGTGAATGTACTTAGTTACTTTACACCAGTGCAAAAGAGTCAAACCATACCTCGTGGTTTGTGATGTGAAATGTGAAACATGGCTGCAGCCTTGATGGGGTTTTCAGTAGCTGTTGTGACAACAACAGCCAACTGTCACACTCGCCTCAAACGGCACTCTCACTTCTCTCACTATGACTGTCACTTCCTCCCGCAAGAAAGTGACGGTTTCACCATGATTTAGACCTCGCCGTGCGGTGGTGTTCTGTGCCCAAGATAGCCCGATTTGCAAGCTCACGGCGCGTTGTGGACGCCACGCGTCGTGAGCTTGCGAATCGGCTGTTTTGGGTGGTGCGGGACACTGTCGTACCAGGAGGTATAAATGATCAGGCCGAACGAGAATGAAAGGAGACGAGTGTTGAGGTCACTGTCTGTGGCTCGCTGAGTAAATGAGTCACTATGACTGACAGGCAGGCAGACAGACAGGCAGGCAGGCAGGCAGGCAGGCAGGCAGACAGACAGATGGGCAGGCAGGCAGACAGGCAGACAGGCAGGCAGACAGACAGACAGACAGGCAGGCAGGCAGGCAGGGGTATTCCAGGTGACCAATGTGTGGGATCATCTTGTGAGTTGTGCCCTTGTGTGTGCTCATCTATGTTTGTGCCTTGTAAGGATAATTCTTTTAACAGGTCGTTCATGAAAGTCCTTGCGGTCTTGTTTCCAATGAGAACCTGTGAGCAATTAGGGGTTAAGAGTCTTGCTCAGGGACAAATTTCATTTCATCGACATATATATGCTGGCTTGGCCTGGAATCGAACCTGGGGAAACCAGGGCCTCTGGCTCCCTTGGCGGGCTCACTAACCACTCAGCTATGGCCGCCCCTATGTGCGTGTGTGTTTGTGCGTGCACTGTATATACATACTGTACATATCAATCCCATAGGCAAATCAAATGTAACTCAATATCATGAACGACACAGGGTCACATACCTGACACAATCGCAGGGCTGAATTGTCTACTTTTGGAACACAGTTCTTATGATGCGATCTAAGATTTGCGTATGGGAATTTCCGATACAAAAAATAACTCTGTAACCCAGGGGTAGTGACGTCAGGACTTCGATATATTCTTTCCACTTTTTTATGTACGTTGAGAATTATTAACCCATTCAATCCGGGAACGAATCTGTGTCATTTTAGATTTCTTTGGCTATTCAAAAATAGCAGATATACAAGCTCATAGCGCGGCACGGAGTGTGTGTGTGTGTGTGTGTGTGTGTGTGTGTGTGTGTGTGTGTGTGTGTGTGTGTGTGTGTGTGTGTGTGTGTGTGTGTGTGTGTGCGCATGCACGTGCGTGCGTATGAGAGGGGAAACATTGACATATAAACAGAGACAGAGGAAAGGTCGGCGTTAACGACAGAAACATGTCAATCTTTTCATTAGACCCCTGCTTGTAAAACAACCCTCCTTTATCCCAACATGCTGACAACACACCTGAAATCAATAAGCCAAATGAATCAATCATCCAATAAGTCACTAGTAAACTAACAAGGACATAAACTAAATGAATTAGCTTAATGAGTGCAGAGGAGAACAGTAAGGCAGGTTGTTCTCAAAGTGTATTCATGTCAAGGACCCCCATCTGAAAAGACTTTGTGTAAGGGACCCCCATGCAAGATCGAGAGAGAGAGAGAGAGAGAGAGAGAGAGAGAGAGAGAGAGAGAGAGAGAGAGAGAGAGAGAGAGAGAGAGAGAGAGAGAGAGAGAGAGTAAAGATGTTATTTGTATTTGATATATTATTTTGTTATTTGATGTTCTTCTATTGTTTCTTCTTTACACTGTTGAGGAAAGTTACATCATCATCATCATATATTTTTAGCATGCTACCTACTATATTGTATGTACATGTCACAATAAAGCACATTGAACATGAACACTACTCTGTTGCCCTGCCAAGCC
>NC_139939.1:6719317-6729317 GCF_963454915.1 Gymnoscopelus microlampas | reverse complement strand
CAAGCTGGTTGCCGTGCTCCTCCGTCTGCATCTGTTCCTCTCGGTATAGTGGAAACAAACCAGCGGCTATTTTTACCGAGGTGCCCACCCTACAAACACCCACCCTGAACCCCACCCCCACCCACCCCCTTTCCCCAGTCGCCAGGCGAAAGCATCCCACCCACGCCTGTCCTTATCCACACTGTCACCATCTGATCCCTGACTATACTAGAGAGAGAGAGAGACCATGTGTTCTTATGGTTGCTATCGGGCAGAAACCTC
Source organism: Gymnoscopelus microlampas (assembly GCF_963454915.1). Taxonomy (NCBI): domain Eukaryota; kingdom Metazoa; phylum Chordata; class Actinopteri; order Myctophiformes; family Myctophidae; genus Gymnoscopelus; species Gymnoscopelus microlampas. The sequence goes on along the minus strand of NC_139939.1, from coordinate 6,729,056 downwards.
TTATCTCCATATTTTAACTTTTTGCGTAAGTCTTCGTATATATTAAAGGGATAGTTCACCGAAATTTCTATGGATTAGTCACTCCATGGAGACTTGAATTCATGGATATTTTTTTGTTTTTGTCGCATTCCTAAGCCAATAATTTGATGACTGGCAGCGGTTCCGGTAGGAGACACAAAGAGTCACCTTTGTGTCTCCTACCGGAACCGCTGCCTACCGGTCCGCTGGTCATCAAATTATTGGCTTAGGAATGCGACGAAAACAACCAAAAATCCATGAATTCAAGTCTCCATGGGGTGACTATATAATCAATAGAAAAAAAGTCATTTTCGGGGGGTGAACTATCCCTTTAAGGCCCTACTTGAACATACTACAGCGTCACACAAAAGCATCTAAGGTATCGAGCATGTTGTAGATGAAGAGCAGTGAACAAGGAAAGACTGCCGTCATGTATTATGCTCCACACAAATGGAACAAACTTCAGGACTCTCTGAATCTGGTGCGTTTGGTCTCAATAGAGACATTCAGGGTGCTTCTTGAGGACACACTACATAGTGACTGCACCTGTTTCATGTAACACTGTGTTTATTTGCATCTGTGACATTGTAATGTGATTCAAATGTTTGTTATTGTTTCTCATTATGCATGTATTTTTTGTGTTGCTATCAGGGCGTCCTTGACAAAGAGAGCTTGCTCTCAATGGGCTTCCCTGAATAAATAAAGGAAAAAGATAGAAAGATCTTCAAATTGTTATACTTATGAATGTGAATCCTGAAAAGTAACAGTTTCGGACATGTGAGGTTTCCCCCCGACAGAGAGACGGCATCATGGTCATCATCATGGCTGACACACTGTTGAGGCCGTCGCTTCGCTCTTCGACATTTAACACCCGGACGTGAAAGGTCATGACACCCAGATTAAACTGCCTCACATACCCACGCACGCACGCACGCACACACGCACACACAGGTATTGTATTACTATACTTGTGAGGACATCGACATATTCGGACAGCAATTTTATGAATGCTATTTCTTTATACATTTTGCCAATTTTTTTTACCGTAAGCCTAAAGCCGAAAGACAGAAGATAGAAGATCTACAACAAGCTTATAGATCCGCTATTTTTTTGGTGCAAGACAATTGCACGCAACAAAGTATGAATCATGTTTAACTCTAAAATCCAACCCATAAACCCGACCTCTAAATGTGTAATCCTAACACTAACCCCAACCTGATGTTTTTTTTGTGACCAGGAAAATAGTCCTCACAACGTCTGCATCTGAAATTCTACTAATACTTGTGGGCACATTTGGTCCTCACAAGCATAGTAATACAAACACACACGCACACACACACGCGCGCGCGCGTGTGTGTGTGTGTGTGCGGTCGTAAACGGCTGCAGTTCCAGGTAAACGACGGGGCCAGCAGAGCGGAGCGCCCTGAGCCATGGTGATGTGATATGCTCCTGACATTTGGAAAGCTGTCATCTGTGTCAGTGACATCTCCTGGAAGCTCTCACCAGGTCGATGCCTCGTGGAGGAGGCTTATCACTTCACTGTGTCAGTGTAGTGGTGTTATAGGAGGCCAACTATCAGCTATAATACCTCTCTGAACTCATAGCATACCTAACATGAGCCTCCATCATTTCCTTTATTTCATTCAGACTTGCTTCCTGCTGACCATAGATAGATAGATAGATAGATAGATAGATAGATAGATAGATAGATAGATAGATAGACAGATAGACAGATAGACAGATAGATAGATAGACAGACAGACAGACAGATAGACAGATAGACAGATAGATAGATAGATAGATAGATAGATAGATAGATAGATAGATAGATAGATAGATAGATATATAGATAGATAGATAGATAGATAGACAGACAGATAGACAGACAGACAGACAGACAGACAGACAGACAGATAGACAGATAGATAGATAGATAGATAGACAGACAGACAGACAGACAGACAGACAGACAGACAGACAGACAGACAGACAGTTTTCGGCAAAGACATTTGGAGTTGAGGGAAAAAAGAGCAGACCAAGTACAGAGCCAATGGTCAAGTTTAGTATTGTTGAGGCAACACTGATGTTGTCAAACAGGTCTATGGAAGCTATCTATGAAATGTATGAAAAGGTTTAATCTGCAACATAATTTTGTACTGTATGTAGTTGGGGGGTCCCTGCATCATCTCTCTCTCAACTAAGGGGTCCTTGGCCTGAAAAACGTTGAAAACCCCTGATATAGGGTTTACTGTAAGTGGTTACGGTGCAGTGATGTCACTCATGCATGGTCCATGTCCTGAGAACCCTGTACTTCAACAAGTATTGCCCACAGTCCACAAAGCCTCAAAAGAGTCAAAGCTACACATTATTCAAGCAGGTGACCAGGTTGACAGTTTTTTGTAACAACATCAACAAGCAACGTCCATTTTTCAATGTTGACATTTCAACTTTCCTATTGAAAAGTGAAAGCAGTGATGTTCTAAAATGGAATTAGGGGAATTCTTTGACAAAAAAACCAACATTCCATTTGAGTTGAAGTTGTTGCCCTGTGTCTCATCGTGTTGATTTATGTTGTCTGTTGATACTGATGAAAAAGTTGAAGTTTTCAAGGGGCGCAATAGGCTCTATGCACAGCAGCCATATTGTGAAGAAATTCACAGGTGTTGCCAATGATACTAATGAAGGCTCTGTTCCATTCTGGTCAAACAGAGTCAGGGTGCTGCTGATAGTGCATATTGGCTCACTGGCCCCTTGCGGGTCCATTTGGTTCCATTTGTACACTCTCAGAGTTATGGGGGTTGTGGAAATTAAAAAGTCTGAGAACTACTGTGCTACACTAAATGGAACACAGCCTTCATTAGTATCATTGGTAACACCTGTGAAGGAAGTGATAATATGGCTGCTGTGCATAGAGCCTATTATGAATGATCCTAGGTCCCTGTAAAATGGATTGGACGGATGTGACATGAGGCCAAAAAACGTCTCTTCCGTCCACTGCAATGATAGGATTTGGAGAAAAAGGTCCATGCAATGATAGGATTTGGAGAAAAAGGTCCATATCTACATACTTTTTCACAGTGGTGAAAACAAGCCATTTTCGACGGGCGATCACTCTGCAATGGCGGATCGTGTTAGAAATATTATTGTTCCAGTCGTTAGACGGGACCATCAGCCATCGCCCAGACACCCTTTGTTCACATCCGGGTCCTCGTGGAGGCTTTTGCAACTCTAAAACGATCGGCATAAACGGTAAGAAACGCTGTTACCCTGTTTTAAAAAACCTCTGGCACTCGATGTGTTAAGTTTATTTTGATGCCAATACTTTTGTGCTTTTACTCGAGTGACATTTTTAATACTGGACTTTTATCTTGCAACAGAGTATTTCTAACCTTGAGTACTTACCACCTACTGAATGGTTGTTGACACTGTTCTGTTCTCACTCCAAACAGCTATCTACTGAAGAGCTTGTTCTATTCTATTGTTTTGGCGAGCCCAGCTTTCCTCCAAAACACACACACACGCGCGCACACACACACACACGCACGCACGCACGCACGCACACACACACACACACACACACACACACACACACACACACACACACACACACACACACACACACACACACACACACACACACACACACACACACACACACACACACACACGGCCCTGTGCTGGCTTCGGTTTCTGGCTCACATTAAACAAGAATGTCTTTAGACAGGGTTCAGCTAACTGTCAGTGGCAATCATGCAAACACTAAACCAAAGACTGAAATGCAGGCCCAAACATTCTTCCTCCTTTTTCGATGGCAGCAGAGGGGTTTGAGGGTGAAACTTTCCTTGAAATGCAGCATTTGATGCTCCTACATGAGTGGTTCCCAATCAGGGCCCGCTTGAAAGCGTTGAGAGCGCTCGCGGCCCACCGGGTGGGTTAATTTACGAAAAAAAACAGTTAGAATATGGAGATAAGAGGTTTCTGCCCGACAGCAACAATGCGTTGAAGTTCCTATTTAGCGGTATCACAATGAAAACTAATTGTTCAAGGTTTATAAAAAGAACAACAATTAAATGCAATGTAATTGTTTTTTTGTACAGCCAATTATTTGGGGGCCCACTTGCAACATCCTCACGGCCTGCCAGTGCAGGTACAGGCACAGATACAGATACTGTGGTGCTACTGTATATGACAACTGTCTGTCTGTCTGTCTGTCTGTCTGTCTGTCTGTCTGTCTGTCTGTCTGTCTGTCTGTCTGTCTGTCCGTCCGTCCGTCTAGATGCAGGTACAGAAGGTTTCCCAGCAATAGAATGGCAGTGAAGGACAAGTTATGCTTTGGAACAACAAGTGTCAAACAACATGTTTGTACCAGTGTTAATCTTTTTGACTAAGAAAAAAACTACACTAAGTCTTTTAGTCTTTTAGTCTTTTAAACTAAAAGACTAAAAGACTAAAAGACTTGATATTTAGTCGACTAAACAATTACAGATTACTAAAATAGGACTAACTAAATGGTGTGTTATTCAAAAGACTAAATCAAGAATTTGCTGCCAAAATTAACATTGGTTTGCACAACAAAAGTGCCTTCCAGAATGACCACGAAAAAAGGTTGGGAATACGAGGTAAGCTTTGATAGCACGAAGATGCGTGAGACCGACATTCACTTCCTTTGTTTGACATGTGGTGGTGAGGTTGTCGGCGAGTCACACAGACAGCACGAATGCCTAAATGTCAGAATGTTGCGAGACGCTTACGTAGCATGCAGGACGCGTCGCTCGATCTCTCCAATCATGAATTGGCCATGACAGAGTCACACTGACACTGAAGAGATCCCGTGTAGAGGGGGGTGGGAGGTGGGGGGGCAAGTACAGAACGCCGTGTTAAATAACACGGCCGTCTTCCACTAACAGTTGCTCTTATGTCCGTGACCCCGTCTAAATAACTCTTGACACACTTTGGGATGTGGAACGGCGCTGGTTGATTAAAAAAAAACACACTGTTTCAGGTTACTGGGCTTCTGACCAAGAGGCTTTTCATGGAGCTGGACAGATGGACAGACAGACAGACGGACAGATGGAACATGTCAATGTGCTGAGCTGGACGGCCACTCAGCACCCGTTCAGCCATGGCTGCATGTTTCCTGGAAACACGGGCGCACAACACACGCCCGCGCACACACACACACACACACACACACACACACATGCACGCATGCATGCACCCACATTCAAGCCTATTTAGCGCAAGTGTGCAGATCCAGCCGACCTGGTGCACGGTGAAGGTTTTCCACTGCGAGTCCAGCACGTTGTGGAGGTGACCGCCAGGGAGATGAAAAGTAGCACACTGCACATTCCAACACGAGACAAGATGAATGACTTCCTACTACAGCAAGCGTCTTCTGAGAAAAAAACAAGTTGAGGATATCATGTGTCACAAAAAAAAGTGAAAAGTCCTAGAGTTCCCAAGGAGGCAAAAATCCAAGGAAAAAAAACAATAGAGGAGGGAGACCACTGAATAATGCAAATCTAGTTTCAATGCCTTCAAACAGCTATTTCTCAACCTTTTTGTTTAGGCAAAAGAACAACCTTGGCTTAAAACCTACAGACTACTCAGCAACATGTTTTGAGTATGATGACCTTTCCCTCAGGCAGCAAATGTTCTTTTGCAATGAAAAGGTTTTAAAATAGCTGTTTGAAGCCATTAAAACTATTTTTTGCATTATACAGTGGTCTCCCTGCTCTGATGTTTTTTGGATGGAATATTATGTGTGTCACAACAGAAACCCCACTACAAGTAGGCCCACACGCACTTTAGAAGAGCATAGATAAGATGTTTCCATAAATGCAAATTATGCACCCGAGGCTGGCCTGGGGGCATGGCTTTCATTTTGCTGAATGTTTGACCCAGTGTTGATTTTGATTTAGTTTTAGTCATAGTCTTTTGAAGAAAATTCCATTTAGTTTCAGTCATATTTTAGTCATGTTTTAGTTTTTGTCTAGTTTTAGTCGACTAAATACCACAAGATTTTTCGGCAATGGCCGAAAAGTCACATAGCGGTATAAAGGAGAACTCTAACGCTTCTAGCTATGGACCAGATCTAAGCTGCTCTGATAAACGCATGTAAGAGTAGGAGTGGTGGCTCTGTCCATTGAGTTCAATGGAGAAGTGCTTCCATGTTATGTTTGGTTCCTCAAGCTTGATACAGAGTAGCTCAATGAAATAGGCATTGCTTACTACTGGGTGTGGTTTTGTTTTGTACTTCTATAGCCTATATGTACTTTAATTTTGACTTTGATTTGTATGTACTGCTGTGTATATGTAGGGCCCTTACGTGCTTGTACGTATTCCAAGATGGTGGATTTGAATTCACCGAAAAAGGTGCCTTCAAAATGGGGCTCCCTTCGTCCATATCTTTTTACAGCTAAGGTTTGTTGAAGTGCTTCTAGCCTATTTGTGTTTGTCTTGTTTGTACTTCTGTGTATATATATACTTCTGTTTACTCCTGTGTACATGTACGTGTGTTTGTAAGAGGTACATGAGACGTAGTCATGGCTCCCATGTTTCCTGGCTCACGGTGCCTGGTGTCCTTGACAGAGTGACAGCCAACAGCCTCTGCTTCATCAATCACAGGCCCCGCCCCCCCAGCGCCGTTTGTTCTAAACTCGGCTTTCGCGTAATCTGACGCGGCGCTGTAGCTGTTAGCTGCCTGCATGCACACAGCGTGGGACCAGGGGTGGAAAAAAAAGTACTCACATGTTTTACTTAAGTATCAATACTGCAATGTAGAAATACTCTGTTAAGTAGAAGTCCGGAATAAAAAAACTTACTTGAGTATAAGTACAAAAGTATTGGTACCAAAATGTACTAAAAGTACCAAAAGCAAAAGTACTAAAATGTTTGAAAATAGCAGATAGTTGTGAGCTTGTAGATCGGCTATTTTCAAATAGCCTAGGTTTAAAATAGGGCCAAAGTGGTTAATGTATGTTTTATAATATAATAATTTATATCTGCAAAGTAACTAGTAACTAAAGTGTTCAAATAGTTGTAGTGGAGTAAAAGTACAATATTTGCCTCTGAGATGTAGTAGAAGTAAAATTTTAAATACTCCAGTAAAATAAAAAAAATACCTCAAAATTGGACTTAAGTACAGTACTTGAGAAAATGTACTTAGTTACTTTACACCACTGCGTGGGACCATGGGGGTTATGGGTGTGTGATGCTCTGAAACCCCCCCCCCCCCACGGGGTCTAAATATAACTGATTCACAGTAGAGCTGGCTTTACATGAGCACAGGACGTAGCCTTCTCCGCTTACACTAGCTAGCTAGCGTGACACTCTCCCTCCATGGGAGTCGTCCGTGACCGTGTCACCAGCACAGAGCAACACGCCGTCTCCTCTTTCTCTCCGTGTCACACACATACGAAGCCATGTTAGGCAGACCTAGTGGTTGAGGCGTGTACCGTACAGGCTCTAAAGTAGCCTGACAGCAACAGCCAACGGACCTTTGCTGTGTGTCATTCCCCGACTCTTGCCCAGTTTCCTACATAGAGGCAGAAAAGGCCCAAAAATACACAGTGGCATTAGTCCAATTGTCGCATTGTTTTGAAGTACCATTGGTACTAACCTTAACCTCACAAAAGCTAAACCTGACCTCACACTAGTCTAACATTTGTCGGACTATTGAGACATTGGGCCAATGTTTATACTAGGGTCGCAACTATCCATTATTTTCATAGCGATTATTTTATCCATGACTTTTTCGATTAATTGAATGATTGAGAAGCAAGTTTTTTATATCAAAGAATTAACTTTTTTTTTTAAATAATCAACTAAGTCGATTCGATTCATTTCATGGTATTTATTCATTTATTACTTTTTTTTTGTGGATTCATGTTATATTATCAATCAAATTGTAGTGTTTTGCAAATTATTTGGGGGCTCATTTGCAATATCTTCACGGCCCACCGGTAGGCCAGGGCGCCCACAGGTTTGGAATCAAAAGGGTGTTCATGACGTTTAATGAAGACGCTCTTGGCTGGGGAGGACTTTTTGATATTGTTAGGAACACATGCAACCAGCTGGTCATGTAGCCAGACTGAAATAACTTTTTACAAGTCAGGGCTGTCCTGAACGCCAGCCAGATGAATGCCTGCAGGGGGTTGTTGGGTGGAGGTGGCAGCTAAGGGGGATGGCAGGGGTTGGGGGTTCTCCGAGGGTGGCTTTAAATAATCTTCATGTATCCCTAAAAAGATTGTCACCCTGTCACTCAAAGCCATGAGCCCTGGGCCCCAACCAAACCACCCCCCCCCCTCCACCTCCCTATACCAACACACAGTCAAACTCTGATTGTGACAGTGCCGTACAAGTTCACAACACCTCGCCTCAGGACACGTTGTGAGTAGACGCGTAAAGATGTATCGTAAATCGATTCAAGCTGGTGACAATTTAAATTGATTTAATAAAACATTTATCCTGATGAAAACAGCAGGGGGAAAAAAGAAAATACAGGATCTTTGTAAGATAATTGATCAAAAAAATAGTTTTCAGTCATTTACTACTGTATTGAAAAGAGGATAAGAGAAAACAAAGTATTGTAAAGAAAAAGAAAAAAAAGAGAGAGAGAAGAAGAAAATACTAGATTTGTGTAAGAGAAATAATAATAAAAAAATATTTGAATGGAAACTGATTTTGTGTTTTAAAAAACGTTAAAAAATCGTATTGTGAACCTAGTATCGTGATTGGAGTCGTATCGTGAGTTGAGTGAATCGTTACATGTCTAGTTGTGAGCTTGTAGAATATTGATATTATTGAACATTGAACCAATGAAAAGTGTTAACAAGAGCTTGTAACTAAATAATAACTACGTTGGATCCATCAGAACACAGGTTGTTTATTATTTCCATTTCCTGAAAAGTAATGGTTTTTGGACATACAAGGTTTCCACCTGACAATGACAATATTTACATTAGCCTTCAGTCAAGGATTTCTGGAGAGAAACCTGGGTCAACTAATCTTTCACGTCTTTATTGAAATGTCTTTTGTTTTTAGTTGTTTTTCCCCGGGAAAGAACAAAACAAGCGGGCGCTCCACATGCCAAGGTTCTGGAAAGTACAATTTACTTACGTACCGTACTTCAGTGGTTCTCAAAGTGGGGTCCTTGGGGGAGGGGTTTCCAGGACAGCAAAATGTGTTCATACAGCATCATAATCAGTTTAACCACTTCATCCATGTTTTATATGTTGGCTATTCAAACATTTTTCGAGATTTTTCAAACGTTAAAAAAAATAGTAGATGTACAAGCTCGCAGCTGTGAGCTTGTATATCCGCTATTTTTGAATAGCCAACATATAAATGGTTGAATCGTTTAAAATGGGCCCGGACCGCTGGGGTAGCGGTCCGGGCACCGAGGCTCCAAAGTAGCCTGACAGCGCGTCGCGGTTCGAGTAAAACTCCTTTTTTGTTAAGTGCTGGGGACCACCCTGTGCCCCCCCAAGGACCCCTGGGGGTCCCTGGACCCCACTTTGAGAACCACTGGTGTAGTGGTGGTGATGCCTCCACCCCTCCCACATGGCAGGGAGCCTCCACCCTAAACATGTGGTCCACAGTGACACCAGGAAAGCTGTTTTTAACTCATTCCCACAAACCTGACCCTGAGAGAGAGAGAGAGAGACAGACAGACAGACAGACAGACAGACAGACAGACAGACAGACAGACAGACAGACA
>NC_139939.1:6709317-6711817 GCF_963454915.1 Gymnoscopelus microlampas | reverse complement strand
AAAAATTGTACCATTATATCATGAGCATTAGTGAGGACCTATTATATGAAGATAGGTTGAAAACGGGTGAAGTCGTCCTTTAAGTAAAGAATTTGAGTACTTTTTCCACCACTGGATTCATGTCAATCCAAACACAAGTCAGCATGGCCACGTTGTAACATTTTGTTCACTTAGGACACTCATAGCTGTTTGAGCTGCGTTTGTGTGCATTACAAAGAGATCACTGTGATTATCATTGGCCTGGGTGCAGTTGTAGTGGCATCTCATTCCCCCCAGATTTGGCACAAACACGGGGATGAACTCATTCTGCTATTATGCCACAAACCTGTGGAATGCCCTGCCACTAGCCATCAAAAAGTGCGACTCCTCGCCTTCAAAACTGCCATAAAAGAGCACTTGCAAAGGCTAAAATGTAACTTAGATAGCATGTTATGTAGAGAGATGCCAGGTCATTGTTGACCTGGCATCCTATAGTGTGTATAGTTTCAATGTAGGCTGATGATAGGTTCTTGGTTTACGCATGTATTAGTTATTATTAGATTATTGGTTTACTTAAAGGACAACTTCACCACTTGTCAACCTATCTTCATATAATTGGTCCTCATACTCATGATAAAATGGTAAAAAAAAAATCTACTTGGTCTGTGTCTCATAGGAGGGCTGTGGAGAGTCCAGAAACCCATCTACCAGTGACATCATCGTTAGGCATGATTTTTTTTTCCAACAAGATTTCACATTTTTTATTTCGATTTTTATTAACACGAGAACAATGGCTTCTTTTATTGCATTGCAACTTTCCAGGAATAGAAAGCCTGCAGTTTCTTTTAGCTTGGATTCCCCATTGATGATGTCACTGGTAGACGGGACTCTGAACTGTCGACAACCCTCCTATGAGACACAGACCGAGTAGATTTTTTTTTACCATTTTATCATGAGTATTAGTGAGGACCTATTATATGAAGATAGGTTGAAAAGCGGTGAAGTCGTCCTTTAAGTATTAGTTTATTATTAGATTACTATTTCTATGCATTTGATGTATTATCTTCCTATCGTCCTTGCTTACTGTAAATCGCTCTGGATTAAGAGCGTCTGCTAAATGCCTAAACTGTAAACTTGTCTGCAATTTGCAACTGGACCTCCTAGACAGTCTTCTAGCTTGCCAAAAGAAATGACCCCCCCCCCCCACTGTTTTTCTGTAAATACACTTTCACTGCTCCCAGTATTGAGGATTTATTGTATAGTATTGTACAGTATGTCTTTATATGTCTTGATGAATTGAATACAGGACCGCAATGGAAAGAAGTATAACTGTACCGCTGTGCTTTTTTGCAAACTGTTAATAAAGTATTAAATCAATCAATCGGTATTGCTGTGATTTTAGAAGACGCTGTCTCCATCACACGCTGGCAAGCAGTAGCATGCCATAGTAAGTTAAAGCTGTACTATGTCACATTCCTGTTCTACCCCCGGATTTGAACCTGAGCTAATAGAGCCTGCCTGCTTGCTCTGGGGAGAAATAGAATTTTGACCTTCAGGTCAAACTCTGCGTCAAACCAGAAACAGGATTGTGTCAAAGGTCGTGTCCGACCTAGACACGGGATCTAAATGTCTCAATGGAAGAGCAAGGAGACCAAATACAACCACCCTAATTGTATAAGTCATGTTGTATTAACATACTCTACCATACAGATTAACATTTTAATCACAAAACAAGTGACATAATTCCACTTTAAACCCTTACTGTTATATGACAAAATAGCGATAATATCAGCTCTTCAAGCTCACGCGTTGTGAGCTTGTAGAGCTACTGTTTTCACTATTATTTTTTTAACATTTTTGTTGCCTAATGCCAAGCCTCAAGTACAGCGAACGCCGGGGCTGAAAGCGGCTGAAGTTCAAAGACTCTCATTTTATTTGAAACCAGCCAAAAAATATTGAGCAAGTCTAAACGGCCCCAACAGCTGTTAGACATTTAACCAAGAGAGAGGAGGAAGGGACCAGGGTGATGGGAAGTGCTCCTTCCCTTGGTTTAACCCATTCCTACGTATGACTACGCATCTGTGTCATTTTAGATTTTAGCTATATATATATATGTATAGTGGTGGAAGAAGTACTCAGATATTTTACTTTACGTAATAGTAGCAATACCGGAATCTAAAAATGCTTTGTTACAAGTAAAAAGCCTGTGTTCAAAATGTTACTTGAGTAAAAGTACAAAAGTATTGGCATCAAAATATAGTTAAAGTACCAAAAGTAAAAATACTGTAATGTTTGAAAATAGCCGATCTACAAGCTCACAACGTGTCGCGATGCTTAGGTATAGGTATAAAATAGGGCTAAAGTGGTTAATGTGTGGTTTATAATATAATAACTTATATCTGCAAAGTAACTAGTAAGCTTTCAAATAATTGTAGTGGAGTAAAGTAAAAGTACTGAAAATTGGAAATACTCCAGTAAAGTAAAAATACCTCAAAATTGTAGTCCTACTTATGGTCTGGGG
>NC_139939.1:6704317-6706817 GCF_963454915.1 Gymnoscopelus microlampas | reverse complement strand
GGGGGGGGGTGTGAGGTGGGGGGGTGGGGGGGGTTCGCCTGTTGGCCGTCGTCTAATTATAGTGAGTGCAGCTGCTGGATTTTGACTCACCGCACCGCACCCCCCCACCCACCCCTATACCTTCCCACCCCCCTCCTTACACACCTTTCACATTCACCCCACACACACACACTCCCACCCACCCTGCACGCCCCCCCCACCACCCCCCAGCTCCCACTCCAATCTCTCTACTCCTAGGCTCTGGAATGTATACACACACACACACACACACACACACACACACACACACACACACACACACACACACACGTTTATATTACTATTCTTATGAGGACATACACATTTCAGGACAGTCATTTTATAAATGCCATTTTTAACCGTATAAGTCACAAAGTAGGACAACAACGCGCCACTGCTCCATGCGCTGTGAGCTTGTAGATCGCCTATTTTGGGTTACACGACTAAGTATAAAATCACATGTTGGTCCTCATTATTAATGTCTATTTCTCAAAGACTACTGCACTTGTGGGGACGTTTAGGCCTCACAAGAATAGTAATACAAGTACCACACACACACACACACACACACACACACACACACACACACACACACACACACACACACACACACACACACACACCTCCTCTCTCTGCTACGTGCCAGCGGCCGACCCCGGCTCAGGGGGGGCCCCCCAACAGGATTTAGAAACGCAGCCCAGGGCGAGATGTTTGAAGCGGGCTGACGTGGCAGTGTGTGCAGTGCAGGGGCCATTGTGTGCGTGTGTGTGTGTGTGTGTGTGTGTGTGTGTGTGTGTGTGTGTGTGTGTGTGTGTGTGTGTGTGTGTGTGTGTGTGTGTGTGTGTGTGTGTGTGTGTGTGTGTGTGTGTGTGTGTGTGTGTGTGTGCACACCGTGTTCTCAGCTCACTACCCAGCAGCCATTTGTTCTCTGACCTTCTGAACGCCACAGCCATTTGGACACACTCCAGAGAGAGAGAGAGAGAGAGAGAGAGAGAGAGAGAGAGAGAGAGACAGAGAGAGAGAGAGAGAGAGAGAGAGAGAGAGAGAGAGAGAGAGAGAGAGAGAGAGAGAGAGAGAGCATGCATGCATGGCTGCATGACTGGCTGCAGGAGCCTTCGTTCGGACATGCTGATCCCAAAAAGCCACATGGTAAACATAAGCTATACCCGCCCCCCCCACCAACACACCCCAAACACCCCCCAATGCCCCCCCGGCCCCAATACTTTACTTACACCACTGTTTCCCAAACAGTGGGTCGGGACCCATGTTTAGGTCGCGGACCATTTTTTATGGGTTGCGAGTAATTTCTTTTTCTTTTTCCGTTTGCTACATTTAAAAATATACATAATTATTTAAAAGATTAAGAAAAGTTTATAAAAACAACTTTTCATCAACAACAATTCCAACATTTTTCAAAAGTATTTCATGAATAAAATAAGATTTTTTTTTTCTGTGAATAAAAAGCGACGTGTTGTGAGCTTGTAGATCTGCTATTTTCACTAGTTTGGGTTGCGGGCAAACGTCTAATTTCTCTTTTGGGTCTTGAGCTTAAAAGTTTAGCTCAAGTTTGGCTCAAGTTTGGGAATCACTGTTTTACACTGCAGCATGAGAAGAGCAGCTAGCATTTGTTGCTAGGCTGGCGTTGGGTTGCACATGCGCACGCACGCGCACGAGCGCACACACACACACACACACACACACACACACACACACACACACACACACACAGACAGGCGTGTTTGTATTACTACATTGTGTGTAAAATGGAATTTTCAGGACTAAGTATAAATCAGGCACAACTAACCTCTAAATGTGTAATTCCTAACCCTAACTCACTCCAACCTGAATTGTAAGCCTATATAATCTTTTCAACCCTAAAACAAGCATTTATCTTGTGAAGACCAGGACAACCGTCCTCACGATCACGACCCCATGAAGCCTTGAATTCATGGAGATTTTTTAGTTTTTGTTAAATTCTTAAGCCAATGCTAATTTGATGGCCGGCGGAAACATGCTTATGTGTACGGTAGGAGACACTTTGAGTCTCCTACCGGAGCCGTCGCCGGTAATGAAATTATTGGCTTAGGAATGCGACAAAAACAAAACAAATCTCCATGATTTCAAGTCTGCATGGGCTGTGTAATCGATAGAGAAAAAGTCATGTTGGGGGTGAACTATCCCTTTAACATAATATATGGACTGTACTGGTGGGAACGTTTGGCCCTCAGAAGTATATACAAGTGAACACACACACACACACACACACTGGCTGCAGGGTCACACGGCAGACATAGCTCTCACCCTTGGCAAGGCACGCTTCAATCTGAACGCAAGTTCGAAGGGCTAAAAATACGTGTCTGGCCTGTCCTGGGCGCTCCTCTCCTCTCTCTCCTCTGTACGCTCCGCGTCCGCGGGGCATTTATGGACGTGCACAGGACCAGGAAAGGCATCCGGAGCTTGCAGATGAATCATGACACAGGTT
>NC_139939.1:6664317-6699317 GCF_963454915.1 Gymnoscopelus microlampas | reverse complement strand
AAGGGTTTGGCAGTGGAGGAGGAAGTAACTCTGACTTTTTTTGGACTGAAACCCCCTTTTAGGCTTTTTTAGAGAAGTGGACTCAAGCTACAACTGTTGCTTTGACCACTTTTTTCCGTCTATACGCCGAAAATAGCAGATCTACAAACGACGCATGAACCTCAATATTCATGTAAAATAAAAGCACCTAAAACAATTTGTACTTTAAAAGAATACTGTTTTGGTCGCATTCCGGAGCCAATAATCCAATATTTGATACGTTAATAATAGGAGACCAATCTTAACAAGGGCAAAGCATATTTAAAACATTTATAATCGTCTCTGTCCGGGTGGAAACCTCAATTCAAATTCAAAACAGCAAAAAGTAGCAGATCTACAAGCTCGCATCGCGAAGCTTGCAGATCTGCAAATGTTTATGCTTTTGTGTGACGCTGTAGTATGATCAAGTAGGGCATCAATTTAACACTTTAAGACATGGAACGCATCTGTGTCATTTTAAGATTTCTTTGGCTATGTTTGAAAAATCTTTAAACTTTTTTTTTTTTTTTTTTTTTTTTCAAAAAACCATAAGGATTTAGAAAACATTTTTAAGAATCGCCTCAGGGTTAAGAAAGAACACAAAGTTAGAATATGGACGTAAGAGGTTTCTGCCCGACAGCAAGAGAATATACTTGGTTTACTCTCCCACCAGTGACAGCGGGAATGTTGGTGTTGGTTGGAATATTAGCCCAGAGGCAATGTTTGTCTTTGTGTTGCGTTGGCGACAGTGGCTGAATGATGTGACATGTGACAACACAGGGCGACAACAATGTGAGGCCGGTACAATCCCAGCGTGTCACCGTCGTCATCGCGACCTCATGTTGGTGTTTCTGATGAGGTCAGCGGTTTCGAAAGACAAACGGCTCTGAACATAAACAACGCAACATTTTCAACATGTTTCGAGCGTGTTGTTTTTTTTGGCGTGCGTTTCCGTGCCGAAAATAGACTCATCCACAAGCTAGCAATGCATTGCAAGGTTGTATTGTAGATCGGCTATTTTTGAAAACTCTTTGCACGTTTATTTTAAAACTGAAATTTGAATATTTTTTTTGTCCAGCGTTTTAATTTAAAGGACCCCCATAACTCCTCGTACACTATCATAGTTACAAACCTGTAAGCGTCCATTTGGAACACGGTCAAAGAACACCGAGGGTCCCTGGACCGCACTTTGAGAAACCCTGTCATGTCCAACATTTAGAGTTAAATGTAGGGTAAGTGATATTTTTGGGTATTTTTTCTTTTTTTGCTAAAAAGGTTAAAGTATTATATTCTGATAGTAATCATTGCTACAAAGCGTTTGTTCCGTCACAGGGGTCTCTCCAGCTCTTTAGTAAACAGAATATAGAACACTTTCTGGTAGGTGACACAATTTAAGCCAATCAGGAGAGAGCACTGAAAATGCATTTTCTGTTTAATAAAGAGCTGGAGAGACATGGGAGACTCCTTTTACTGAACAAACACTTTATAGCAATGAGTACTATCAGAATATAGAGCTATTTAACTCTTATTTTAACAAAAGTCAATCACTTACCCTACCTTTAAGTCTAAAATGACTTTTAAAACATTATTAGACAAATATGATGTGAAGTCATGTTGCCATCACACCAGTGTTGGCCGAGTTACTCTAGAGGAGTAATAAATGACTAGTTACTTATTACTCCTTTAAAAAGCTATATTACATGACTTATTACTCGACATCAAGAGTAACTAGTTACATTACAACTTGTATTACCATGACCCACATACCTGCCCTGACCTGCACACGCATGTTACGTCACAGCTGTGTGACAGGGTACATGCCTTAAAAAAAGAGCAGCAGATCTGCAAACTAACAATGTGTTGCAATCGCAACACGTTGCTAGCATATAGATCTGTTCCTTTTCTTTGCAAAACCTCCAACAATGGAGTGTAAATTAATATAGTCCATTGGTTCACAAAGTGGAGTTCGTCCTTGGGGGGGTTCAAGGGGGTTTCCAGCTAAAGTAGTTACCATAGCATCACAATCATTTAAACCACTTTATCTACGCTGCAAGCTTGTATTATCAGCTATTTTTGGAATATTTTGAAAAACCTTTTTTTTTTAATTAATAATTTTGAATGTTTTTTTTTTTTTTACATAACTCTTCTCTTCTGGGGGTCCCTGGCACAAGACATTTTCAGATGGGGGTCTGTGGCCAAAAACATATCATTTTTGGGGGTCCTTGACATGAAAACGTTTGAGAGCCACTGATATTGGATTGACAAAAAAATCCAATGATATTGGGGAAAGCAATAATAATATGACAGTAATGCCCAACCCTGCATCACAGTGTCATTAGTAAACAGTGCTAAAGGACTTGTAGCATCAAAAGCGCTCCGTGCCAAAAAGGGCTGCACAACGTGCGAGCAAACATCAACTAAAAGAGGGACTTGGCAAGGCCTCGGCTTCAAGTGCGCATATCGTTTTCCATGGCCGTCTATTTATAGGGCCCTCCGAACATATCCTTATCGCTCTGCAACTGGCAGGACACAGGGTTGGCATGAGCCTCGTGCCACCGCGACCTCAGGGCACCTGCGTCTGTGTGATTTACTGTAACTGTTACTGCGGGGCCTCTCTACGCCACCGGTTTCTCAAAGTGGGGTCTGGGGACCCCCAGGGGTCCTTGAGGGGGTTCCAGGTGGTCCGGTGCTAAATTAGTTCATATGGCATCGCAATCGTTTTAGCCACTTTCACCGTATTTTATACTTTGGCTGTTCAAAGATGGCAGATATACAAGCTCATATATCTGCTATTTTTGAAAACTCGTGAAAATGTGTGCAAAATCTGCAAATCTTTGAAGATGTATATTTTTTAAGCAAGCATTTTAACTCAAATCTTTGCTTCTGGGGGTCCCTGGCACAAAACATTTTCCAGTTATAGTAGATATAGCATCAAAATCAGTTTAACCACTTTGACCCAATTTTATAATTCCTCTATTTGCAAATAGCAGATCTTTTCAAGCTTGTAGATCAGCTTTTTTTGTTGTTGGAAAAATCGTGAAGTTGAACAACCACAAATCTTCTGTAACTGCCACAACATATTTGCAGATGGGGGTCCGCGACCTAATATGTATGATTCCGGGGGGGTCCTTGACACGAAAATGTTCCGAGAACCACCGTTTTACGCAACACGCCTCTATGGCAAACAGCTTCCACTCTCCCCTCTCTCTCTCTCTCTCCTTGACTTCTCATCCACCCACACATCCCTGGGACCCAGTTAGTGCTTGTTGGAAGGTATTGCATCACCATCCCTGACTGATTCACAATCAGGCCACGACTCTCCCCGAAGCCTGGCTCACTGATATACACGGAAAATAAGCAAAACCACAGACAACTCGAGGTATTATTACAAGGTCAGAAATTGTATTTGGCAAGGTTTTTTTTCTTTTCTTTTTTTTTTTTTAAAACAAGTGCATACAAGTACAGCTAGAAGCATTTTTTCTATATTTTCTTTTTTTTTACTCCTCTTTTTTTCCGCCAAGTGCTCAGATTAGTCACATTCTATGTTTAACAGGGACTGCCACCATCTCTAAAAGTACATTGATAGTACATTGAAAAAGAAACAGGCGGGGGTGATGAGGGCAAGTCTGTTATGATTGAGTACATACCTTCTTATCTTCAAAAAAAAGACAAAAAGAAAATAGAAACACAACGTATTGAAAAGAAAAGAAAAAAAAATCAAGAAATTATACAGCCATGTGTGTATGACGTTTACACCTTCCTTGTGTCCAATATGTACAAGTTCCTCAGGAGATGGAAGCGTATTGTTGTAGTCAGATTATTATTGGGTTTGTACTGCAGTATGATTCCGTTTTTTTAACCTTCTTTTGTCGTCAGGGTCTTTTTTTGCAAAAGAAATAGAAAAAAGAAAAAAAACCCACACACTTTGGTGGGAAGTCCTCAAGGGTCCCGCTCCTTTTTTACTTTGACGTCCCCCGCCAAGATGGTGGCTATCTCCCCCTGCATGAAGGCCCAGGGCACGTTGGAGCCCACCAGCGGGCACTTCTCCCCGCTGGGGCAGTAGACCTCGCCCGTGGCACCCTGCTGCTTGATGCTCTCCCGGGAGCACGGGAAGCAGAACTTGTGCGAGGGCACCGACGGGCACTGGACAAAGTGCGTGTCCTCCAGCCGCTCGTGGCACAGGGTGCAGCAGAGCGGCACGCTGCCCGGCGCGCCGCCCACCGACGAGTCCGGAACGCTGCCCTGCGGAGGCGCTCCTCCGCCGTGGGGGTCCATGCTGTTGTTGCCGCCCCCGCCCAGCACCTCCCGCTGCTGGGCGAGCCTCCGCTGGGCGGCCGAGGACGACGGCGACAGGGGGCTGCCGCTGTTCCGGCGGCCCCCCGCCGTGGTGGAGTGCACCTGGTTGTTGGCGTTGTCCTTGGGGGAGCCGGCGTTGCCGGCGTTGTCGGCGGCGAGTATGAGCGCCGCCATGGGGGACTGGCCGTTCTGGTGGGCCTGGGCCTGCGCGGCCACCTCGGGGGGCGTGGTGCGCGAGGAGTGGGGGGAGATGGTGGACGACGGCGGGGCGGACGAGAAGCCCCCCGGGAGGACGCCGCCGCCGGGCATGTTCTTCAGGACCTCCGACGAGCACGGCAGCCACGACGGCTGGCCCTCGCCGCCGCCGCCGTTCATCTTGGGGCCGCTGCTGCCCCCCTCGCCGTCGGGCTCCGGGGAGGGCTTCCTCTTCAGGCTACGAGGGTGCTTCCCCCTGTCTGAGGCACAGGAAGCAAAGAGGGGGGAGGGTTAATAGAAACCACACACACACACACACACACACACACACACACAGCATGCTGCACTATGAATAATGGAACACAGGACATTTCTCAATACACACACAATATGGACTGTGTTTGCTCATGTTAGCTTGTGTCCTCTGCAAAAAAAAAAAAAAAATCAAAGGCAAGAGGGGGTGAATGGGTGCATTCCAGCGGCACTAATAGAAGCCACGGAAACGCGCATTACCGAGCAAATTCTGCTCAAATGCGCGTCGGCAGTAAAAAGAAATACATTTAAAAACAAAATGCTGACACAGAATTTCAGCTTGACGGCAATGGCATTCGTTCCTGTTTTCACAGCGTGGGCAGCTCCACTCACACAATAATATCCCACAACAACAGTAAAAAAAAAAAAAAAAAAAGAACCTTTCCTACCTGTTTTGTTGGAGGACGACGTGCCCGTGTCGTAGCCCATAACCCGCTGCATGGTCGCTGCGTGGTCCTTCTTGAACCGCCCGTCGAACGTGTGCAGCGCCATTAAGTCCCGGACGGTCTTGCCCTTGTTGGCCATCCAGTCCTTGTGCGCGTCCGTCATGCTGTCCGACATACTGTCCGCCCTGTTGTTGTTGTTGTGTTTGTCCTTCATGTCCTCGCCCCTGATCTTACCTCCTCCGTGCTGCTCCATGGGGCCGCGGCCGCCGTTGAGCGCGTGGTGCTGCTGGTGCTGCTGCTGCACCGTGGAGCTCATGATGGCCGCCATGCCGCCGTTCACCAGCGGCACCAGGCTGGGCGGCGGCACCTGCTGCGCGGCGCTGCCGCCACTACTAGTCCTGCGGGGGTTGTTGTTAATGTTGGGGCTCTGGCGGTTGAGCTCCGGCGGCTCGTCGCCGGGTTTATTCCCGGGGTATCCGTTCATCGGCAGCGGCGGCAGGCCGTTCGCCTGACGCTGCTGCTGCTGGTACACGGACTCCGGGCCGAGCCGCGGCGGGCGATCCGAGAGCGGGTAGCGGTCCAGCGGCTGAGGCGGAGCACGGGAGCCCGGCGGCCCCGGGTCTCTATCTCTATCTCCACCTCCTCCACCGGTGTGGTTGATCTCCTTCCCCGGGTGGTGGAGGAGGTGCCCGTGGTGCTTGTTGTTGTTGTTGCTGCTCCCCCCGCCGCCCGGAGGAGAGCGGAGTCCCTCCTGGAAGCAGGCTCCGTGCGCCCGCTTGAGCTGGCGCGCCGTGTCGATGACGAACTCGACGCGGTCGGCGCCCTCGTAGTTGACGCAGCCGCGGCACACCGCCTCGGTGAAGTCCCAGATCATGGCCCACGGCATGCGGGGCAGGTCGCACAGGTAGCACGACTGCCGGCGCGACGACGACGACGAGGCGCCGCCGCCGCCGGCGATCGCCGCGGAGGACATGATGATGATGATGGTGTTTTTTTTCTCCAAATGGCACAAAAATGGCCCGAAAATAAAATCCTCCCCGAAATGAAATGAAAATCCCCCGATTCGATCCGATCTGTAGTTAAAAAAAAAAAAAAAGAAACAAATATATCTATATATATTTTTTTTTGTACGTTTCCCTGGAGGTGGAAAAGGCTTGGATCACGCCGTGGATCAGTTCATGTCGGTGGGTGTTTGGTTTTAGTTGTGTCACAGTGACTTCTTTACTACGACGCCTCTGTCTGTCTGTCTGCAGCTCTGCTTACAACTGACTGAGGCTCGGTGTAGGGCCGTGACGTCAGCACGGACCCACCGTGCTTCCAGCACCGCATGGGGTAATTGTTTTTGCCCCGAGTCGGGGTTGGATATTTTTTTTTTTTTTTAACAATTTAGGCATTTATCCAGAGCGACTTACAGTAGGCTAAGCACAATGGTGGAGAAAAACTACTCACAGGTTTTACTTAAGTAAAAGTATCAAATTAATACTGCTATGTCGACATACTGTACTTAAAGTACCAAAAGTAAAAGTACTCGTTATGCAGAATGTCCTATGTGTGTGTTCAAAATGTTTTGAAAATAGCTATTTTCAAATAGCCGAAGTATATAGGGATAAAGTGGTTTATGCATGTATTAATAATACAAATCTACAAAGTAATAACTAGTAATTAAAGTTTTCAAATAATTGTAGTGGAGTAAAAAGTACAATGTTAGCCTGTAGTGGAATAGAATTAAAAGTACTGAAAATGTAAAACAAAACAAAAATCCAGTCTTCTTAAATGTCATCATGATTTGAGTGCACAGGGATCTCATTTTAAATAAAGCCAAGTGCTTTTATGACCGATCCAGTTTAGAGGACCTTATATTGTGAATTGTACTTCCATGTACTTTTTTTTACCATGTCTTTCTAAATACAGTATTCAATCAATCAATCAATCAATCAGTACAGTAAAAATTAATCACAGTTGTACTTAAGTACAGTACTTGAGTACATGTACTTACTTTCCACCACTGTTAGTATTACAAGTAGGCTATCCTTACCCAAACTATTAGGCTATTATAAAGCCACATTATTAGTAGTAGTGGTAAACTGAAATGCATTGCATGGCATATATCACGTATCATTATACTGTAATTGTGTTTGTTGTTTGTACTTTGCTCTCTAGGATGACATGCATAACTTGTACATTATGACATGCCAAAAATGCCTTTTTGCAGTACAAGGTAAACAAGTACCACATGCTTCAGTTTAGGGAGAGTCAGATCCCATAGCCCAGGAAGACAATAGTTCGCGCTGTGATTGGCTGGTTCGTTAAACTGTTTACGCACACACACACACACACACACACACACACACACGCACGCACGCACGCGCGCGCGCACACCCACGCACACACACACACACACACACACACACACACACACACACACACACACACACACACACACACACACACACACACACACACACACACATATATAATATGTTAATATAATAATAATATGATAATAAAAATATATTGTTATTATTATTATTATTATTATTATTATTATCATTGTTGTTGTTGTTAATTATTAATAATAATAATAATAATAATATAATGACGACAACAACTTAATGACAACAACAACAACAACAACAACAACAACAACACTGCTATATATATATATAGCAGTGTTACTGATACAGTTATAACATTATTTTGTCTTGTGTTTACTATTATGATATCTATGAATGAACGAAAGCTGTGGTTGTTGTGACAACCGACGAGCCAATCGCACCGGGGTCAGCCCTCCAAGCTATGGGATATGGGAGTATTCCGACAACAGTCGCAGCAGCATGCTCAGCAATGTTAAATGCATTATCTCAAACCTTTACAGGAGCTCTTACAGTCGTGACATAATCAGAGGTGTAAAGTAACTAAGTACAAGTACTCTCAGAGGCAAAAATTGTACTTTTACTCCCCTATAATTATTTGAAAACTTTAGTGACTAGTCTCTAGTTACTTTGTAGAGTTTGATTATTATTACAAAACATAATATGTTAAACACTTCAGCTGTATACATTTTGGCCATTTGAAAATAGCCATCTACAAGAGCTCACAATGCTTCGTGATGCGACGCATTGTGAGCTTGTAGATCTGCTATTTCAAAAGATTTTTTGAAAACTTGTTACAGTAAATGGGACATTCTGCATACTGAGTACTTTCTACTTTTGGTACTTTAAGTACATTTTGATACCAATACTTTTGTACTTCTAATCGAGCACATTTTTAATTCCGGACTTTTAAGGCCAAACCGCACCAATGCAACTAGTCGCAACTCCTTGCAACAAAACAGTTTGAAGGTCAACCGCACCGATGCAACTCCTTGCAAATGCAACTGCCATTAATGGTTGCAAGTAGTTGCAAGTAATTTAGTTGCATGTTGCAAGGAGTTGCAATGCAAATCATTGGTGTGGAGTGGCCTTTACTTGTAACAGAGTATTTCTACATTGCAGTATTGTTAATTTTACTTTCTCCATGAATAGGCTCTATGCACAGCAGCCATTCCTTCACAGCTGTTACCCATTGATACTAATGAAGACTCTGTTCCATTCTGGTCAAACAGAGTCAGGGTGTTGATATTGTGCATGTTGGCTCACCAGAAACACTAGTGGGTCTCAAAGTGTGGTCCAGGGACCCTCATGGTTCCTTGAGAGGGTGTAACTCTGAGAGTGTACAAATGGAACCAAATGGACCCTCCCGGGTCCATTTGGTTCCATTTGTAGGCTACACTCTCAGAGTTATGGGGGTCCTTGAAATTAAAACGTTTGAGAACCACTGTGCTACACTAAATGGAACAGAGCCTTCATTAGTGTCATTGTTAACATCTGTGAAGGAAGGGGCCCAATTTCTGTCCAATATGGCTGCTGTGCATAGAGCCTATTGAGTACGTGAGGACCCCAATTGAAACAAGCCAGTAGGCTTTTCTGGGCTTTTCAATCCTATTTAGTTGACCTTGTATTGTGAACTGTTAACTGTACTTCCATGTGCTTTCTCTGCAAACTTCTGAATAAAGTATTCAATCAATCAAACTTAAGTTAAAAAAACGTTTCATGTCATGGACCCCCAAATTAGTATGTATTTGTCCACGGACCCCCATCTGAAAAAGGCATGCACGTTCACCATTATAGCGATATGTCACGGTGCACTGCAGCAATGCACTGCAGCATGCGTGCGTGCGTGCGTGCGTGCGTGCGTGTGTGTGTGTGTGTGTGTGCGTGCGTGTGTTGTGTGCTGGCTGACTGCATGACTGCAGCAGCAGGCTCTATTAAAAGTAAATCCCCTCACGTTGCATTCCGCTCAACAATGCCCCAGACTGCACGTCAGGCAGCAGCCAACCACAACAATTCATCCGCTGTTGCCATGGAAGATGTGATCTGATCTCCATTCACTCCACAGCACACTACACTACGTAGCCTCTCCTCTCCTGTGCACCGCATGGCCTCGCTTAATACACTCACATTAGAAGTATAGGCTATATAGTCTAGCAGTGGTGTAAAGTAACTAAGTACAGGGTTAGGGCACTCAAGTGCTGTACTTAAGTACAATTTTGAGGTGTTTTTACTTTACTGGAGTATTTCCAGTTTCCAGTACTTTTACTTCTACTCCACTACACCACAAAGGCAAATATTATACTTTTACTCCACTACAATTATTTGAAAACTTTAGTTACTAGTTACTTTGTAGATTTGTATTATTATTACAAAACATACATGGGGGTGAATGATTTAAAACTTTGAAGTCGACAGCAAATCAACGAAATCTAGACATGTCTCTTCCTCGAGGCATATTTACATCAGCCCGGGTTTCTATAAATAACGCATTAAGAGGGGGCAGGCAGTCACATCCCTCAACTTTATGTTTGTTTGTTAAGCAGTGGCTATAAAGTTAGGACACCTTGTCTCTTGACTCAGTGGCATTGCTGATATAGTGTTTCGTTGCTGTCGGGCAGAAGCCTCTTATCTCCATATTTGAACTTTGTGTGTTTTTTCGCATGTTAAAGGAGTAGTTCACCCAAAAAAGGACTTATTTTCTATCCATGACACACTATGAAGCCTTGAAATTATGGCGAATTTTTAGTTTCTGTAGCATTCCTAAGCCAATAATTTGGTGACCGGCGGAAAGATGCTAATGTCTCCGTTAGGAGACTCAAAGAGTCTCCATTGACCTACCGGACAGTCCGCCGGTTATCAAATTATTGGTTTATGAATGCGACAAAAAAAACCCAAAAACGCTTCATGGGGTGTGTAATTGATAGAAAATGAGTATTTTTTTGGATGAGCTACTCCTTTAACACTGTACTTGATAATAGTATAGCGTCACACAAAAGCATCAAAAGTAGAAGATCTACAAGCTCAAAACGTGGCCCAAACGGAGAGAATTGACTTTCCTGGTGGATTGAGATGTTTATATGTCACAGTGCAACGCGTATACGTCAGGACACGAGGCTTTTAAAACGGTCTCATACTGCAGCCCTTTTCACAGTGAGAGAGTAGGTTGTGACTATACATGCTGCCGAAAAAAAAGGAAGTGGATTATTTTGAGTCACGTAGTCCGCTAGCAAGCCTCGCCCATCCGTGGAAAAACAAACAGCCACGCTGGGCCTGGGGCCAAGCACCACACACACACACACACACACACACACACACACACACACACACGCACACACGCACGCATGCACGCACGCACGCACGCACGCACACACGCACACACACACACACATGCTGGAGAAAGAGCGAGTCACAGCAAGTTTAAAGCCAAATGCCATAGGGAATGGTTTCTTAAAGGCACACACACATGCACAGACACACACACACACACACACACACACACACACACACACACACACACACACACACACACACACACACACTTGGGATAGCTCACACACTTTTGGACAGACATTAATTATAAAAAAAAATGTAAAGATATGTCCGTCTGTGCGTGTGCGTGTGCGTGTGCGTGCGTGCGTGTGTGCCTGCACGCATGCATGTGTTGTGCGTGCACCCATATATATGTGTGTGTGTGTGTGTGTGTGCACGCGTACATGCATTGCACAGACGCGTGTGTGTGTGTGTGGTTAAATAAAGCAAGCGCGGCGGTGTGGATGACAGTGACTCAGCAGACATTCATCGGTTTCGGTCATCATGTCTTGTATGGCTGCACACCATCCATCACACACTGCACTGCACAGCACAGCACCTGTCTGTCTGTCTGCCTGCCTGTCTGTCTGTCTGTCTATCCGTCTGTCTGTCTGTCTGTCTGCCTGCCTCCCCGCCTGGAGGGCAGCTCAACTCTGCAGGCTGCAAAAGTGCTGTGACGCACGCGCCTCGTCTCGCTCGCCCAGTCAGCTGTATAGAGAGAGAGAGAGAGAGAGGGAGAGGGAGAGGGAGGAAATGACAGGGCAGGCAGGCATGAGGGGAGGGAGGGGTCGTGTCGATCCACCGGTGAACAATGCTTTCTATTTTCATGGCGGGAGGTTAGAGCTAGTGTGTGAGACGTTGCAGTCAAATGAGCTGCAGGAACACACGGGACAGGATTTGCATCCTGGACACATGAGCGCACGACACGGCAACGCAACCTGTCTTTAAACAAATCCCACACAATCTGATGATGATGAACGCGCTGATTATGACCCGAGACAGGTCGAACGAGGTCTGTCTGTCTGTCTGTCTGTCTGTCTGTCTGTCTGTCTGCATAACATGGGGGATGAATTCAATCTACTATTATGCCACCAAAATGTGGAATGCCCTGCCACCAGCCATCAAAAAGTGTGACTCAGGGGGTTACGGTGGCGCAGTCGGTATAGCGCTGTCGCAGCTAGAAGGTCCTGGGTTCGATTCCAGCCGCGGACGCTGTGGGCGCTGGAAGGCGTGTTCTCTCCTCAGCGTCATTAGTGCCCATAGGTGGGGTTGGCGAAAGGGCCTTTCTGTGTGGAGTTTGCATTGTCTCCCCGTGTCCCCTAGGGTAGGTACCCTCACAAAAACATGCAGTAATCCTGGTCTCTATACTGCCTCCCCCTGGTCAGCCGGGGCGCCTGATGGAGGGTTGGAATAACGTGTTCTTTCCACGCGCTACGTCCAACCGGGGAAACTCCCCCCCTGTCAGGTGATAAGAAGGCTTGTTAGCTCTCATGCATTGAAGGAGGCATGAGCTCGGCTCTGGGCTCTCCCTAAGCTGGCAGAGGGAGTGTAGCGCCCAGGATTACTTAGACAATTCACACTGGGTGAAAGAAATGGGGTTGCAAAATTGTTGGATAAAAATGTAAAATTAAAAAGTGTGAGTCTGTACCCTCTTCAAAACCGTCTTCTAGCTTGCCAAAATAATGTTTTTTTCTGTAAATATACTTACTGCTCCTAGTATTGATGATGTCATGTATGGTATTGTACGTCTTTATATGTCTTGCTGAATTTAATACATACAGTGGGACCACAATAGAAACAAGCCCGCCATGCTTTTTGTGTTATCCTTTTGGCGTTATTGTATAACTGTACCTCTGTACTTTTTGCAAACCGTTATTAAAGTATTCAATCTGTCTACCTGCCTGCCTGTCTGTCTGTCTGTCTGTCTGTCTGCCTGCCTGCCTGCCTGCCTGCCTGCCTGTCTGTCTGTCTGCCTGCCTGCCTGTCTGTCTGTCAGTCAGTCAGTCACACATCCACATCAACACACATGTGCGCAGTTAATACCTGCTGAAACACAAAGTGCATGGATGTCATCACTTATTTCCCATCAGGCAAGGTAACCCCCCCCCCCCCCCCCCTGTCTGGACTATACACTGGTGTATATAAGCTGTGTAATCAGAGCGGGAACAGGCCTCGTCTGGCTCGTAAGAGACAGCAGGCGATGTGATCAGACTCTTCAGTGACTCACACACACAGACACACAAACACGCACACAGCGATATCGTTTAAGCCCCCTGCATGCGATCAGACTGTTCATTGACTCACTCACACACACACACAGCGCACACAAACACGCAACACAGCGATATGGTTAAGCCCCCCCCCCCTGCACTCGGCTTTAGGTTTGCACTTGCACCAGTGGTGGAAAAAGTACTCAAATGTTTTACTTAAGTAAAAGTATCGATACTGCAATGTAGAAGTACTCTGTTACAAGTAAAAGTCCGGAATTCAAAATTGACTTGAGTAAAAGTACAAAAGTATTGGTATCAAAATGTACTTAAACTACCAAAAGTAAAAGTAATACAATGTTTGAAAATAGCAGATCTACAAGCTCAGATCTGCTATTTTCTTTCCGAGCTTGTAGATCGGCTATTTTCAAATAGCCTATGTATAAAATAGGGCTAAAGTGGTTAATGTATGTTTTATCATGTAATAATTTATATTATGCAAAGTAACTAGTAACTAAAGTGCTCAAGTAATTGCAGTGGAGTAAAAGCACAATATTTGCCTCTGAGATGTAGTGGAGTAGAAGTAAAAGTATATAGACCATTGGAAATACTCCAGTAAAAGTAAAAAAGCACCTCAAAATTGTACTTAAGTACAGTACTTGAGTAAATGTACTTGTACTTTAAAACACTGGGTTGCACAACAACGCAATTCCATGTAAGTATATAAATGCTTGCAGGTCAGCGAGTTTGGAGGGGCAGGGTCTGGGACTATATAGCGCTGTGTGGACCACAGGTTGTTAAAGCAGGGGGGGCCGCAGCTAGAGGCTATATATAGGGCAATTTGGGGGTCCTTGGCATGGTAAAGGGTGGGGACCACTGGTGTAGACACAGGATGGTGGGAATAGAATCTGGGTGGTAATGGAAACAAAGCGTACTGTTACATGCTGAACAGAACAGGCCTTCCCTTGCGACAGATATAGGCTATAGAAGACATGATTGATATTCCAAATGTACAGACATGTCAATCCTCACACACTGCTACTGTCATCATTGTGTCACGATCCGAATGTCTTGTATTAGATATCGTCTCTGTCGGGTGGAAAAAAATGTTACTTTTGAGGATTCAACTTCAAAAGCATCAAAAGTAGCAGATCTACAAGCTCGAAGCGTTTCGAGCTTGCGGATCTGCAACTTTTGATACAATACTATTTTGGACTTATTTTCTATCAATTACACACCCCGTGAAGCATTGAATTCATGGAGATTTGTTTGTTTTTGACGCATTCCTGAGCCAATAATTTGATGACCGGGTGTATTTCCGGTAGGAGACTCTAAAGAGTCTACTTTGAGTCTCCTACGGGATACATTAGCATCTTTCCGCCGGTAATCACATTATTGGCTTAGGAAAGCGACAAAAACAAAAAAATCTCCATGAATTCAATGCTTCATGGGGTGTGTAATTGATAGAAAAAAGGTCATTTTTTGTGGTGAACTACTCCTTTAATTTACCAAGAAACACAAAAAGTTAGAAGATGGAGATAAGAGGTTTCTGCCCGATAGGCGATATGTACATTGCACGCATGGTGACTTTTGGTGCAGACAGAGTCATGACAGAGTGACATAGTACAGACACATGGTTGTAGGTCTACACTACTTGTGTATGTATGTATTATACAGGCCTAGTGTATGTACACGACTTATGTATCGTACTCAATCCCATCATGGTGCGGTGCAGTGGTCGTCGACATTTGAGTCGTGACATCACGTCTACATGATTCAGACTTTTCATACCCGCTGCCTAACACGTTCCCCAGATGTCAAACTCTGTGTGTGTGTGTGTGTGTGTGTGTGTGTGTGTGTGTGTGTGTGTGTGCGTGTGTGTGTGTGTGTGTGTGTGTGTGTGTGTGTGTGTGTGTGTGTGTGCGTGTGCATGTGCGTGTGTGTGCGTGTGTGTGTGTGCATGTGTGTGTGTGTGTGTGTGTATGTGTATGTGTATGTGTGTGTGCGTGTGCGTGTGCGTGTGCGTGTGCGTGTGCGTGTGCGTGTGCGTGTGCGCGCGCGTGTGTGTGTGTGTGTGTGTGTGTTACTAAACACTGCATGCATGAGTCTGAATCCATTATGAATGCTTATTGAAGGGCTGTGTAAAGCATAATGTTTCAATATGGAGACACATTCCAGTAAATCATGCAGTAACAATGGCACAGTGTCTCTGCTAGATCACTCGGACGCTACAGCGGAGTCTTATCAACAACAACCACTTATGATACCAGCTTTGATCCCTGCTTGTTCCACATTATAGCACTGCTATGAAGTTCTATATCGTTGTTGTCGCTTGTCGGGCAGAAACCTCCCATCTCCATGTATTAACTTTTTGTGTTGTTTTCCCGTAAATGAACGCCCTTCTTGATCAACTACAGCGTCACACAAAAAGCATCAAACGTAGCAGATCCGCCATCTGCTGCTTTGATGTGTTTGAATTTGAATCGTGAAAAGTAACAGTTTTGGACACGTATGAGGTTTCCACCCGACATAGAGGATGTTCAAAATAATTATGTTTCATACAGTATCTTAACTGGCCAAAAGATATAATTTAGATTACATAAACTATATTTTGAGTGGGCAAAACATATTTAACCCCCCTAACAGCTTGAACCCCATGGATGTCTAATCTGGGGGGAAACATTACAAGCTCAAAACGTTTTGAGCTTGTAAATCTGCTATTTTTGGCAAAGAGATTTGGTGTAGAGTGAGACGGAAAGAGTACAGTTATAACTCAAGTCTGATTCACTAAGACTAGAGGGTTTCAGTGGTTAAATACAGGCTGAGGAAGGCTTGACACCGAAACGCGTCCATGTATGTATGCCCGTGCCTTAAAGGAGTAGTTCACCCAAAAAATGACTTATTGTCTATCAATTACACGCCACATGAAGCATTGAATTCATGGAGATTATTTCGTTTTTGTCGCATTCCTAAGCCAATATTTCGATGACCGGCCGAGACTCAATGGAGACTCTTTGAGTCCATGGGTCATCAAATGATTAGCTTAGGAATGTGACAAAAAATAAATAAAAAATCCATTCATTCAAGGCTTCATGGGGTGTGATATTGATAGAGAATAAGTCATTTTTGGGTGAACTACTCCTTTAATGAATTGAAAAGTACCGTAGGGACTTGGGAGTATATTATTTATGTAATTATGTATTATACGGTGCAAAAGTAAAAGCCCAAAAGTGTAAAAAGTACTCAAATTCTTTACTTAAGTAAAAGTACCAATACTGCAATATAGAAATACTCTGTTGCAAGCAATAGTCCGGAATTCAAAATGTGCTTGACTGAAAGTACAAAAGTATTGGCATCAAAATGTACTTAAAGTACCAAAAGTACAAAATACTCATTACGCAGAATGTCCCATTTAAAGTTTTCAAATGTAAACAAATATTTTGAAAACAGCAGATCTACAAGCTCGCAATGCGTCGCATTGTGAGCTTGTAGATCAGCTATTTTCAAATGGCCGAAATGCATATAGGGCTGAAGTGGTTAATGTATGTTTTGTGATAATAATCAAAATCTGCAAAGTAACTAAAGCTGTCAAATAATTGTAGTGGAGTAAAAGTACAATATTTCCCTCTGAGATATGTAGTGGAGTAGAAGTAAAAGTATTGAAAATGGGAAATACTCCAGTAAAGTAAAGATTCCTCAAAAGTGTACTTAAGTACAGCACTTGAGTACATGTACTTAGTTACTTTACATCACTGCTTATACAGTAGGTGGCGAGTACATACTGTAGTAGGCCAATCAGCTCACCCTGGGTAAACTGTGTTTATGCATGTATGAATCATGCCTAATTTATGCTCCATCATACGACGAGCTTGTAGATCTGCAATTTTTCGGCATAAATATAGGCTTTCGGTGGGCTGGAGTTCAGCTGGAGTTGTGCCCGGAGCCAGTTAAATAGTGTGAAAGTCCCTTAATAATTGAACAAACACCGCTTTGATGTGTTCAACCCGTTGAATTTTTAAACAGCACGTTCTTCTAACATTAAGCCTCGCCGTGGAGCACACGGCGCAGGCTTTGATGTTACGCCGGCACAGATATGATGCATTCAGCATTCGGGGGGGGGGAGGGAAAAAAAGAAAAAAGAAATGATATAAATTATCTTTTATTTTATGGCTTCATTCGGAAGCAGCTGTCAGAGTTCCAAGTGATTACAAGAAGACTTATGTTTCAAACTACACAGGCTAACAGATTAGCCTGCGTAGCCTGGGGGTGGCTTACATGTTGGAAGTGACTCATACAAGCTTTTAGCAGTTATTGTTTACTGTCAGTGTCAATATAGTAATTCAAGTAGTGGAAAAAGTACTCTCATTCTTTACTTAAATACAAGTATCAATACTGCAATGTAAACACTGTGTTACAAGTAAAAGTCCGGAATTCAAAATCTGCTTGAGTAAAAGTACAAAAGTATTGGTATGAAAATGAACTTTAAGTACCAAAAGTAGAAAGTACCGTACTCATTTTGCAAAATGTCCCATTTCACAAGTTTTCAAATGTATAAAATGTAAAAATATATTTTGAATATAGTGGTTACTGTATGTTTTGTAAGAATAATCAAAATCTACAAAGTAACTTGTAACTAAAGTTTTCCAATGATTGTAGTGGAGTAAAAGTACAATATTTGCCTCTGAGACGTAGTGGAGTAGAAGTAAGAGTACTGAAAATTGGAAATACTCCAGTAAATAAAAAATACCTCAAAATTGCACTTAAGTACAGTACTTGCATAAATGTACTTAGTTACGTTACACCACTGAATTCAAGTTATTTCGTTGATATGGTTTAAATCAAAACATTTGCATCTGTCTGTAGGCACACGAAGACTGTTAACCGCGTTGTGACTCGTTGAAATGAATTAACTTCAAAAGTCACCTGTAGCTCAGTCCCTATTTTAATATATTACTATGTATTTAAATGTCTCGTAAATCCTGTAATCAAAGGTAAGGCAGGTTGATCTATAGCACATGTCAACAACAAGGCAATTCAACATGACAAAGTGTGACAGAAACACACAATAAAAGGACATTTGGATACCATTAAAAATAGTTATTAAAGAAAAAAAAGAATAATATCAAATAAAACAAATAGGAGAATAGAGTTACAGTGCAGCACAAGAAATGAATAAAATCAATAAAAGGCTGCAGCGCAAACAGCTTTGATTTATAATAACTGAGAGAGTTGTGTTGTGGAGTCTGTTCCAGATATGTGGTGCATAAAAAAACTTTACTACTGTTTTTATGTTGTTGTTATGTCTAATGTTAGATGTCAGAAGTCCACAGAGTCATTGCCTTATAATCCAAACGGACTTCAATGAAACACGTCTGAACAATGTTACGAGCACATTAAACATGCCTTGTTGGCTTTTGACAGTATAAAAGCAGAGATAAATCACTGTTCTTACTGTATGCTCTAGGTCTGCGATTCCCAATAGGCGCTATGCACAGCAGCCATATTGGGAATGAATTGGGCCCCTTCCTTACTTCCTTCACAGGTGTTACCATGATACTAATTAAGGCTCTGTTCCATTTAGTGTGGCATAGTGGTCGTCTTATTACGGGTCCATTTGGTTCCATTTGTACACTCTCAGAGTTACACACACACACACACACACACACACACACACACACACACACACACACACACACACACACACACACACACACACACACACACACACACACACACACACACACACACCATAAGGGGCCATATGGGAACCAAAATGGAATGTTTCTAGTGAGCCAACATGCACGATATCAGCACCCTGACCAGAATGGAACAGAGCCTTCATTAGTATCATTGGTAACTCCTGTGAAGGAAGTAAGAAGAGGCCCAATTTATTTCCAATAACATATTGTCACGTGTCACTTGACCAATGTTAGCTTGATCCCGGTGTTCACTCTCCATTCCGACATTTCACCACTCCGACTAGTGGCTTCCGCGTGCGGTTAGGGTTAGGGTTAGGTATAGGGTTCGTCAACGTCGGAAAGGCGACATGTCAGAAAGGAGAAATGCACCCCTTGATCCCGTTAGCTTGACCAATGTTACCTCACTTCCAAAAACATAAATGTTTTTTGGAAGTGACACACCTATTTATAGGATTTTATTTCGTCATGCGTCTCGCTAGCCAATCAAAAGTATTGGTGACAACATATTGTCACGTGTCACGTGAAGCTTGACCAATGTTAGCTTGGCTAGGGGGGGGACACACAGCGTGACGGGAACGAAAACATACTCTCCACCTCTGGCGGAGACAATCACACCCTGTGTGAAGTGAGTGGTGCCTTTGATGAGCCCCGTATTGACCCCCGTATTGATGTTGTCATCAATGTTTGGGGACAGACATACATACATACATACATACGGACACACGGACAAAGTCATGTACAGGAGTGGTTGCCTTCGGCACCACTCAAAAAGAATGTAAAAAAATAAGTTAAGTCATGCTATTTCTTTCTTTAAAACCTTGAACATTTGGTTTTCATTATGATGCCTACATCAGTGTTTCTCAAACATTTTCGTGCCAAGGACCCCCAAATGTATATATATTTGGCCACGGACCCCCATCTGAAAAGATTTTGCCAGGGACCCCCCAGGAAGAGAAGATTTATGCAAATAAACAATCAAAATGATTCAACATTTTCCAAATAGCAGATCTACAAGCTTGCAGCGCCTCGCGCCACATTTCGAGCTTGATCTGCTCCTTTTGATCCTTTTGTGTGACGCTGTAGTATGATCAAGCAGGGCATTCATTTACGAGAAAAGACAAAAAGTTTGAATATGTTTATGAGGTTTCTGCCCGACAGCAACGATATATATATTATATATGTGTGCGCGCGACTGCGCGTGTGTGCGTGCGCGCGCGAGCACGCAACACTTTCATTCCAAACCTTTTTAACAGCTCTGTAGTATAATTTTCTTTTGTATTATTCATTGACATAAAAATGACCTTTAAGCGCTTTAATTGCTGCAGCTTTGCACTGGCAGAGGCCCAGCTATAGCGGGGCTCGGCTCAGTGCTTATCTCCACCGGGCTAATCTGCAGCTCATTTGCATGCTGAGAGTCACACTGCAGAGTCAAATTTCAACCCTAAATACCCAGTGAAAACTTACACCTCCTCGCCCTGTCTGTGCACGCATTAAAACTGTCCAATCACTTCCTCCTGCCATGCAACGCAATTCACTAACGCTGACAGACAGGCTGGCAGGCTGGCAGGTAGACAGACAGGCAGGCAGGCAGGCAGGCAGACAGCTTGCTGTGGCTTCCAGCATTTAAAGAGACAGGATCGGGAGATCTCAGATCAATAATATCAATGTGTAAGTAAGTAAGTAAGAACGTAAGTAAGTAAGTTAATTTGATTAATATAGCACTTCTCACAGAGAGATCTCACAAAGTGCTTTACAGTCAGATTAAAAAAACTAAACATAAAGCATCAAATACAATTATACCATGTCCACACGTACATGTATTTTAAAAACGTAAAAACGGGGGGGTTCGTACACACGCAAACGCGTTTTTGTCCCCTGAAAACTGACATTTTCGAGAACTCCGGCCACAGAGAAAAATGTTTGTTTTTAAAAATACCAGTGTACGTGTGGACTAAGCCTTAGATTGCCCATGGGAAAGATGAATTTGTTTCTCTCGGGTGGAAACCTCATATGTCCAAATCTGTTTCTTTTCAGGATTCGCATTCGAGATTCAACGTGACGTTTGCTATTTTTTAATAGTTTTTTTTTGTGAAACAATTTTCAACACAAATCTTCTCTCATGGGGTATATCCTCCCTGACACAAGACCTTTTCAGATTCGGTTTCCACGGCCTACATGTACATGTACTACTTGTACTGGGGGGGGGGGGGGGGGGGGTGCCTTGACATGAAAACGTTTGAGAGAACCGCTGATTTAGACTAAAAAACAAAACAAAACATGCGCTGCATGTGGCAAAAAAGGGCCAGGCGGTGCAGTTTTCCACTCGGAAAGGAGGAGAGACGAGTGTTCAGGTGAGCGTTCAGACCGCCGCGGCGGGGAGGAAAGGGAGAGAGGAAAGGAGGGAGGGAGGGAGCTGGCATTTCGGGGCGCGTCGTCGTCGCCTAGCCTCAGTCTCCTCCGCGCACGCAGCATGCTAGCAGCCACCAGAAAAGAAAAAAAAATGACACACAGCTATAAAATGGAAGGCCAAGTAGAAATAAAATGGCGCTGCGAACGGAATCGGAGCAGGAGGGAGAGGAGGAGGAGGAGGAGGAGGAGGAAAAAACACTTTTTGGACGTTCTCTCGCATCTGGAAACGGAGGGGGGGGGAGGCGGCGGCGGTGGTGGTGATGTCACAGGGGGCAAAGCGAGGAGACAAGAGAATAACAAGGCTCTCTTTTTCCCCTTTGCTTTGGCTCTCTCTCTCTCTCTCTCTACCTCTCCTCTCCTCCTCCCCTCCCTCCCTCCTCTCCTCCTCACCCCTCATCCCTCTGTCCTAATCCTCTTTGCAGGCCCTGCAGGGGAAGGGATGGCCGGGTGCCAAGGCACAGGACTCTGCTGGGAAAGGCAGGAGTCTGCCAAAAGCCAGGACTGTGTGTGTCTCTGTGTTAGAAGAAGAAGCACACATCTTTGTTCTGGGAGACCTGGTGTTCTGCCAAACTGCCTCCTTTTTTCAGACGCTCTGCACGGTCTGGAGGACGGCCACGCACTCACACGCACACAAACACACGCGCACGCACACGCGCACGCGTTTGTATTGCTATACTTGGGAGGACATCTTTAGGAAGTCAATTTTATGAATGCCATTTTTACAATTTCTTGACATTTTTACAACCCTGGAAGCCAGAAAGGGCTAGCTGATCTACAAACTCACGCAATGTGTCGCACGTTGTTGTATGGAGCGCTATACCTCTCTCGGTATAGCTGGTAGATCGGCTATTTCCGGTTAGCATCATTATCCGGTGCGCACGACTAGTGATAAATCAGGCGTAACTCCACCAACCCCCTAAACCTGACTTCTACATGTCTAATCCTAAACCTAGAACCCTAACCTGGATCTTTTCCTCATGGTAAGCCTAACCCTAAAAATACTATTTGAACCACAAAGACAACCATTTCTCCTGTGAGGACCAGGAGAATGGTCCTCAC
Organism: Gymnoscopelus microlampas; assembly: GCF_963454915.1. Classification (NCBI taxonomy): domain Eukaryota; kingdom Metazoa; phylum Chordata; class Actinopteri; order Myctophiformes; family Myctophidae; genus Gymnoscopelus; species Gymnoscopelus microlampas. Next base: position 6,677,055 of record NC_139939.1, on the reverse strand, counting down.
AATGTCTATTTCTCAAATTGTACTTATGGGGACATTTGGCACGCACGCACGCACGCACGCACGCACGCACGCACGCACACACACACACACACACACACACATACACCTCTCCCTCTCTCTCTCTCTCTCTCTCTCTCTCTCTCTCTCTCTCTTTCTCTCTCTCTCTCTCTCTCCCTCTCTCTCTCTCTCTCTCTCTGCTTCATGGCTCTTATTCACTCAGAGGGCCGCCTGCCAAACATTCGACAGTTTCCATGGCACCGGCGGGGGGGGGGGGGGGGGAGGGGGAGAGGGTGAGAGAGCGAGAGAGAGGGGGGGGGACATGAATAGGGCCAATAGTAATGAGTCAGTCCTTAAGCCAGATGTGGCACATCTGTAGAGGGGTAGGCAAAGTCAGGAAGCCAAACTAGGAGAGGAAAGGGGTGGGGGGTGGGGGGGGGGGGGGGGGCATCATTTCCACATAAACTCAGAAGGGGAGGAGAGGAACAACCCAGGTTGTTACAACTATTATCACATGGAAGAGAGGAGGGAAACGATTGGAATTTCCCAGGGTGAAAAAAAAGGAGAAGAGAAAAACAAAGGAGAGAGAGAGAGAGAGAGAGAGAGAGAGAGAGAGAGAGAGAGAGAGAGAGAGAATGTTTGGCTTTGGAAAGCCGCTCACACAGAGAGGACATGGTGTTGAAATCAAAAGGCAGTGAGATCTGGTCACAGAGCCAAAACGTTTACAGACCTCCGACCAATAGCGAGGCAGCACTGCCGTTTGTTTTGCTTCTTTTTTTGTTGTTGCGCAATGCAGCAAAACCTCTGTTGGTTTAAAACCTACGGTTAGTTTCAAACTTCTATTAGTTTAAAACCTCTAAGGTTAGTTTATAACTTCTATTAGTATAAAACTTCTGTTGGTTTAAAACTTCTATTAGTAAACCTCTGTTGGTTTAAAACCTATACGGTTAGTGTAAAACTTCTATTAGTTTAAAACCTCTGTGGCTTAAAACATCAATTAGTTTAAAACCTCTGTTGGCTTAAAACGTCTATTAGTTTAAAACGTCTATTACTTTAAAACTTCTGTTGGTTTAAATCGTAAATTAGTTTAAAACGTCTATTACTTTAAACATTCTGGTGGTTTAAAATGTCTATTAGTTTAAAACCTCTGTTGGCTTAAAATGTCTATTAGTTTCAAACTTCTGTTGGTTTCAAACTTCTATTAGTTTAAAGTGTCTGTTGGTTTAAAACGTCTATTAGTTTAAAACTTCTGTTGGTTTAAAACTTCTGTTGAACTTATCTTGGTTTAAAACGTATGTTGGTTTAAAACGCATCATTTCAAAACCTCCGTTGGTCTAGTAGACCCTCCATTGTTCAAAACCTCTGTTCACTGCTGTGTTTTATAGGATTCTATAAATCTGCACATGTAGATATTGGTCAGGACTCACAGGACAGCTGAAAAAAAGGGAGACTTTTCCAAACTGGGCTGCCCTTTTTATTTTTCTGCTGCGGTCTGCAAAGTTTCCTCTCCATTCAGTCTTTCCGATCGCTGCGTGCTGCATGAGGAGAGAGAGGCTGTTAAACGCATCAACGAGGGCTCTGTTTGAATGTCAGGGCTTGCTTCTTTTTTTTTTCTTCGAACTTCTCTGGCTCGTTTAGAGTGCTTTTATCCGTCCACCACAGAGCACCACAGACACACTGGCTGTTCTCTATTCAGGTGCAAGTGTCGTCCGGGGCCAAAAATAACATCAGCGCCACGCAGCAAAGTTCAACCAATGATGTAACCGAAAACCCAGAGGCAAAGAAACTAAGCAAAAATAATGATAGCTTACGTAATGTCCAGACAAACCGCACTTGTAGGCCGCTAGCTTGCATGCATGCGGCCCACGCTGTAAGGCTTTGCCTCTATGGTCTTCTCACTTCAAACACAGAGCTTTTTTTGCCAGAACTTCAAAGTCTCTGGGAAGTGAGTTGGTGGATATAGCAGCGTATTTAGAGCTGTCCGCCTCCCCCCCGCCCCCCAAAGCTCTCTTAACCCATTAAGACCGGGAGCGCATACCGCGCTATGAGCTTGTAGATCTGCTATTTTTGAGAAATCATGAAAATTTGCGCAAATCTTTGAATGTACAGTAGATTATTTTCTATAAGGCAAAATTTGTAACTCAAATCTTTGCTTCTGGGGATTCTACAAATGCCTTCTGAATCCTAACAGTTTTTTTTTAAACGTATATTGACATATAATCAGTTGTTCTCAAACGTTTTTATGTCAAGGACCCCCAAAATGATATGTATTTGGACCCCCATCTCGAAATATTTTGTTCCAGGGACCCCCCAGAAGCAAAGATTTGAGTTACAAATGTTCGCTTTAAAAGAATATAGATATTCAAATATTTTCACACATTTTCACGATTTAAGACAACAAAAACTCATTAGCTTGTATATCTGCTATTTTTGAATAGCCCAAAGTATAAAATAATGGTTAAAGTGGTTACACGGAAAGTGGTTCCCGGTATGAATGGGCTAACCAGGGTGTCTGCTGTTGGCGGGATGGTGGGAGACGGTAAACAACATCTGCGAGCGTCTGAACAACAACAACGACAGCAACACGGCGTTTAAGTGCAATGAGCATGGACCGCTTTGTCTTTTGAGATTCGAAAGCAAGTCCTCATCAGGTCCATTCCCTGGAGCTTGAGCAACAATATATCTTAATTTACAATGTAGGCGTTTAGCAGACCCTCTTATCAGGAGAACGACATAATGTACAACTGTGAGGGAATGACATGAACCCTGTCGTCAACAAACGACAAAGGTAAATAGTCACATGAGTGCAAGGACGACAATGTAGCGCTTCAAAGAAACTGGGATAGCGGGTAAATGTCAAACCTAGCATCTGTCTAAGCCAGGGGTCTTCAACAGGGGGTCCGGGACCCCTAGGGGGTCCTCAGAGCTACTATAGGGGGTCCGCCAAATCTTTGTGTGGTAGGATTTAGTTTTTTTACATAAACCACTTGAACCCTAGAATTCCTTTTCTTAGGGGAACATTAGCCGAAAATAGCCGATCTACAAGCTGTCAACGCCTCGCGCTGCGAGGCGTTGACAGCTTGTAGATCGGCTATTTTTGGCAAAGGTGTAGAGGGAAAAAAGAGCAGACTAAGTAAAAACAAGAAATGACCAAAGTCATAATAAAGCCGCATGCGGCAGGCTTTTTTTGCCCCAATCTTTTCATAGACCTGATTACTTGTTTTTTGGATTGCTTGTTTCTCTCGCCAAACCTGGCAACAGCGTCGCAGATTAACGCTCTAATGTTTTTTCTATAAGTGGTGGCAACATTTTGTGACACCACACGGGTCTTCCCAACAATAGCTAAGATTGAAGTCAGTGTGAACATGGCCAAATAATAACTTAATAGCCAAACTAGGTCTAATGAAGCACGTTAGCATTTAGGCTAACCCTCCTGCCTGAAGCTCTCTCCCTTTCTCTCTCTCTGCTGCAAAGAAGGAGAGGCGGGTGCTGCAAAGCGCCGTCTCCCCATTGGCTTAAAGGGGGGGAAGTGTGAAGGACAGCCAGGACAGCCAATGACAAATAGGTGTCAAAGGAGGAGAGGTGGGTGCTGCAAAGGACCGTCTCCCCATTGGCGGGAAGTGTGAAGGACAGCCAGGACAGCCAATGACACTTAGGTGTCACTCAGGTGTCGGACTAGGACTAGTGCTGTCTGTAGAGCCGCTAGCTTTCAGCATGCGGCTAAAAAACTTGAATCTGAAACACAATTTTATACAATATAGACTAGGGGGTCCCTGCTTCATCTCTCTCTCAGCTAGGGAGTCCTTGGCCTGAAAACGTTGAAGACCCCTGGTCTAAGCAACACACTATTAGAAACATCCTTAACGGTGGTGTAATTTCTTGTTAAAATAAGCTAAATTCCTATAGCAAGCAAAAACAGGGGTCTCGCCTTCTCTCCAGTTCTTCAGTATTACAGAAAATCCCAAATCTCAGCCAGTCAGGAGAGAGAATGTTTTTCAGGCCAAGGACCCCCTAGCTGAGAAAGAGATGAAGCAGGGACCCCCCGCTATTGATAAAACGTCTTTGATCGATTTCATTGTTTGACAGCACTATCATCAGTGTATGTTGGATTCATGTTAATGTGTATTTTCACCAAACCTCTTTGCCGAAAACAGCAGATCTACAAGCTCTGTGTGCTTGTAGATCTGCTATTTTCGGCTAATGTCCCCTCAAAATAGGGATGCTAGGGTTCAAGTGTAAAAAAAACAAAAAAACACTATCACACAAAGACTTGGTGGCCCCCCTGTAGTAATTCTGACGTCTGAGGACCCTCTAAGGGTCCCGGACCCCCTGCTGAAGACCACTGGCATACAGGATAAACAAGTGAAATTGGAAGTGCTGAAGTAAATAAATGAGCAGACAGAACTGGAACTGGAGCACAAGGTAATAAATGCTCTTTGTGGGGTTCTCTCTCCTGTTTGCATGAAAAGGTTTAACCCAAAATGCATTTTCGGTTTACTAGAAAGTGTTGGAGAGAAGGGGAGACCCCTTGTTACTGAACAAGCAGCATAGCAACGATTACTGTCCGCTTCATACATCAGGACAATAGGGCTATTTTTCTTTTTCTTTTCCCACTCCAAGCTATGTTAGCTAGCAAGAATCCGAAGCTTGTTAAAGTCTGCCTTTTCATTGGCGTTCCCTCTTCGATGTTGGGTTCAGAATAACATTTGTGAAGACGTTGTGCGGTTGTTTTTGAAGTCGTTTCTCTTTCGTGGAGCGCAGAGAAACGACATGCGACATTTGAACATGTGTCTGTGTTCACTCCCGTGGGAGGAGGAGGAAGAGGAGGCTGTTAAAACTGCATGAGGAAACCGTTTTATGGACGTCTACAGCATGGAATCAAGGATCTGCCCCTTAAAATGTGTGCAGAGCTTTTCCAGATTTCCTCTTGGCTCTGCTGTTCGACGCAGAACTCTGCTGTTCAGTTCAGAACACTGCTGTTCAGATCAGATTTCTGCTGTTCAGAACACTGCTGTTCAGTTCATAACTCTGCTGTTCAGTTCATAGCTCTGCTGTTCAGAACTCTGGTGTTCAGTTCATAGCTCTGCTGTTCAGAACTCTGCTGTTCAGAACTCTGCTGTTCAGTTCATAACTCTGCTGTTCATAACTCTGCTGTTCAGCTCAGAACTATGCTGTTCAGAATTCTGCAGTTCATAGCTCTGCTGTTCAGTTCATAACTCGGCTGTTCATACCTCTGCTGTTCAGTTCATAACTCTGCTGTTCAGTTCATAACTCTGCTGTTCAGTTCATAACTCTGCTGTTCAGTTCATAACTCTGCTGTTCAGTTCATAACTCTGCTGTTCATAACTCTGCTGTTCAGTTCATAACTCTGCTGTTCAGAATTCTGCTGTTCAGCTCCTTCAGACCTCCTTGTCGTCTGCACTGAGGAACTGGAGTGCAACGAAACACCATTCATCTCAACATTAATTGGAACCAGATGCAAGTGTGCGTGCGTGCGTGCGTGCGTGCGTGTGTGTGTGCGTGTGTGTGTGTGCGTGTGTGTGTGTGCGTGTGTGTGTGTGTGTGTGTGTGTGTGTGTGTGTGTGTGTGTGTGTGTGTGTGTGTGTGTGTGTGTGTGTGTTTGTGATTGTGTGCGTGTGCATGTGTGTGTGTGCGTGTGCATGTGCGTGCATGTGTGTTGGGAGGGGACAGTACAATAAGGATGTATACACAATAACGTGTGTGCGTGCGTGGATTGGATACAATTCTCATGGTCTGAAATAACTATTGTGTGTATTTGTATAATGAACAATGTAGTATTTGCTGAGGTTGTCTCAGGTCAGTCTTAATGTCTATAACATACACACACACACACACACACACACACACACACACACACACACACACACACAGACACACACACACACACACACACACACACACACACACACACACACACACACACACACACACACACACACACACACAGACACACACACACACACACACACACACACACACACACACACACACACACACACACACACACACACACACACACACACAGAGTGGCTGAACATGCACAGCTAAACTACCACATGCTGTGAGTCATGGCTTTGACATAGTTTATAATATGATAAGTCTGTGAGCACTCATTTAATCTACTCAACCTCTTTACATTAATGGCCTGCTGTGCATCAGCATGTATTTCTATAATCATTTAATCATACTATACTGTGTCACTGTGACAAATGATCAAGCAGTTGTATGTAAAATAATTACATATTTCGGATTATTCAATCTCTAGATCCTTCCTACCTCTCACTTCCCCCTGAAGCACTTTACATGCTAAACAGAGACAGGTTTTCACATACGTCAGGGGTGAGGAACGGTCGTACGTTTTTACTCCTCCTAGTCTGATAGGTTTTCTTATGTTTAATCAAGGCCAAGAGGCGTATATACGTACCTATTCATCTGCTAGAGGGTATAGTTGCGAGAGTATACATAGCTCCCCCACATGAAAAGAACATGATAAACGCCTGCGACCACTGAAAACAACCAAAACATTTTTTTTTTTGTGAATGTAGAAAACCAAGACATACAGTTGAGTCCCGACAAATAACGTAGGGATAGGCCTCACTACGACGGTGCATTTTGCCAAGTATAAAAGATAACCAGAACGTCGGTACCAGCACCACTACGCCTCGATTCATACTTGTTATACTTTCGTGTGAAACGATCTTGTACGTTGCTCCATTTAATCAAAACCGTTTTTGCGTCCGAATTGAAAGACTGGGCGATATCCTCCCAGCTGTTCTGGACTTTGCTTTTGTTCTTGTGGTCAGGGCTTGTACAGTCATAGAGCCATTGATATCCACGGACTAGTTTGCAAAGTTCGAATCTCGTTGTTGTCATGTTGGCGTTCAGTGTTGCTATGTGAGCGTCTCATGCTGGTTCCGTGTTTATGTTGTTCTACCCACGTCGATGCACCATGTCACTTCCACCTACTCTTTCTTGAAGAAAGAGGGACCAGAGGAAAACTTTTTTCTCACTACTGCCGCTACAGTTAATTGACAAAGGTCGCCCCGGGGTACTTTAGGCTAACAGTACAGTGAATGCACGGTTGAGTTCAGTCCACAGGCGGACGGATGGCAAATTCAACAGACAAAACGTGACAAATTTGTCTCCCCCTCCGCTCCTGTTGTCTGCCCATGGGTCTTACCGAGGCTGTATGGGCCTTAAGATATATGCTGTCACAGTGCGCACACACACACACACACACACACACACACACACACACACACACACACACACACACACACACAAGGCAAAACATACACCATAAACGCACTCACAAACACAAACCAACAGCCCTCTCTCCTGTACACACACACGCACACGCACACGCACACGCACACACACACACAGACACACACACACACACACACACACACACACACACACACACACACACACACACACACACACACACACACACACACACACAGGTCAGAGTGCAGTAGGTGGCGTTGCTGAGACAGATAAGCCTGCGTTATGTGATTACACACAGAGTATTGTGCAACCCATGACTCACCACTATAATTGGACTAGACATTGCTTCACGTTTACTCTGCAGTCTGCACTGAGTGTGGGGGAGAGAGAGAGAGAGAGAGAGAGAGAGAGAGAGAGAGAGAGAGAGAGAGAGAGAGAGAGAGAGAGAGAGAGAGAGAGAGAGAGAGGGTAACAGAGAGAAGAGAAGTTAAGGTGTTTAATTCACGGTCCTTCGCACAACGGTGTCGCTTACTGACAAGCACTGAACTACAAGCTAACGACACGTCGTTAGCTTGTAGACCAGTGCTTGTAGGTCAGTGTTGTCATGGTCAAGCGACACCGTTGTGCCACAGGGTATGAATTCTTCTCAGGAAAAGTGTTAGTGAGAGTTCAGCTCTTTCACTTTAAAAAAAATTGCTAGTAGTCCACTGCTTTTGATGCTTTTGACACTTTTGTGTGACGCTGTATTAAAGTAGGGTGTACATTTACGGAAAAAAACACAGTTTAACACAAGTTAAAATATGGAGATTATGAGATATACAGCAACGATATACAGAATAAATTATATATATATATATATATCGTCCGTTCTCTGAGGTTATTTTGTGTAGAGGCAAAACAAAGGAGGGGGCCTAGCGGGGGAATCCGGTCAGCAAAGTATATACTAGGATTTAAGTGGTTAAGCCCACCATGCAGCTGAGCTCCAAAGACCCTCTTGACACACTAAAATTGTCATTGTTACGTGTGCTAGTATACACATATTGGTTTCCACGGCCCCCATAACTCTGAGAGTGTACAAACTCTCAGAGTGTACACTCTCAGAGTTACACACCTGTTAAGGGGCCATTTGGAAGCCCATGAGGGTCCCTGGACCCCAACTTTAGACCCACTGGTGTAGCAGAGTGTTTCCAGTGAGCCAACATGCACCCTGACTCTGTTTGACCATAATGGAACAGAGCCTTCATTAGTATCATTGGCAACACCTGTGAATGTCTTCACAATATGGCTGCTGTGCATAGAGCCTATTGGTATTCCAACGTGAACATTTATTTTGTGTTTACTAAAGAGCTGGAGAGACGTTGAGTCCTCTGTTACTGAAAAAACACTCTATACATCAATCACTACTATCTGAATAGAGCTTTAACTTTTTCACCAAAGAAAACATTGTTTCAACAAAAATAAATGTCACTTAACACTACCTTGTTTTCAACATGATTTGTAAGTGGAATATTACTTCGGCAAAGTACACAATCTGAGCTTAAAGGGATAGTTCACCCCCAAAATGACATTTTTTCTATCGATTAGTCACTCCATGGAGATTTGAATTCATGGATACTTTTTTGAGTTTTTTGCATTCCTAAGCCAAGAATTTGATGACCGGCAGCGGTTCCGGTAGGAGACACAAAGAGTCTCCTTTGTGTCTCCTACCGGAACCGCTGCCTACCGGTCCGCTGGTCATCAAATTATTGGCTTAGGAATGCGACAAAAACAAAAAAAACATCCATGAATTCAAGTCCCCATGGGGTGACTAATCAATAGAAAAAAATATTGTTTCGGGGTGAACTATCCCTTTAAGGTGCTTGCTCTGCGTGCGTGTGCGCATGCGTGTGTGTTTACATGTGTGTGTGTGTGTGTGTGTGTGTGTGGGTGGGTGGTTGTTGGCAGGGGTCTGGAATGCCCTAATTGCCCCCAGCCAGAGTGCAGGGGGTGCCAAGCCTCGCCCTGCCAGCTCCGTATTACAATGGAGGCAGCCAGCCAAGCGGCGAACAAAGCTACATCGTTCCTTCAAGGTCAGCGTGTTATGAATGTGAATGAGCAACACACTCTGCATGGGAACACCTGTAGACGCTTTCATAACAACATGACACCGTCTCCTGTACCGGGTGGAATGTGGAAACCTCGTAGGCAGTGTTCAGTGGTGGAAAAAGTACTCGATTGCTTTACTTAAGTAAAAGTATCAATACTGCGATGTAGAAGTGCTCTGTTACGAGTGAAAGTCCGGAATTCAAAATTTACTTGAGTAACAGTGCAAAAGTACCAAATGTGAAAGTACTAAAATGTTTGAAAATAGCAGATGCGACGTGTTGTGAGCTTGTAGATCGGCTATTTTCAAATAGCCTAGGTATAAAATAAGGCTGAAGTGGTTAATGTATATATGTTATAACGTAGTTATATCTGTTATGTAACTAGTAACTAAAGTTTTCAAATAATTGTAGTGTAGTTATTAAAAGTACTGAAAATTGGAAATACTTATGTACAGTACTTGAGTAAATGTACTTTGTTACTTTACACCACTGGCAGTGGTGCAAAGTAATTAAGTACATGTACCGAAGTACCGTACTTAACCCATTAAGACCTGAGGACCCGAATCTAAAACATGTCTTCTGAATCGTAACAGTTTTATGATAAAACACATTTTGTTATATCAGTGGTGCTCAAACTTTTTCATGTCAAGGATCCCCAAGTATTTGGCCTCCTCCCCCATCTCAAAGTGTTTTGTTCCAGGGACACCCAGAAGCATAGATTTGATTTAAAAATGTTCGCTTTAATAGAATATATATTCAAAGACTTGCACACATTTTCACGATTTTTCTAAAATTGCAGATCTGCAAGCTCGTAGCGTTTCAGCTCAAATTCGCGCCGCGTTTCGAGCTTGTAGATCTGTTACTTTTGATGCTTTTGTGTGACACTGTAGGGCATTAAATTACTGGGAAAAAAAACACAAAAAGATAAAATAGGGAGATAAGAGGTTATATGCTACTTGTACTCTTCACTAAGGCTATCAGCGCTGACCAATGACCCAGCTGCCGGGTCAGACTGTCTTGACCTACTTTTCAACCTGACCTCCCTGTTATGGACGTGTTATTATAGGTGCAAAGTTAACCATTTATACTTTATACGGTCGCTGATACTTCATATCTCCGTGTTTTGGCTATCTGTGTTTTTTTGTAAACTAACACCCTACTTGATAATATTATCACAGCGTCACACACAAGCATCAGAAGTAGCAGATCTACAAGCTCGAAACGCCATCTGCTACTTTTGCTATTTTTGAATTTTGAATCCCGAAAAGCGACAGTTTTGGACGTATGAGGTTTCCACCCGACAGAGGCGATAATACTTAACTTACCCGGGGTCCTCCAGAGCTCTGTACTTGGTCCGATCCTTTTCCGCCCCTCTGTACCAGATCCTGATCTACAAGCTCACAACATTGTGACTTTGTATATCGGCTATTTTAGACTAATGTTTACCCAAGATTAGTGGGTTAATTAAATCAATCAAAAACATTACGAAAGTGCCATGTAAATGTTTCGTTTTATTTTTCATAATAAAATCACTTTTAAATACATTTGAAATGTGTTAGAAACACTGAATGATTGAATGAAGCACATCTAGATTTTTTTGTGATGTTGTTTTAATCTATCACTTCTGGCATATCCGTTTTTATGGCTGTGTGTGCGCGTGCGTGCGTGTGTGCGTGCGTGCGTGCGTGTGTGTGTGCGCGCCCGCGTTTCAAAGAAACTTGTATCACGTAACGTTGAATATGGAGGACAAGGTCAGCAGATCTGCCCTCCTATTGGCTCTCATAAAAGCAGATGACATCATTGGAGGTAAAAAGTCAACCTTGGAGAGATTGGTGGCTCGTTGTGCTGTTAACCATTCACTCACTGCAATCCACCTCTGTCACAATACAGGTCATATCAACAAATATATACATAACTTATGAAGATTTACTTTTAACGTCCTTTGTTGGTATTTACAGTTTAAAGCGGCACTATGTAAAAAATGTTTTATGAATAAAATGTAATGTTGTCCAATATGTATGGTAGAGTATGTTAATACAGTGGTTTTCAACCTTTTTCATGCCAGGGACCCCTAAATTGATATACATTTGGCCGCGGACCACCATCTGAAAATGTTTTGTGCCAGGGACCCCCAGAAGCAAAGATTTGAGTTAAAAATGTTCTCTTTGAAAACATTAATATATTCAAAGATTTGCACACATTTTAAAGATTTTTCAAAAATAGCAGATCTACAAGCTCATAGCGCGGCACTTGGTGCAGCTCTATGAGCTTGTATATCTGCTATTTAACTAATTTAGCTGGGACATTTAGATCGTGTCAAAGGTCATGTCTCACCTAGACACAGGATCTGACACGAATTTTGACCTGATGGTCAAGACTCAATGTATCCCCTGAGAAAGCAGGCAGTCTCTATTAGCTCAATGGTAAATCATTCCAGCACCTGCGCACGAAACTGGGTTCAAATCCGGGGTAGAAGAGGAAAGTTACATAGTGCAGCTTTAAATTGATGTATAGTAAAATATCTAACCACTTTCAAGGCCCCCCCCACCCTCCCCACCCCACCCATTCATTTTTGGATTCTTCATTCACCGTTTAAGGAATGTTCTACAAATTCAATTTCTCTTTGACTGAAAGACATCACCAGGTACAGGTAAACGACAGAAATAAAGTCATATTTTGGGTGAACTGCTCCTTTAATGTCCAGCTGGTGTGGCTGGCTGCATGTGCTCTTATCACAGATCTGTCTTTATCTGACATAAATAAATAAATAAATACATGCGTGAACTCTTGACACAGTTCAAGGTCCGTGTTGCAATGTCTGTGTCAATGTCATTCTGTTATGGTCACACATAGAATGAATGAAAGAAGTGTGTGCGTGTGCGTGTGCGTGCGTGCGTGCGTGCGTGCGTGCGTGTGTGTGTGTGTGTGTGTGTGCTTGTGCGTTTGTTTGTGTGTGTGTGTGTGTGTGTGTGTGTGTGTGTGTGTGTGTGTGTGTGTGTGTGTGTGTGTGTGTGTGTGTGTGTGTGTGTGTGTGTGTGTGTGAGAGAGGGAGACCAGAGGGGTGTGACCTCAGGGTGCGTCGACCAAAGCGACCACAGTGAAACAGTGAGGCATGCTGGGAAAGGCAGGATGAGAACAGATAAACCATGGGTGTGTCAAACATCTCTCACTATCAACTCAATCATATTCCAAACAAATTGACTTTATTTACATGACGCCTATATTGTGGGTGTGTGTGTGTGTGTGTGTGTGTGTGTGTGTGTGTGTGTGTGTGTGTGTGTGTGTGTGTGTGTGTGTGTGTGTGTGTGTGTGTGTGTGTGCGTGCGTGCGCGCGCGCGTGCGTGCGTGCGTGCACACGTCCATGTGTGTTTCCGCAGTCGACTACAATTTTTTTTGTGAATTAATA
>NC_139939.1:6651817-6659317 GCF_963454915.1 Gymnoscopelus microlampas | reverse complement strand
TACAATATTTGCCTCTGAGATGTAGTAGAAGTAAAAGTATTGGAAATTGGAAAAACTCAAGTAAAGTACAAATACCTCAAAATTATACTAAAGTACAGTACTTAAGTAAATGTACTTAGTTACTTTCCACCACTGACAGCAGGCCTGAAAGGGCAGAGCGGTGGTGACAGCCTCTCTCGTGTTGTCGTATCTCTTTTTCCAGGAATTGTCCGTGGTTGTTCAGAAAGAGGCAGATCTGTGGACAAACAAAAGGTGTTGTATAGGGAGGGAGAGCAGCTGCTTGACCGTAGCCATGGCAGCAAATAGGAGGAAACCCACCGTAAACATAAACTCCTCTCACCCCAGAGGAGGAAGCTCTTCTCCAGATGCTTTCTGTTTGAGGTTATACGACGGTGAGGTCATCGTGCTATTCTGGCTCTACATAACAGGATTCCCAAAACAAAACGTTTTTTTTTTGTTGGTTTCCATGTTTGCCCCCGCTGTTCCCTTCAACGCGCACGCGCACGCGCACGCGCACGCACACGCACACGCACACGCACACACACTCTCTCCGTCTCATGTACAGCATTGTCTCTGTCGGGTGGAAACGTCACGTGTCCAAAACTGTGACTCAAATTCCCAAAAACTTGCAAAGTATCAAAAGTACCAGATCCATCCTTGAGGATCTGCTACTTTTGATACTTTTGTGTGACGCTGTGGTATGATCAAATAGGGGGTTAATTTATGAAAAAAAACAAAGTTAGCATGTGGAGATAAGAGGTTTCTGCCCGAAAGCAACGGAATCTAAACTACTATACAGTAAATTCCTTAGTGTACGTGTAACTCGGAGAGTGTAGTGTACATTTGTACACTCAGGGAGAGATTAAATGCGGAGGTAGGCCTACTTCAAAGAGGCCTATAGCTTACTGGCAGAGGCCATACAAAGTTTGGTGGTGATGATTGATTGATTATAGCCCTGGATAGACAGACAGACAGACAGCTGCTTGGAATTGATCCTGATGACAATGAGCAAATTCCATGCGTGCGTGCGTGCGTGCTTGCGTGCGTGCGTGCGACACAAACCACTCAGGGAACGTGCAGGTCGGGAACGATGTTATTTTTTCATATCACTTACTCAATGTCTCGCTTAAGGGAGAGCGAACTAGGACCAGGAGACCTGGTAATGCCAGACCCCTAGTGGTTGCAATCTGAATGGCCGGACTTCGCATGACATGTGTGCGGAGGAAAAGAGGAAAAGAGGGACAAAAGAATGACGAAAGAGGGACAAAAGAGAGACAGACAAAGCCTCATGTAGGCCGACCCTCTGGGTCTGGCAAAAAGTGAGACATTGCGTGAGTAATTCTCAAATAACTGTGGTTACGTTTGTAACCTACAGTATAGTTGTGAACGTATTCCCCGTCCAGTTAAGAAATCCCGTTTACGCCTGTATATATGGAGTTCTGTGTGCCCAAATATGGAGGTCAGTCTATGACATCAGTACTGGGGTATTCCATAGGGGATTTGTGAACTTATCGGCAGTTTTTGGAGATCCGCTGATCCGACTGACTTATCACTCGGCGCACCACTCCGTGCACCAGAGTAGTCTCCATATATGGTAACCGACAAGGAAGGACATAATCAGAAATGAATAGATTAGAGGATCAGCCCAGCAGGTTAGAAGGTTTGGGGATTGGGGATAAAGAGAGAGAGGGGCGAGATGGTGTGGACGTGTGAAAAGGAGGGATGAGGGGTACTTTGGGAGAAGGATGCTGAAGATAGCTGCCTGTCAGGATCTGCATTGCTTGTGTTGTTTTGAAAGTGTTCTTGAATCTTATTTTGAAATATGGTCTTGTGTTTCCTGTCTTCCATTGTGGTTGTTACCTGTCTTGTCTCACCTTCCCTGATTTTTGGTTATTGTTTATCACCTGTTGCCTGTTTGCCCCAGCCAATCCCTGTGTTAATTGTCTGTTGAGTTCACCTGTGTCCCGTTATCCTCGTGTGTATTTAAGCCATGTGTTTGGGCGTGGTACTTTGTTGGATTATTGTGTTTGTATCTTGAGTTTCCAAGTCTGTTCATGTTTGCTGTTGTTCATTAAACTCTGTCTTCCACGTCAAGATTCTGACTTCCTTGCATTTGGGTCCTACTAGAGAAACGTCCTGACAGCTGCCATGCAGGGAAGAGAAGAGGAAGGTCAAAGGAGGAGGTTTATGGAGTCAGTGAGAGATGACATGCAGGTTGCAGGAGTGACAGAGGAAGACGCGGAAAACAGACATGTGAACGATTCTCCCAAAATATTGCTCTTAGCTGCTGCACTAATGAGCTTGTCACATCACAGAGTGGTGTCAGAGTGTGACATCATCAGTGACATCTATCAGGTTTATAGCCGCACGCCAGAATAGTCTCCATATAGGGCGTGTTTTACCTTTGTGACGGACACAGATTTGCGGACCCAGAGATTTCCGGCTGACTTCGGTCCTGGCACTGCACTCGATCGGCAGAGAAATCGGATCGATTGATAAAATGCATTATCAGCCCGACCATCCTGACACACACACACGCACACACACGCACACACACGCAACACAACAACACAACTACCTCATTGCATCTTTTTGTCGGGGCTTCAGATCAAAGGCATTATTTTGCGTTTCATTGTTTGGCGTGCGTTCGTTCCCAGGCCCTTGCGATCGCCCTCCTCCTCCTCCTCCTCCTCCTCCTCCGCCCTGGAAAGGTTGACGTGTTGACGTCATTCCTCCTCCGAGAGGAGGGTGACCTGGGAGACAGAGGGCTCAGGGTGACATCAGCTATCCCATTAAGACCTGAGGCGATAATTAAAAATGTTTTCTAAATCCTAACAGTTTAAAAAAAAAAAATAATAAATACATAAATACATTTTAAATATTTATTTTTTTTCAAAAAAATCTAAAAAGATATTTTTCAAGATTTTTCAAAAATAGCAGATCTACAAGCTCATAGCGCGGCACTCGGTGCCGCGCTATGAGCTTGCAGATATGCTATTTTTGAATAGCCAAAGAGATCTAAAGTGACACAGATGCGTTCCAGGTCTTAATGGGCTATATGCAAGGCCTAATAACACTGTTAGTGCACATCGTTAGATAATGATGACCACGTCCGGCTCCACCCTCTCCTGGCCCTTGGTCTTGTGTTTGTTCCCTGAGCCTCCTTGGTTGTTAGGCTGGGCCCAGCCGCCATGTTCACCGTCATATACCAAGGAGGCCGTGTGTCCAAACAAAGCCCTTGTTTGACCTCTCCGTTTCCCCGGACTAAATGTAAACGATGCCGGACGGTAACTGAGTACATTTACTTGCTACTTTATGTTCTACTTTTACTTATGTGGGCCTAATTAAAGAAAATGGGAGTAGTTCTCTCATCACAGTCAAATCAAAGTTGTTTTTTTGTCACGGTTAAAACAAAACTTTGTCAATTATTTGGGGGTTCACTTGCAGAGTTTTCAATACAGAGGCACATATTGTACTTTTCACTCCACTACAATTATTTGAAAACTGTAGTTACAATTACTTTGGAGATTTAGATCATTATTACAAAATAATAATAATAATTAACCAATTAAGCCATATTTTATACTTTTTCTATTCGAAAATAGCCGATCTACAAGCTCACAAAGTGTCTCCACAAGCTTGCAGATTAGCTATTTTTGAAAGATTGTGACACATTTTCAAAACGTTCAAAAGGTGAAATGGGCCATTTCGATGCCAGTGCTTATGTACTTTTACTCAAGTAAAATGATGGCAAGACTTTTACTTGCAACGTAAATTGTGTTAAATAGCATAGTCTTTGTACATTGTGTTATTGCTTCTTAAGTAAAAACATCACTGCCTGTCAGAATGGATCCGTGGCGTTGACATGGCAACGGGCCACCCCCCTACGAAGAATGGGTTGCTATGGTAACGGCTGGGCTACGTGACAGCACTGAGGACACATTGTAAGATGAAGGAAAGGAGACGAGGAGGGAGGAAAGGCTGCTGGATGTAGGAAAGGAGACGAGGAAGTAGGAAAGGTTGTAGATGAAGGAAAGGAGAGGAGGATGTAGGGAAGGTTGCTAGATGAAGGAAATGAATTGGTCCGACAAAAGTATTTTAAATGTCAGACAGCAGAGGAGCACTGCGGGAAGAAAATAGATTGTTATCGAAAGTCTAATCAAAATAACTTGGATTATTAAACCTTTTCATCCCTTATCTGATGAAACACCGGATAACTTTATAGATAGATTTTTAAATATCTCTCCATAGCAATTGACTTTACAATCTAAAAGTAAAGGAAAGTGTTTTATTTTTCCTTTTCATGGAGTTACACTTTATTGAAATAAACTGCATTGTTCCTGATTATTTTCTTCTTCATCATGTGCTCACTCTTAACCTCAGAACATATAGCTGTCGGGTGGAAACCTTATATGTTCAATACTTTTACTTTTCAGGAAAATGGCAACAAAAAAAACTGTGTTATTTTGTAGATATTATTTAGTCACAAGCTCTTAAAACTTTTCATTGGTTCTATGTATAAAATGATGACGGGATAACTATACCACGTTGACAGTGGGTGCTGGGTTAAAATTAGACCCCCACACACACACACACAGCTATTAGCTCGGTGTGGGTTCTATCTTTTAAACTAAATATTTATAAAACCCACAGACACACTTAACCACGTTCAACCTGGCCTCTGTCTTTTGGGCATGTCATTATATAGGCGAAACTTCTCAAACATTTCGAGCGAAATCCGAAATCTTTATATTAAAATTGTGGCTTATGGGCAGTGTTGCCAGATTCTGTGAGAGAAACAAGCAACCAGGTTTGGAAAACCAGCCACATGTGCACTTCAACATATACATCAGCTATTTGAAAATAGCAGATCTACAAGCTCTCGCATCGCGACGCGTTGTGAGCTTGTAGATCGGCTATTTTCAAATACAATCTTGCGGGGAAATTATAATAAGCAGATCTGGCAACCCTGCTTATGGGTGTTTGGAAATCACAAACATCATAAGTGTTGATAGCCTTTCGTCTGCCGTGTTAAATGGTCAGAAGGGTGGGCCGTCTGTCTATGTCCCTTTCATGCCCATATAGAGATCCCTGACGTCATTGAAATGATGTCATAGAACTGATGTCATAGACTGGCCTCCAAGTACTCTGACAACCGGCACAACGGGTATTGCGTAACGTCAGATGGAGGAAACATATTATTCATTTTCTTATTTAAAGAAAAAAAATCACACCCTGTGTGAAGTGAGTGGTGCCTTTGATGAGCCCCGTATTGACCCCCGTATTGATGTTGTCATCAATGTTTGTGGACAGAATAGAAAACAGACTAGAATATGTGAGACCCGTGCTATTTTAACCAAAGGAAATCACTTACCCTATCTTTAACCATAGTTTTCTAGAAATGTTCTGATTCTTAGATTAGAACATCTAAGGATTAGAACATGTTAGCTTGGCTAACATGTTCAATCAGCCAAGCTAACATGTCCAATGTTAGCTTGGCTGATGGCACTGATGTCACTTCGAAACATGTGAACAATGTTTCGAAGTGACACACCTATTTATAGGGCTCTATTTCGTCATGCGTCTCGCTAGCCAATCAACATACCCTTTCAACATATTGTCACGTGTCACGTGATGCTTGACCAATGGTAGCTTGGTGGACATACGGACATACATACATACATACATACGGACACACAGACAAAGCCAGATAGATATAGGAGTGGTTGCCTTCGGCACCACTCAAAAATGTAAGAGTGAAAATAGCCGCCCGACAAGCTCTGCTATCTTCACTTTTGTACAACACTCTAAGTAAGGCATTAAATGTAGGGTAAGTGATATTTTTGGGTATTTTTTTTTTTTTGTTAAAAAGGTTAAAGTACTATATTCTGATAAGTAATCATTGCTACAGAGCGTTTGTTCGGTCACAGGGGTCTCTCCAGCTCTTTAGTAAACAGAATATAGTACATTTTCAGGTAGGTGACAACATTTAAGCCAATCAGGGGAGAGCACTGAAAATGCATTTTCTGTTTAATAAAGAGCTGTAGAGACATGGGAGACTCCTTTTACTGAACAAACACTCTATAGCAATGAGTACTATCAGAATATAGAGCTATTTAACACTTATTTTAACAAAAGTAAATCACTTACCCTACCTTTAATTTACGAACAAAACATTACAAAAATCAAATATACAACATTACAAGGTTTTTGCCCAACGGCACTGATAACCAGAGGGGCATGCGCTCCCAACGGGCGTCGCCCTGGTAGATGTAACTCAATATTATCGCTCTTTGATCATTTTCTCTTCCAATAATCAAGCAGTCATCCTACACCAACCGGTCGACTATAGTAGAGGCACCAGGCGCTGGATGAGTGGGTAGAGAGAGGCCACCTGGGAATGGGAATCACAATGGGAAGGTCACCGGTTTTCACCCCTGGCTCGCCCAGTCGAAGTGCCGAGGTGTCCATGAGCAAGACACTTAACCCCTAGACTCAGGTAGCCAGACAATAGGCTCTATGCACAGCAGCCATATTGGAATGAAATTGGGCCTCTTCCTTATTTCCCTCACATGTTTTACCAATGATACTAACGAAGGCGTTGCTCCATTTCATGTAGCACAGTGGACCTCAAACCTTTTAATTGCAAGGACCCCCATAACTCTGAGAGTGTACAAATGGAACCAAATGGACCCGTAAGGTCCATTTGTACACTCTCAGAGTTACACACCTTTTTAAGGCGCCATTTGGAACCCCCTCAAGGAACCATGAGGGTCCCTGGACCACACTTTGAGACCCACTGGTGTAGCAGAGTGTTTTCAGTGAGCCGAAATACACAATATCAGCACCCTGACTCTGACTGATGGAAGACAACCTTAATCAGTAATCATTGGTAACACCTGTGAAGGAAGTAAGAGGAGGCCCAATTTCTCTCCAAATTGGCTGCTGTGCATAGAGCCTACTACTCCTACTCCACCCCCTGAGAGACGGGGAAGGGAAGCTGTCATATCCGTTCGCAAAAATATATTTGGAAATATATTAAAATATATTTAAGAGGATGGTTTTCAGAGCTTCCTTTTGCACAGACGTTATGACGGAAGCATTTGAACATTGTGTGAGTCAACAGTCTGTCTCCAGAGACTTACTTAACTCCTAACTGCTCCCCAGGTGCATTATTAGTAATTCATTAATTAGCCCTCTGCTCCTAATAGATAGGATGGATTTCACATACTCCGTGTGCACAATAGCGACAAGTACACCAACAACGACTTAAAATGCAGACTCAATTATTGTAAATTATTTTGTAATCATGCCACATCCACCAATCAGATCACCCAACGTCTGGTCCACACACACACACACACACACACACACGCAGGCACGCACGCACGCACGCAAGCACGCACGCACGCACACACACAAACACCTCCTGCCTGCCTCTCGTATATAAAACAAACAGGGACTTCAAAGAGGTGACATGAAAAGACAAACGTCTGTCGG
>NC_139939.1:6639317-6649317 GCF_963454915.1 Gymnoscopelus microlampas | reverse complement strand
TTACAGATTACAGACCCAGGGTCCATTTGGTTCCTAACTATCTATCATTTAGCTGGGGACCCCCTGGAACTCCCTCAAGGACCCCTGGGGGTCCCCGGACCCCACTTTGGGAACCAACGGATCAACCAACATAAAATGGTCTTATCAATGTGACTGTGAATATCACTCATAACATTATTTGACACCTTTGACACCCATCGCAGCTGTATTCTACACAAGGCAGCAGTCTGTTGCTGTGGGCAGTGTGTAGTCAAGAATTAAAAGTGAAATTGATCGTGCATTCTCTCTGCACGTGTGTATTCCACCACAACAACATTCACCATCATGTTCTGCTCTCACATTGAAAAGCTTGAGCTTGAGCAGCTGCTTGGGAAGCCAGTTTCAGGTCAGTTTCCACAGACATAAACAACATTTTCCTGGGAGACTCCGGTGTAACATGATATTAAGGACTGTGACAGGAGAACTGCAGGGCCCTGAGATGCTGTGATCTGCCTGGAGCAACAGTGCCCCCATCGGGTGAAAGCTGGGTACTACAGCTGACCTTGTCAGTTCTTGAGGTGACACAAAAAAAAACAGTGTTGGACACCAGTGCAGTAAAGTACTTTTTTTGAGTATCTGTAGGATACTTAACTTATTTGTTTTTTTTTTGGGATACTTTTGCCTTTCACTCCACTGCATTCCACAGACAAATAGTGCACAAATAAAATATGATTTGATGACTTAATTGATTTAGATTAATATTATTTGATTATTGATTTGTTATTTGATTATTTTATCTTACAATAAATATTGTAATTTTGACTCCAGTACATTTCTAGGACCGGGAATAAGTCCATTATGACTTACTGTAACCACGTATTCCCTATTTAAAATATAGAGTGAGCTTGTAGATCTTCTATTTTCACTATTGATATTTTTGACGATTTCTGTATAATCTTTAATGGTATCTGAATGAATGAATGAAAGAAAATATTTATTTTGAACATTACAATTACGTTAAAATTAGACAACAAAGTTAACAACAAAAAAAGCAATAGGCCTATAATAACAATATTTAGATAGCATGTTGTTTAGACTGATGTCTGTTGTTTACCTGTTTTCCTAGCTATTTTGAACCACTACAATGTTCTCTCTGCACTCTACTTCTGTATGTGACTATTTGCCTTGAGTTCATGATTACTCTGCTTATTTCAATTTCACACTTTTAAGTGGCTTTGGATAAAAATGTCTTATAAATCCCTAAATTGTAAATTGTAGAGGGCAGAGAGAACAAAGTAGTGCCTCATGTCACGCCCTGGGTCTGGCCCCATCCCCTCCCTGCTCCTCTTTGGTCTCTGATTACCTAGAATGGACTCAGCTGCGGGTGGCAGCCGTGCCTAGTTGGCTAACGAAGACTGTCTGTGACTTCATGTGCTGGATCATTGTATTGTTGTGGGGCTTGTTTCCTGGTCCCCGTGTTTCCCCGTTAATGTAATTCCCTCTGTTTGAGGTGTACCTATGTTTGTTTGCATTATGATTTAAGTAAAGTCGTCGTTTATTGTCAACCTTGGTCTCCTGAGTATACTTTTATGTTGAGTTCTGCATATGGGTCGCAAAACATCCGGGTCCCTGACACCTCAAGGAAATTGATTAGATTGATTAGATTGTTCACCCTTCCTCTGAAGTACATGCATGTATTTAGTTTTTTATAAATACAAGCTGAAAACCTGAAAATGTAATCTGTATGATAAACTTCATAGGCAAACTTTTTTTCGTTTTTTTATTTTTAACAGAAATCTGTGAGAATTGTGGTCACAAATATCCTAATAGTGATATTTTCATCTAATCCACGACATGAACACATATGCATGTACATGCACCTGCACTCATGCGCACGGACGCACGCTAAAATTATTTGTTTGGCTATAGTATAAAATAGAACATGGCTACTATACATAAAACATACTTTTTTTTATTGCATTCCGAAGCATTTTCCTGCTGCAGTTTTGTGCACATGCAGTTCTCATGAGGAAACATGTGCCATGAGGTGTCCAGCGCATGGAGACCAGTGTGTACCTGAATAAACTTATCCACTAAGCATTCTGGAGCTTAGTCTCCAGGGAGGCCAAGCTCAGCTACGCGCAGAAACGGTTCCATTTTTCTTTCTTTCTTTTTCTTTTTACCCCCTTTTTCTCCCCAATTTAGTCGTTATGCCAATTGATTCCTCCCCACACACATTTGTGTGTTGTCACAAAGATGGTGGATTTAGAAAGATATGGCCATCCCAATTGTATCCACTGGAGGCGAAATGGTATGCAAATGGCATACCAGTGGTGGAAAAAGTACTCAAATTCTTTACTTAAGTAAAAGTACCAATACTGCAATATAGAAGTACTCTGTTACAAGTAAATGTCCAGAATAAAAAATGTATTTAAAGTACCAAAAGTACTCAAATGTTTGGAAATAGCCGATCTACAAGCTCACAACGCGTCGCGATGCGACACGTTGTGAGCTTGTAGATCGGCAATTTTCAAATAGCCCATGTATAAAATAGGGCTGAAGTGGTTAATGTATGTTTTATAATGTGATCTGGCAGATCTCGCAAACGTCCAATGTTTACTGGTGCTAGATCTTGCGAGAGTGTGCTGCTGGAAAGGTCGATAATAAAGTAGATTTTCTCCTGGTTTGTCTCTCTGAAAAAAGCTATTTGATATATATTATAAGATACGGGAAGTAAACCAGGGATGTCTGGTCTTTCTTTTCTTTTTTTTATCCCTCGATTTTGTAACCCTTTTTTCACCCGGTGCCAATTTGCTAAGTGATCCTGGGCACTACACTCCCCCCACCAGCCTAGGGAGGCCAGGGCCGAGCTCATGCCTCCTTCAATGCATGAGAGCCAACTCTTGTCACCTGACAGGGGGGAGTTTCCCTGGTTGGACGTAGCGCGTGGAAGGAACACGTTATTCCAACCAATTCCCTTCCCCTCCATGAGGCACCCCGGTTGACCAGGGGGAGGCAGTATAGTGACCAGGATTACTACATGTTTTTGTGAGGGTATTAACTACCCTAGGAGACACGGGGAGAACATGCAAACTCCAGACAGAGAGGCCCTTTCGCCAACCCCACCTAGGGTCTGGGCGCTGGTGACGCGGAGGAGAAGACACGCCCCCAACACCCCCCAACACCCACAGCGTCCCCGGCGGGAATGGAACCTAGCACCTTCTACCTGTGAGGCGACAGTGCTGCCGACTGCGCCACCGTGCCCCCTTTCTTTCTTTTTTTTGTCTTGGGTTGCCACAGCAGCTGTTGTGTCCTACTGACTCACCTGCCTACTCCTCCCACCCAACACTACCTGCTGACAGGTGCCGCCCCCAACCCGTAGGATCACGTCCAGTGACAAATATCTCCCTCCCTGCCCGGCTTCCCTGCCCCGAACGCGGGGCCAATTGTGTTCGTACAGACGCTCGACAGAGCCAGGATGCACCCCGGGTGGATTTGAACTCACAACCTCCACAGTGTTAGTGGTAGTGGTGGGTACTTTTACCACTGCGCCACCCGAGCGACCCCTGTCTTGTTCTTTTTACTGTGGAGCAGCTCTTGGCGGCCCACCACCACCAGGCCTGAACCTGGGGGGTGGGGTTCGGTCCTTCCTGGCCTCCGCCGAGCGGTTGCTCACCACCTTGCTGTGGATGGCGCAGCTCACGCAGTACTGGAGCTGAATGTAGAGCTTGGGCAGGACGTAGGAGTCGTAGACGCTGGCCTCCGAGATGTCCCTGACGGCCGCCGCCTCCACGATGTTCCTGATGACGTTCTTCTCGATGGCCTTGTCCTTGGGGACGCAGGCGCCGCAGTTGGTGCAGCGCACGTTGTCCACATGGCCACGGCCCTTCTTGGAGCGCCCGCCGTTCCGTCTCTTCTTGGTCATGTTGTTGACGATGCTGCACGTGGCGAGGTCGAGAGGGAGAGAACCGCGCCGACGGTTTGTTTTATAAGCAGTTTCGGTACACTGCTTTTGATGATGTCAGTAAACTGTGACGTCAGTATTGTGACATCAGGTATGTCCTTTTTGGGGCCATATACCTCATTATGTCCAAACCTGTACATTTTCGGGATTCAAATTCAGTGGTGGAAAGTATATTTGCCAGACCCAAGGGGTCGGCCTACATGAGGCTTTGTCCGTCCCCATTTCGTCCATACATGGGCATAAAAGGGACCTCGGTCCATTTCGTCCATACATGGGCATAAAAGGGACCTCGGTTATTCTGGGTCTGGCAGAACCAGGTCTCCTGGTCTTGTTACATAAGTACTGTCCTTAAGTACAATTTTGAGGTACTTTTACTTTACTGGAGTATTTCCAATTTTCAATACTTTTACTTCTACTCCACTACATCTCAGAGGCAAAAAAGTGAACATTTGGAGATAAGAGGTGTCACCAAGATGTATGTTTTGAATTGTTCTCAGTGGGAGCGCAGCATTTTTTGGAAACACCAGCAGCGTGGCGCTGAGCATTTGTTCACATGCGGAGTGTTTATCCACTTGAAGCTTGAGCTGAAATAGCCGGGGAAAATAGCCTCAGTAGACACGCCCCCTTACTACTGTGAGCAAGGCTCTGACCATGACCATCACATAACAATGTGGATTTGTAGCTCCAATGTCTTCATACGTTGCCTAACAATGTCCATTTGTGCTGACAACAGGGATCTCCATATATGGGCATATACTCGCATATGGGCTATCTCCATACATACAGGGGTCTCCATATATGGGCATGTGATATGCCCATATTATGTGCTTTAGAGATGTGCAAGTGGGCCCTGATCCAGAGAAGGTTGAGAAACACTGGTCTAGTCTTATAGTATCAAGAAGGAGCACAAAGTAATAGGGCGACAGATAATAACATGGCGGCCGCGGCCGTTGAATTTCAATGGAGAAGTGGCGTCCTGTTCTATTCGCGAACGGTCCTTTCCCACAGGATCGCTGCAACTTGGCGACACCCCCATGGCATGGGAGCCTGGGAGGCCACGCCAAATGATGTGTTAGTTTTATTAAAATGAGTCAATGGGGAAATACATTAGGCCTGATAACTCCTACAAACATACTACATAACTCTGAAATAATAACCCTAGATCAATGTCTGCGTCTGTTTGCTCCCTTGTTTTGGTTTGTCTGTTTTTGGTGCTGGACCAGTGCTGCTGGTATTGATTGACTTACATCTTCTATCGTTAAGTTTTGCTTAATATCGTCCAGTTTAAATCAATGTTATCTCTGTTTTCTTCCTTCCTTGTGTTTCTGCCGTTGGCGCGAACTTGAGCCACGAGAGGCACCGCAGAGCAAGCTAAAGCAAGTGAGTCGCCGTGCTGATCGTAGCGAAGTATATTATCGGTCTCCCGATATCATCGGCCGATATTAGCATACAAATGTAATATCGGAAAATAGCGGTATTGTTTTGTTTTTGTTTTTTTAATAAGTTACAGGCGTTCTTACTGTATGGTGTGTGTGATATGAAATTTGAGTTTACCATAATCACAGTAATCCTTAATCATATTCCATCATATTCAAGGACTTTTGCAGAAAAATCAGAGGCTCCAGTCACTTTCAAATTAGAGCACTGCAGAAGGCAGGTGTGTATGTCTGTGTCCAGCTGACGCTCGTTGACGCTCGTTAATGTTGTAGGCATCAAAGCAATTATGCTTCTGCATAATTGTTAAATAGGCCAACATCTAATCTAAGATTAGTGGGACTCAAATGACCACCAGTGAGTCCCAGGACTCACGTTATTGAAAACCTAACAACATCACTGTTTTATATTAGATTTATTAAATATTATATTGATATTATCGCTATTTTATTTTTATCTATATGTGATGTTGTTACCTGACAATTAGTTGACTTTTGGTGAAAAAGCCTGCATATATGGGTATCAGTTGATATATATATATGGTAGTTGGACAATATCGGTATATCGGATATCGGTAAAAAAGTCAATAGTGAACATCCCTAGTTTTAAAGGTTCTAAAGGTTTAAGGTTTAAGGTTTAAGGTCTTAAAGTTGTTAAAGGTTTGAAAGGTTTTGAAGGTGTTAAAGTTTTTACAGTAGGTGTTAAAGGTTTTAAAGGTGTTAAAGTATTAGTAGTGTTGACAGTGTTGAGTAGTGTTATACGTCGTTTTTTAGGGTAAAACAGTGGTTGCTATTGTCTATTGGTTGCTGGTAGGGATGTCGGGGTACCCGGTGTTACCGGTGTTGCCGGTGTGCGGGCAAACAACCCATTACGTTACTTGTAAACCGATAGCACTGTTTGGGTAAAAAAAAAAAAAATCTTTTCTTTTCTTTAAATAAAAGTATTTTTTTTGTGGCATTCATGCACGTTCTTTAAATTACTAAGCTTTTTTTCAATATTTAGATGTTGGACAGTACAAATTGTCTCCGCCTGCTCTTTGCCTCAACGAGTTAGAGAGTGCAGGCAGGCAGGTCATATGCAGGGCACAGAGCCACAGAAGCGTATCACGTGACGAGAGTGGGACGAGGAGGGAGAAAGAAGGCCGCTCTAAACAAACTGCAGTTTACACAAGACGACAAACAATGGCACAATGGCGGAGGCGGGGGAAAAACCCAGGTCAAAGGCGCCTGTTTGGCGATATTTTGGTTTTAAACCCAATGCTGATAGGGAACCTGAGAATGTCAATGAGGTTATCTGTAAACTGTGTCTGGGTAAGGTGCAAGCATCTGGAGGCAACACCTCTAATTTACAAACTCACCTGCTATCGAAACACAAGAGTGAGGCTGCAAAATTGGGTCTTGCTGGAAAATCTAGGCCAAATGATTCACTCACACACACACACACACACACACACACACACACACACACACACACACACACACACACACACACACACACACACACACACACACACACACACAAACACACG
The DNA here is from genome assembly GCF_963454915.1 of Gymnoscopelus microlampas. Classification (NCBI taxonomy): domain Eukaryota; kingdom Metazoa; phylum Chordata; class Actinopteri; order Myctophiformes; family Myctophidae; genus Gymnoscopelus; species Gymnoscopelus microlampas. Next base: position 6,642,412 of record NC_139939.1, on the reverse strand, counting down.
TCCATCGCAGGAGGATTTGCGAAAGGCACTAAATATAAAGACAGTGTGAGGTGTAAATGATGAACTAATCTGAGTTCCCAGAAGTTTTCGCCAGCTCTCGCATGCACTGATGCCGTGACCAGATACATCTGCAAAGACATGGTGTCATTCAGGGCAGTTGAAAAGCAGTCGCACGCACGCACGCACGCACGCACGCACGCACGCACGCACACACACCAGCTCTATATTTCGGCCATTTGAAAATAGCAGATCTAAAAGCTCGAAATGCGTCACAACGCGACGCATTGTGATCTTGTAGCTATTTTAAAAATATTTGTATACATTTGAAAACTCTTGAAACAGGACATTCTGCATAATGAGTAGTCAATTTAGAATTCCAGACTTTTAGTTGAACAAGAGTATTTTTCTACATTGCAGTATTGATACTTTTACTTAAGCAAAACATTTGAATACTTTTTCCACCACTGCAAAAATGTAATAAAGACCGCTGGGTTGTTAGTTGAAGCAGTACATCTTTTAAAGCAAAAGAAAATAATAATGATAATATGGTCCACACTAGGGTTTAAGATTTTCCAGGGAATTTGCTCATTTTAAATCCCGGGAATTTTCAGACCTTTTCCCGGGCCTCCTGGGAATTCCTGTTAAAAGAAAAGAAAAAGTGCCCACTAAAAACAGTAGATACTTAAAATAGCCAATTTTACATCGAGATGCCCAGATGTCCCTATTGTGCCCACCTATCATGTATTTAGTAAGCATTGACACCTATCTATTTGCTATTAAATATGCAAGAAAATGATCAGATTGATCAGATTTAGAACAAGATGTTCCATACCATATATCAGGAGATGATTGGGGTAGCCACCTGTGTGACGTTACGTTATGGGACTGTTTGCTCTTGTTTTGGGCATTCTGTTTGATCAGACAGACCACCATGTGTTGTGCCGTTAACGCGTTAACTTTAGCCAACAGCGTGCGTTTTCTCTTCAGTTCTGGAAATATGGTGGAGTTGGTAGGCTTACTAAGCTATCAGGCGCTCGCCCCAAAACGCAGTCGCCCCGGGGCAAATCCGACGGTATTCACCTGGTATTCCTAAACGTAATCTCAGTAAACTATGTCTAAACTAAACCTAACCTTATTCCTAAACATTACCTCATGCAGTAAAACGGTGCCAAAACCTAACTTTATTCCTAAACTTAACCTCAGTAAAACTATTTTCCTAACCTTATCCTCAGTAAAACAAATACAAGAATACAAGAACCGCTTGTCTGCGAAAGAAATGAGGGTGGCGTGTTTTGGGGCAAGTCTTCCGTTTACCGTTTGCACCCGACAGTGCATGCAGCAGCACAGAGCGGCGCAGACTGAACATATGGCACAGGAGGTCCAACCTGGGTCCTACGACTCCTACGACAAACTTACTGGCCTTCTCCTTGTGTTTTATTTTGTTCATTGCTGTTAAATTCAGTGAGTCCCATATTGGTTCAAAACGGGACGATGGGACCCTGGTCGGCAACGCGGAAAAGACTTGGCTAATTATAATAGTAATAATTCCTCCGCGCTGTAGATAGGCCTTTCTGCTAATTAGTAGTAATTTCTAACAAGAAAAAAACAACCTTCGGGATCCCGTGAACCGAAGCCAATTCCCGGGAGGGTAAATACCCCCGGGATTTCCGGGATCCCGGGAATCCCGGCATTCAAGGGCGCCGATACTGTGGGTGCCTCGGGGCTAAAGCCGGCATTAAACCCTAGTCCACACTCCCTTGTGGTATTTGTCACTGTATATTTGCATATACAGTAACGTATTATATATATATATATATATATATATATATATATATATATATATATATATATATATATATATATATATATATATATATATATACTTAGGCAGAGCCTCAGGGAGCAGTTAGGGGTCAAGTGTCTTGCTCAAGGACACTTTGACACATGGCTGAGGCCTGGACTCAAACCTGGGACCTCTGGCTTCCCAGGCAGGCTCTCTAACCAGGGAACATGGACTAGATTTATGTATATACTTATTTATTTATGAACGGGTACTGTACATGCGGTTTTGCTACAACTGTTGTCCTGTACCTCCAAAAAATAAAATAAAATGAAATAAAATAAACTGGTGTTATATAGCTGGTGGAAAAGAGAAGTAAACTGGCACTGATAAATACATCACAGTTTGAGGTGAAGAAATGGTGAACTTATGAGGAAGAGAATCAAACTGATGGTGGAGGTTGAATGAACTCAGGTTGAATATCCAGTTTGTCAAGAGAGAGAACTCTGTGTGAACCGTGATTGACAGTAGAATGTCAATGTTGCATGTGTGAAGTGTGTGAAAAAAACAATGATCCATGGTCTGCACTGTGAAAGTGATGAGTATAAGGAAGAAAACCAAACTACAGTGTGTGAAAAAACCAATGATCCATGGTCTGCACTGTGAAAGTGATGAGTATGAGGAAGAAAACCAAACTACAGTATGATGGTGGAGGTTGCGTGACAAGGAAACAAATACATTTGCCAAAACTTTCCCCTCTCTCTCTCTGTATCTTGTCCCATCTGTGAACATCAAGTTGAATGTCTAGATTTGGATAGGCAATTGTCTAATTGTCTATCCAAAATATTCAACTCAATATTCAACAGTCATTTGCACACAAGCACAATACCAACACTTATTTATAGGGTTAATGGGGTCAGTATTCTTTCAGTCTTGAATAGTGATTCTCAACACGTTTCAAATGGACCCAAATCTTTGGTGTTGACCAAGAAGTCAGTGCCCAGTATATTACGGTCCTTTGCCTGCTTTTGGGTGCCGACCCACTGGTTGAGAAACAGTGCCGTAGAGCAAGGGTCTTCAATGTTTTTTTGTTTTGTTTTTGTTTGTTTTTTGGTGACCTTTTTCATCCCGCCGGGGAACTTGTGACCGCTGCCCACAGAGGAGCACGAAGGAGGAAGCAGTTCAAATCAAACTTTATTTATAGATTACATTTACATACATACCAAAGATTGCCCAAAGTGCTGCACAGAACGAAAACAACAGAACAACATCAAAAGAATCATTTACATACAGACATACAAAACACATGGAAGCA
>NC_139939.1:6614317-6634317 GCF_963454915.1 Gymnoscopelus microlampas | reverse complement strand
TGTTCAGTAACAGGGGTCTCCTCGTCTCTCCAGCTCTGCGGTAAACAGAAAATATATCGGGATACCGATGTTATCCAATGAGGAGAGAGAACTCAGGGGTAGTCATATAGCTTAGACAGTAGAGAGGCCGTCTGGTAATCAGAATCATATCTATGTGTTTAAAAGTGTCCCTGAGAAACACAACCCCTAGTCACCCATGAGCAGCCATCAGCTGGGTGAAGCTGAAACTGTATCTTTTCATTAATTAAAAAGGTGAACAATCTCATACAGGATAACAGGATAAACAAGTGAAATTGAAACAGATGAAACAAATAAATGAGCTTACAGAACTGGAACAACACAATATAGTACTTAATGTGGTCTGTAAACGATTTTAAAGCTCAACTTTATTTCTACTTCTATTCTGGTCTAACAGGGAACCCTTGGGAAGATATCATTTGCTCTGAGAAATATCCCTCTATCTGCAAGAAGCCATCTGAAGCCCAGTGAATAACATGGAGATTACACACATGCACGCACAATTACACACTATTACTTGACCCAAACGTCACATAAAATCATACTGTGCGTGCATGCGTGTGTGTGCGTGTGTGTGTGTGTATATCTATGAAAAGTGCTCATATCCACTATACTGCTTTTCTATCGCTGTAACGCTACTGAAGTATTGAAGAGACAAGTGACAAGTTAACATCAGAAGGACAGTGACTCTCACGTGACATTAACAGTGACATTAGGGTCCCGTCCGAAATCACATACTAAGATATTATTTCTGTATTATACACTGTTGTTGTTGTGTGCCAAATGACGTCTTTGCCTGTCCGAAAGCTTAGTACCAAATGGTGTATGAGCCACTGTAAATATCCTACAATGCGATGTGGTAGGTAGCTGCCCGGTTTCTATTCAAAACAGCAATGGTGGACTCCAGAGAACAACAGTCGTCGGTATTAACCTCTCCAATATGTCAAATTTAAGTGTACATTTTAAGTAATATGGATACGTTTCACTTTGCTGTTAGATATCACGGTTTAACAACGTAATAAAGCAGGGACAGGACAGGTTGGCTGACATTTGTGCTGGTGGCGAGGGTGTGTAGTACCTCTGCTTTGCCAACAGATGGGGTGTTTTCCTAACCTCCATTATGTCTGAAGTGAATTCCTAATGCTTGGATACTAAACAGTAGGCTGAACATAATAGCATATACTGTTTGTATGTAGTGCTAAGTTAGTATGTGGTTTTGGACGCGACCCAGGTCTTGTGTTGATAATGAGAGGAACATGGATGGAACAGATGGTTTGATTTAAGCTGCTCATAACTTGCTTCAATGTTTTTACTTGCATCAATAAACAAACAAATAAATACATCATCATTGAAATAATTCATTGTCTCTCAGTCATTCTGAGCACATTGTTCATGCACATTGTTGTATTGTATTCTGGTAATGGTATTCAAACGTTTTAATTTTATTTCAAGGACCCCTAGTTTGGTATGCATTGGGCCACAGACCCCCATGACTGGTACATTTGGTTCCATTTGTACACTCTCGGAGTTACAGGCCCATAAGGGTCCATGTGGTTCCTAACTATCAATGCTGGGGGCCCCCTGGAAAATCTGTCTGTCTATTAATACCTTGAGAACATAAAGACAGACTTTCAGAATCAGAAACGTTATTGTCACATCACAGGTTTACAGGTGTAAAGACCTGGGTGAAATTAGTCTTTATGCAAATCTCCATCCTTTGTTGTTATGTTGAGGGAAAAAAAGGAAGAATTCGGGACAGGGAGAGGGGGGGGGGATCAAAAAGTAAAGAAAAACATTTAAAGGAGAGACAAAAAATATACATATCTTCATATATTAATTGAATACTTTATTAGACAGAACTACATACACCAGCAGGTACATAGCCTGGAAACCAGACAAATCTGCCAGTGCAAATCTGCCCCTTGGAAATGCAGGTTCCACACAGAGATTCCAGATATAATCTGTCTATGCCAGGCTAGCAGGTACAGTAAGTACATGAGGTTAGACATGAATTGCCAGGTTGTAACACTTGGGTATAGGTCCACATTAACAGCAGGTCTGTACATGAGATTAGACATTACGGCGCTAAAGTGTTCACAACACATTGTCCGGGTCACATAGAATGGTAATCTGCATCGGGCGGTAATTTTCACAGGTAAAATCCACACGCTAGATCCACAAGGAAAAGTAAAGTGCATTGTCAGCCTAGTGACAGGCAGTGATCAGGCTTTGATCAACAGTCAGCAGCCGGGTGGAAGCTGTTCAGAATCCTGGTGGTCTTGGCCTTGATACTATACGGTAGGCTTCCTTGCCTGGCTGCAATAATAATAATAATAATAATACATTTTATTTATAACGCAATTTACCTTTTTGTAAATCACAAAGTGCTACAGGGTTTAAAAACAACGGCAAAAAATAAACAAAGGCAAGATAAAATCAAAAAACACAATTAAGACCCTTCTTATTGAAAAGTATATTGCAAACTATAAAAGCTTTGTCAAAAAGGTATGTTTTGACTACATTTTTCGGTAGACTGTGGGCTCTCAAATGGTCGGGGAGGGCATTCCACAGGCATGGGGCAGTGGTGCGGAATGCCCGGTTGCCCATGTAATGGAGGGAAGGAGAAGGTTGGTGTTGGACGAGCTAAGGTTCTGAGTGGATGGTTGTGGTTTGAGAAGTTATTTGAGGTAGGGGGGAGCATTGCCGTGGATGCACTGATGAGACAGTCTTGTATTCAGTCCTGAAGGTGATGGGGAGCCAGTGAAGTGAACAGAGTGGGTGTGATGATGTGGTCAAAATTCCGCTCTCTCATCAGTTGTGTCAAGCCAGAAACAGGATTGTGTCCAATCTAGACACAGCATCTAAATGTCTCAATAGAAGCAGGGAGAGCAAATGCAACCACCCCGATTGTAAACGTTTTATTGAATTAACGAGAAATATATAAGAAATATATATGGAATATAAGAAATATCAGGCCCCATTTGATGGATATTTTATGGCACAAAGTAGGCTTTCTTCGGTGAGTAGGCCACCGCAGAGGAAAAAGCTTTCAAAACGTCAAAACCGTATGCAGACCCGGACAATGTGTTGTGAACACTTTTGTAACTTAATGTCTAATCTCATGTACAGACCTGCTGCTAATGTGGACCTATTGTCATGTGAATGAATGTACTGAAAGTACAATTGTGTGTGTGTGTCTTTAAGACCAGACTGTATTGGGCGCGCATGCCCCGGAAGTAGTTCATTCCATGTATGCTACGAAAACAACACAGCTGTGTGTCTACGTGAGAAGCTAAATAAACACAACAACCTCTGCAGTTAAAGAACGTCATCAAGAGTGTTTTATTATATCGGTCTTAACCTGAACACCTATATAAAGTGTTACCACCAGGCAACTTATGTCTAACCTCATGTACTTACTGTACCTGCTAGCATAGCCAAACTAATATCTGGAATCTCTGTGTGGAAACTACATTAACAAGGGGCGGATTTGCACTGGCAGATTCGTCTGGTTTCCAGGCTATGTACCTGCTGGTGTATGTAGTTCTGTCTAATAAAGTATTCATAAACATTGTGACGGCCCCCTGGGGCCTTTGCCAGGTCTAGTCTGTATTAAAGACGCAGTGAAGTGACATTTTCGGTCATTTTATTTTGAAGGTTCAGTCTAAAACGTCGGCTCAACCGACTCTAAACCAATCAGAAGGTCCCATCCCTTCAGGCTATGGGACGTTGGATCTCAATCACTTCAGCCGTGGCAACACGGCTAGTGTTTGTTTACAAGTGAGAGAGAGACGGCCAGTGAAGCACGTTTGCTACTACCTGGCTTATTTCTAACCTATAATGTTTTCAGATACATATTTTAGTGTGCAGATGAAGTTTAAAATGAGTAATACACTCATCTTCAATGAGATTCAAAACGGAGTATCTCTGTAATTAAAATCAGCTGTGTTTGAAGAACGTGCAGCTATGGGAATCAAACAGGTGCATGTAATCAAGATTCATTTATATTCATGAAGGCTGCGTTATGTCATCACGCAGCACGTTTTCGTTTACAGGAAGTAATTAAGATTGGCTTTTTAGGGACTTTAGATATAAAAATACACAAAAATGTTGTTTTTTTTTCAATTTTTTGGCATCTATTGTTAGGTATGCCCATATGATGACCACGGATATGCTCTAAAAGTGTGAAAAACATATTTTTCATTTCACTACACCCAGAGGTGGACAGTAACGGAGTAAATTTACTTAAGTACATATTCTGAGGATCTGTACTTTACTTGAGTATTATATTTTTTTGACCCTTATTACTCTTACTCGAGTACATTTCCAAGAAAAATATTGTACTCTTACTCGAGTAGATTTCTACAAAGGCTAAAAAGTACGCGTTACTTTTGGTTTGCTGAAGAAAAAATAAGAACACCTTTTCCCCTAAAATGCAATTGGCCACAAGCTGTGTTCGTCAAAGAAGGAAACCTATCACAGTACACGTTCTCCACTGGGGTCTACGTAAAAGCGGAAATACCTCATCCAGGCCCGCCCAGCATCCATATAAGGATAACGCTGGTTAACCCACGTTACTTGTTTACCAACTCAAAACAGGACGGCGGTAATAATGGCGGCAGTAGGAGAAGACGAGAGCGCTCTCTCCGTCTCCGACTCTGATGACTGTGATGATCAGCAGAATGAGGCTGAGAAACCCGAACAAGAACAACACCCATGGCCTTATCTTAAGTCCATGTTTGAATATGCGGGGGTGAAAAACCCGGACACAGACAAAAAAGCTATATAGCCTCAGTCTATCGTTGCCGAAAATGGCAGATCTACAAGCTCAGAACGTGGTGCGAACAGACGCAGTGTGAGCTTGGAGATCGGCTATGTTTGGTGCGTGACACCGCCGTACGATGAAGTATAATTGCGCTTTTAAAGCGACAGTACACACATTAACCGGTTCTTCAATATTATTTTTTATTTTTTATTATAAAAGGTCACTTGCCTTCTGTCTGTTAGAAAAGTACTGTATTTGAAGGCCCTAGTAAAATGTAGTGCGAGTGATATATTTTGGTTAAAACAAAGAAAAAATAATAGAAAAAATAAATATGCATTTTTTGTTTATAAAGAGTTGAAGAGACATGAAGATTTTATAGTAATTATTACAGTACTATTCATAATATAAAGCCATTTAACACTTATTGCACATTACATGAATGGTTGTTTTAATGATAGGCAAAAATATTTTTAACTTTTGACATTTTAGATAGTGGTCAGCCACAAACTCACTGTCACAACTGGCCAATAAAAAAAGATACCGGTTCTGTTCAGAATTTTTCGTCTCACGTCTTTTTTCTTAATAATAGAAAAAGATCGATAGTGGGCTCGATAAAAGCTTGGTTCGATAAGGTGCTCATTATCAATAAAAATTAACGAGCTCCATCCCTACTCCTCAGTGAAGGAGAGAACATGCCCTGCCTAATGTCTGAAAATGAGTGTACTGTGGGAAGTAGACTGGATGGTCTCTAGATGCCTAGATAGTTTAGATTTCTGCAGATCTAGAGTTTGGACAGACATTATGTTTTCTTGGGAGGAACTCCTGATGATGGCCACAAACAACTTCAAGGCTATCCAACCCTTTAAGTTGCAGTTTCCTCCATTGACAGCCCTATTTGTGTAACCCCCCGTGTTTAATAAGACATGAAAATGACAACCTTTTCGATCCCATTAATTTCAATTCTATGTTTTTATAGGCATTTCTGCATGCTTTGTATAACGTAGTGGTTCTACAAGCAAGCACATCAGTGCAGGTGGTTTCAGAGTTACTTCTCTGAAACGAGTTACAAGGTCTTATAAATTAATTGTGAAAAAATGACAACAATTCATTGATGTGAAAAATAAGAAATGTACTTTTTACTTTTACTTAAGAATTTTACTTAAGTGTTTTTAAAAGCATGTACTCTTGATTACTTAAGTACATTTAAAAGCAAGCACTTTTTTACTCTTACTCAAGTAATATTTTGACTGAGCTACATTTACTTGTAGTGGAGTACATTTAACCAGGGAGTATCTGTACTCTTACTCAAGTACTGGGGTCGAGTACTCTGTCCACCTCTGACTACACCTTTAACAGTTCTCTGTTGCAGTGCTGATTGGAAGGTGGAGTTGAAGATAATCAGGGGAAGGGGAAACACCTGGCCACTGTCTCCAACAGTATAAAACACCTGCCCTTCCAGTACTCTTTCTCTCTCCACCTGGGCCACACCCGAGCATGGCCACAAAAAGAGCCTTTGTGTTCCCTTATGTTTGCATTATTTTGCAGTATGCCTACCTCATTGTTTGCATTTGTTTTTTCCCTCAACACAACCAAAAAGGATGGGGCTTTGTATAAAAACAAATTTCACCCACGTCTTTACACCTGCCTGTGATGTGACAATAAAGTTTCTGATTCTGAAAGTCTGTCCTTATAGAGTACAGAAGTCCTGACGTCACTCGTTCATCCCCAGGTTCGGAAAGTAATTTCGCTATGGAGAATAACTAGGGTTGCCAACATCCAGAACTGGAGAAACGGGACACATGCACGCGCGTGCGCGCGCGTGCATGGGTCCCCCGTGCGCGCGCGTGCGATTTTTTTCGGGTTTCCCGCGGATAAAGTTACTTTTTTTTGTTACTTTATTTCGGTTTTAGGGTTAGGGTTAGGGTTGGGAACAGGCTGACATGCCACACAAACAATGATGCCGTTCCCACCGGAGAAAATCTCACACACACACACACACAAGCACTCGTGCGAGCACTGTGCCTGCCCTGTCAACTGAGCGGTCCTAGCGCCCATCTCATAAAGCACACAAACACGCAGCCAGACACTGCAGTGTGCGCAAACAGAAATATATTTTTTATTTTTCCCTTTACACCGGAGTCCGGGACAAACAAAGTCCCGTACGGGACACGCCCCTTTTGGCTCAAATACGGGGCGTCCCGGCTAATACGGGACTGTTGGCAACCCTAAGAATAACATTGGGTCATCATAGAATCGTCTCATATAAGAATTGTGGTCCAAAAATAAACAAACTGTCTTGGCGATATTGTCAGGGAGGAGGTTCTGTATCGTTTATGATAGTCAGTCACTTATATTTGATACAGTCTGTTTCTGTTCTGAAAATGTAACTACTGTAATTCGGCGGAAGTAACATTATCGTTTTCTCACCGTCAGTTGATGCTTCATATCCATAAGAGTAAAACCGCCGGGGTCATTTGTTTATTCTTGGAACACAGTTCTTATTTGACGCGATATTAAATACGTCTATGGGATTTAGAATGGGGGTGGAAAACCGCGAACCAGGTAGACAAACCTAGGATGTGTAAATTACGTCAGACTTCAGCGTTCTATGTTCTCAAGATATTAACAGGCAGACAGATTTTCCAGGGGTCCCCCAGCATTGAAAGTTAGGAACCAAATGGACTCTTATGGGCCTGTAACTCATGGAACCAAATGAACGCGTAGAGTCATGGGGGTCTGTGGCCCAATGCATACCAAACTAGGGGTCTTTGAAATAAAATGAAAAGGTTTGACTATCATTACCAGAATACAGTACAACAATGTGCATGAACAATGTGCTCAGAATGACTGAGAGACTGAATTATTTCAATGATGATGTATTTATTTGTTTATTGATGCAAGTAAAAACATTGAAGCAAGTTATGAGCAGCTTAAATCAAACCATCTGTTCCATCCATGTTCCTCTCATTATCAACACAAGACCTGGGTCACGTCCAAAACCACATACTAACTTAGTGCTACATACTAACAGTATGATATTGCTATGTTCAGCCTACTGTTCACTATCCAAGCATTAGGAATTCACTTCAGACATACTGGAGGTTAGGAAAACACCCCATCTGTTGGCAAAGCAGAGGTACTACACACCCTCGCCACCAGCACAAATGTCAGCCAACCTGTCATGTCCATGCTTTATTACGTTGTTAAACCTTGATATCTAAGAGCAAAGTGAAACGTATCCATATCACTTAAAATGTACACTTAAATTGGACATAATGGAGAGGTTACTGACGACTGTTGTTCTCTGGAGTCCACCATTAATGTTTTGAATAGAAGCCGGGCAGCTACCATTGCATTGTGGGACATTTACAGGGTCTCACATACCATTTGGTAGCTACTAAGCTTTCGGACAGGCTAAGATGTCATTTGGCACACTAGTAAATAATATGTTAGTATGTGATTTTGGACGGGACCCTGATGTCACTGTTAATGTCACCTGAGAGTCACTGTCCATCTGCTGTTAACTTGTCACTTGTCTCTTCATTCCTTCAGTAGCGTTACAGCGATAGCAAAGCAGTATAGTGGATATGAGCACTTTTTATAGATATAGGAGTCTCACACACACACACACACACACACACACACACACACACACACACACACACACACACACACACACACACACACACACACACAGGATGATTTTATGTGACGTTCGTGTCAAGTAATAACGTGTAATAACACGTAATTGTGCGTGAATGTGTGTAATCTCCATGTTATTCACTGGGATTCAGCTGGCTTTTTGCAGATAGAGGGAAATTTCACAGCGCAATAATAATCGTGCCAAAGAAGATCCCCTGAAAGATAAAAATATAAAAGATTTAAAATCATTTAAAGACCACATTAAGTACCGTAGTATATTGACTTGTTACTTAAAGGTGATATTAGTGATATAACATTGTGTTAAAATATTAAAGCTCTATATCGTTATAGTAATCTCTTATAGAGTGTTTGGGTTCAGGTAACAGCAGTCTCTCTGTCTCTCCAGCTCTTTAGTAAAGCAGAATTTAAATCTCCAGGTGGGTTACACATTTCATCCAATCAGGAGAAAGAGAACCCCACGAAATCTATTCATCAGTTGCGGTCCAGTTCCAGTCTGGTCTGCTCATTTATTTGTTTCAGCTGTTTCAATTTCACTTGTTTATCCTGTTATCCTGTATGAGATTGTTCACCTTTTTAATTAATGAAAAGAAATACAGTTTCAGCTTCACCCAGCTGATGGGTGCTCATGGGTGACTATAGGGGTTGTGTTGCTCAGGGACACTTAGAGCGGTTTCACACTATGGTCCCGGGTGCGCACCCTGGGCCACTTGGCTGATGTTGTGGTAGTGTGAACGTTGCGTATCGTTCCCCGAAACGGATCACCGTTCCGTACCCAGAAACCACCTCGGGAGGTCTCGGGTCCGATTGCTGCGGAGTCGGGAACGGAACGCGGCAGTGTGAATCCATCCGTACCAAGAGAAGGAAGTGGACTGCTAATCATATATCATTTTTATATTTTTATAATGAAGCATTATTTTAGCTGGGTTATACCTTCTCATAGTTCTACTTGAATGTTGACAAGAAATGATAATTCCGCTAGTGTTTGAGTAGCGCGAGCCGTGAAAAATAATAAACAAACGTGGCGAACGTATATATAAATGGTAAATGGTGCATTTATATAGCGCTTCTATCCGGAGCGCTTTACATTGATTGTGCCATTAACCCATTCACACACACATTCATACACCGATGGCGGAGGAAACCATGCAAGGCACCAACCTGATCATCGGGAGCAATTAGGGGTTCAGCGTCTTGCTCAAGGACACTTCGACACTAACTCTAGGGGAGCGCCCCAGCCCGGGATCGAACTGAGAACCTTGCGTTTTTTCAGTTCACACTACCTGGCCACTCTACCCCTGAGCCACTGCCGCCTCCTATATATAAGGATAAATACACCAAGGATTAGTCCGTGCCGTTACTGCTAAAATACCAAGGATGCGTCTGTGACGCCAATATCATATTACCATCAGACGACGCTACATTTTGAGGTTTCAAAGACCAGTGCACACACTGCTTTGGTTGTGTATTGTTGATCTGTTGTTATTATAACTCAAGACAACGTCAGGAACACAGTCAAACTTTATTATTCACTCTAGACTGTGAATGACATGCTCTCGCCCAAAGCCCCATAGTCAACAGCGCCCCCATGAGGCACATATTTACCATTACTGTTGAAATTAAATGGTCTCGAGTGCGCAAGGATCTTGGCCAGTGTGAATGCTGACCAACTGGGAGAAGCCATTCGTTCTCGGAAACGGTTTCATTCAAACGGACCATAGTGTGAAACCGCCCTTATAAACACATAGATATGATTCTTATTACCAGACGGCCTCTCTACTCTCTAAGCTATGTGACTACCCCTGAGTTCTCTCTCCTGATTGGATAAAATTGGTATCCCAATATATGTTCTGTTTACTGCAGAGCTGGAGAAACGAGGAGACCCCTGTTACTGAACACTCTATAGCAATAATTATATTTATGTATTTATGTATTTGTATTTATTTATTGGGGCGGAACAATAGCCAAAAAATAGATCTACAAGTTCACAACGCACAATTGTAGATCAGCTACTTTGGGCAAAGACATGGTGTATACAGAAAAAAGTGGTCCAAGTACAGTGACAACTCAGGTCCAGTTTGCTAAGTCCAGACGGTTTAAGGGGGTCATTTGAATTGAATTCAGCGTGTTGTGACTTACCTGCCCATTTCAAAACGATGCAATCCATTCTTCTTCCATGGTTATCAGGTTGTCCCTTGTGCCAGTCAGTGAAGGTCATTGGGCTGCCGTCACTCCACAACGAAACACCTTCCTACAGGACATTATCACATGACATCATTTAATACAATGTAGCATGTCACCATTTAACAACTCACAAAGCTTCTTTATAGATTTATTCATTCATTTATGTTTGCCCCTACCCCCCTCTTTGTCTAGAGAGGGGGGTAGGGGTGAATAATACTTAAATAATAATTTGTTATTGTCCGCCTGGCTGAATGAAGGTACGAAAAAATTATTGAAAAGAAAAATACAGCAACTTTTACATGAAACACATTATTGAGACAAACAGAACATAAGCATTGTATTTACAATGTCCAGAAGTGGGTAGAGTAGCCAAAACATGTGGTCAATTAAAGTGAAATTAGTTTCATATAATTAGAGTAAGAGTAAGATAGTGTGTCATGAAAAGTTTACTCAACTGCTCAGTTATTTCATATAGTCTAGAGTTATTGTTTAAATAATCAGAACGTAATTGAAAAAAATCAACCAAAAATATAAAAATTAAGTGCTTGTCCAATTGAAATAGACAAAATCGACTGATGTCTCTCTGAGCAAATTAAACTAATATAACATGCATTCTTTTTCAAAATGGATTAAAATTTCAAGCCGAAAAATATTCTTGAAAACTTTTACTTTTAATCCTTTACATTTGACCTAAATGTAAGCAGCACAAGTCCAAATTATTCATCCCCAAGGAGAACAAAAAAAACCAAAAGAAGAATAAAATAATGCTTAAGAAATATACTCCAGAACTCCAATACTTCAGAAAATACAGAGCAAACATAACTAATAATACATTGCTTTGACAATGTCATGACAACAGACCCCATGTTGTATAGTAGGTGTATCTTGACATACTGTACAGGTACATTGTGTAGTATATCAGATTGACATACAGTACAGGTACAGTATCAGTGTAGTATGAGGTAAAGTTTCATCAAACATTAAAGGTTCATGTACAGTACCTGTGCTGCATCGTAGTCACCGACCCACGTTACAGTCTTTGCACAAGGTATCAGATCCTGAAGAAAGGAGTGCTCTGTTTTGCTGTGCATGGAGGCTAGGTTTCCACCCTGAGACAAACACTTTTTCTACAGAACAATATAAACAGAGGACAAGAAATAATACTATTATTCAGATAGATATATAGATCGAAAGAAAGAAAAAATGTGTAGTGTATTTCATGTTTTAGTTCGTTCTAATTACCTCTGCATCACCCCAGGCCGTCTTGGCCCCTTCATATTTGTAGCAGTTACCAAACAATTTATTCCATCCATCTGGACATTTTGCACATCCCTTGGCGACTGCTGAAAAGACAACAGAAACCTGAAGTCAATTGTTTGAAAGCAACACTGTTGTTATTCATCCAAATATGGGACCGCAATTACAGTGAGAATGATACAGCGTAAATGTGAGAACTTCCTTTTAAACAAACTCAAAACAAATTGATTTTAGTTCAAAATCAGTAACACACGCGCACACGCACACACACGCACGCACGCACGCACGCACGCACGCACGCACAGACAGACAGACAGACAGACAGACAGACAGACAGACAGAGAGAGAGACACACACACACACACACACACACACACACACACACACACAGACAGACAGACAGACAGACAGACAGACAGACAGACACACAGACACAGACAGACAGACACACACACACACACACACACACACACACACACACACACACACACACACACACACACACACACACACACACACACACACACACCTGCAGGAGCAGCAGCAGTCAGAGCCATCCCAGCACAGAGAAGTAGAGACACACTCAGCATCCTCATGGTCATCATGATGAAGAAGATGATTTCCTTCAGTAGAAAG
Organism: Gymnoscopelus microlampas; assembly: GCF_963454915.1. Taxonomy (NCBI): domain Eukaryota; kingdom Metazoa; phylum Chordata; class Actinopteri; order Myctophiformes; family Myctophidae; genus Gymnoscopelus; species Gymnoscopelus microlampas. The sequence continues at coordinate 6,621,797 of NC_139939.1, read as the reverse complement.
AAACAGACATGTTAGAGATACTTCTGAAAGTCAGAGAAGTGACAACAAGAAGTGACAACAAAGAGAGGAGAGGAGAGGAGAGGAGAGGAGAGGAGAGGAGAGGAGAGGAGAGGAGCGGAGCGGAGAGGAGTCATCTCAAACCTGAAGTAGAATCAGGGACGCGGGAAGTGGGGTGCTGAGGGTGCTGCAGCACCCCCTGGCGTGGGGAGGGAAAAAAACAAATTTTTGAATTTTTTTTTTGTAAAAAAAAAAAATCTTCCAAAATTTTTTTTTCCCATTAAAAAAATATTTATATACATATATATTATATATATATACACACATATATATTAAAACAATAATGTATTCAACTTATAAAATAAATGTTGAAAAACGTAAACACATGGTCACCTGGTCACCTGGCCGGGACCGGGGACCGGATCACTCAGTACGGAAGACGCAACGGATGTTGATTGTTGTTGCTGTTGTTGACAGAGAGGAGACTCGAGTCGATAATATGGCGCAAAAAAGAATCAGTGATTTTTTCGGTTCGAAATCAGCTAAACCTAAAGCAAAATCATCTAGGATTCAACTTGATGCAGAAATCGAGGATGAAGAAGATGATGATTGTTCTAGTTCTATAATGATCCCCAGCAGCACGGATGAGGATGAGGAGGATGAGCAAGCCTCTTGCAGTAGCACGGTCACAACTGCACACCGTGCCCCAGTGGGAGCGACATCATCAACGCAGCCTGAGCCCTCGGATCTCCGGAGGAGCTCCGAGGCCTTCCCGGACCAGCGCAGGCCCCCCTGTCCCCGGGGGGGGGCCGGGGGTTCACCACCAGCCCGGGCAGCCCCAGCCCCAGCGGGAACCGACGAGCCTTGTCAGCCAGACATGCATTTTCCTGGGAAGAAGTTTGGATCCGAAACTTTTGAAAGGTCTTTTCAGAAGAGTTGGTTCACCAAGTGGAAATGGTTGAGTTATGACACAGAGAGAGATGCCATTCTATGCTTCACATGCTGCAGAGCCATAGAAAAAGGATTAAAGCATCATGATAAGACCAGTTCATTTACGAGTGGAGGCTTTAGCAACTGGCGTAAAGCAACTACAAAGTTTGGCGTTCACAAGCTGTCTGATATACATTCAGACTCTGTCAGAATGCTAGCTTCATTAAATAAGACCCCCATTAATGCGCTGCTGTCAGAGTGTGTTGCTAAGGACCAAGAAACGGCCAGAACAGTCCTGGAACTTATATTTAGGTCAATACGATTCCTTGGCAGTAACGGTCTTCCACTGAGAGGGCAGGACCATAGAGGTGGAGTTCTATGGAAAATGATGATGGAGCGCACCTATTCACTGCCAAAATGTCAGGAGTGGCTACAGAGACGAGACAACTGGATGTCTAGCACTATTCAGAACGAGATCCTGCAAATCTTCGCTCATGCTGTTCAAAGACATATTGTGAAAGACGCGAGAGAGAGCACTTTCTATGGGTTAACTGCAGACGGGACCACCGATATAACGTCATCAGAGCAGTTTTCCTGTAGTCTACAGTATGTCAATTCACAAATGGAGGCAGTTAATGTTTTTCTAGGGTTTTACAATGCACCAGATTCAACTGGGGAAACGCTTTTTTCCTGCATTAAAGATGTTTTCATTCGCCTGAACTTGCCACTGGAGCGTTTAAAGGGATTTTGTTTTGATGGGGCTGCTAATATGTCAGGGCGCATCTCGGGTGTGCAAGCTAAACTCAAAGAGCAGTGCATAGATGCACTGTATGTGCACTGCTGTAATCATTCTTTGGATTTAGTGTTACAAGAAGTGGCGAGGGAAATTCGTCTTGTTGCAGACACGTTAAACTTTGTTCAGGGCGTCTCAGTGGTGATAGGGGAGTCATCAAAGCGAAAGTCGCTGTTCCAGTCATTGTTTGGTGGTGATGATGTCGTCTGCAACTTGTTGTCATTATGCCCCACAAGATGGGCTGTACGCACACGGGCCATTTCACGCGTGATTACCGCATATCCAACCTTGTTGGAGACACTAAAAATATTGGAGAAGGATAAGTCAGTGAGACATGATGCTCGCGCAAAAATAGCAGGTTTATACAGACAAGCTACAAAAGGCAGGACATATTTTGGGCTTTTGTGCTGCCAGGCTCTTTTTGCTCCATGTGAAGCTGTAGCCACGTCTTTACAAAGTGAGAAGGCAAGCGCGAGGGGAACACAGGAGATTGTGACTGCGTTACGAGGGCGCATGCATGCCCAGAGAAAAGAAAGTGTTGTCCATGAGATGTATTCCAAAGTGACCGCTTGTGCAAAAAACAACAATCTGCAAATGCCCCTTCCTCCACGAACCAGCAAAACACCTGCCCGTTATAGGGACACAGAGGCGACAGAGGACATAGTGACAGATGTGGGAGAGAAGCAGTGGAGGCGTGAGTACTATGAGGCCTTAGAACTTGTGACATCCGAGCTAGATCGTCGTTTTGACCAAGAAGGAATGCAAGTTGCTGCCATGAGAGAGCAAACTCTTATGGATGGTGCAAATGGAGTCTATACAGCAATGAATGAGGATGTTGTGGCAAAGCTCCCCGATCAGATTGACAGAGACCGTCTCCATACGGAGCTCACATTGCTGGGTGACCTCTCCAAGAAAGAAAGATTCAAGACAACTCAAGATGTAGCTGGATTCGTCGGAAGATTACATCCTCAAACAAGATCATCACTCAAAGAAGTGGAAAAGTTGATACAACTCTGTCTCTGTCTACCCGTCTCTGCTGCGTCCTCGGAGAGGACGTTCTCCACTCTACGCCGCCTAAAAACTTGGCTGAGGAATACAATGACTCAGCAAAGGCTGACGCACCTGACAATACTAAACATCCACAGTGACATCCTTGATACGATGGATATTAAGCCACTGATGAAGAAGTTCATTGGCAACACACCAGAAAGGAAAGCTACCTTTGGAGTCTTCAAATAAGTAAGACATGCATTATATTAAGACTGTTTATTATTGTTTATTGCTGCTGCTGCTGCCGCCGCGCAGCCAGAGCGGCAGACCTGTTGGATATTATCCATGTGCAATTTATTTTATTTTGTATTCTATTAGTGTTGTGAAAACAGAGTGTTTTTACTTTGTAACTGAGGCTTATTGTTATTGGACCTTTTTGTGGTAAAATGTGTGCGCGTGTCATTGTTGACCGTCTAGCTGCTGCTGCTGTGATTTGCATAATAAACGGGCTCTTTAATTTCCAATAAAAGTAACGGTAAAATCCAACACACTGCTGTTGGTGAAATGGAACACTGTCTTTGTAGTATGTATGTTTGTGTGTATGTATGCTGCATGGTAAATAAATAGTATCTATGCAGCGTGCTGTCTGGCGTCTGCAGCCATACGCCGTTGTGAGAGGAAAAAAAAAAGTGAGAGTGTGTGAGAGATTTTCTCCGGTGGGCGCGGCTCCCCCAAAATAATTAAATCACATAACCCTAATCCAACCCTAACCATAACCCTAAAACCGAAATAAAGTAACAAAAAAAGTAACTTTATCCGCGCGAAACCCGAAAAAAATCACGAGGGACCCATGCACGCGCGCTGCGCGCGCGTGCATGTGTCCCGTTGCCAGCACCCCTTGCTCTAAAGTACTTCCAGCGTCCCTGAGTAGAATGATGTGTTGAAGTGTTGAATAACAGAAACAGCAGCTCTTACAGTATATACACTTTATGTGGATGAGATTTATGTGGATGATATACAGATCAGAATTCAGACAGAATGCAGATGAGGAAGAAGTACTTTAATTCTACTTTGACTTATTTCCTTGTTGGTGTTTTCACGGGGAAAAACATAGGGAGTGGCTGGCTTAAGCTGCGTTCACACGGGCAGATTAAAAGATACAAAGATACAAAAATACACATTCTTTGTATCTTATTCGCTCTGTTGCTTTGTATCTGTGTTGCTCAACGCGATCGTTGACGTCATCAAACGTGCAGACAATGGAGCTACAGTTGTAGTTATGTATCTTTGTATCTGGAAGTTGAACCCAGCTCAACTTGAATTTGTAGCTTTCTATCTATGTCGCTAGAGCTACAGCTACAAACGTTGGATGTATCTTTGTATCTTCATGTCGCTGGTTTCCATTGAATTCCATCAAGTTCTTGATATTCTGTTGTTTTGTTTCTTCTGTGCAGCACTTTGGGCAATCTTTGGTTGTATGTAAATGTAATGTATAAATAAAGTTTGATTTGATTAGAACTGCTTCCTCCACCGTGTTCCTCTGTGGGCAGCAGTCAGCTGGGTGAAGTTAAAAACAAGTCAAGAAAAAACAAACAAAAACAAAACAAAAAAAACATTGAAGACCCCTGCTCTACGGCACTGTTACTCAACCAGTGGGTCGGCAACTGTTATGCTTGTCAACTTGATTTTGACAGATGGCACAAGATACAGAGAGAGAGAGAGAGAGAGAGAGAGAGAGAGAGATAATCAGAAGAATCAGAATCAGAATCAGGTTTATTGTCACAACACAGGTTTACAAGGTAAAAAAGTGGGTGAAATTCGTTTTTGTACATCATTCCCATCGCAACGTTAATTTCCATAGAAAGAAGAGGGGGGGGGGGGGAGAAGAAGAGGGGGTGGGGTGGGGGCAGTGGGAAGGAGATCAAACAAGAGAACAACAGAAGGCCAAACAAGTTATCTACATATTTACAAAGTACCTGAGATAAAGAACAAACTAAGGTGCCTGAACATAGCAGCAATGTATGTATACTGTGCATGATATACTTATGGACGGTAAGGTGCTTAGAGAAAAAAAAGAGCACAATAAAAAAGAAAAAAAAAGAAAGTCAGTGCGTTATACATGGGATTAAGGTGCAAAACGTCCGTGCATGTCCACCTAAAGGGTGGACTGACCCTGGTATAATCCGCAAGTAGCTCCATGAGGGAGAGCAACAAAAAAAAGTCATTTGTACCTGGTGTAGTCCACAGGTATGTCCGAGGGGGAGCTAAGTCCAAGTCATTTGTCCCTGGTAAAATCCACAGGTGTGTTCAGGAAGAGCCAGAAAAGTCTGCGACCAGCTGGGCAGTACCCTCTGTTGTCAGGCTGCTGAACAAGGCTCATGCCTCATTCAGCATTCTGACAGCAGCCGGATTAAAACTGCTCCAGAACCTGGTGGTGGAACTCTTGATACTGCGGTAGGGCCCCTTGCCCGGCCGCGGTCGTTGTAGGGTTTTGAACAGTTTGTGACTTGGGTGGTGCTTGTCCTTGATGATGCGCTTGGCTTTGACCACGCACCGCTTTTTGTACAGATCCTGGAGCGCTGGGAGCTCGCTTCACATTATTCGCTCTGCCGATCGCACTACTCGCTGTAGGCTGATCTTTTCTCGGGCAGTGCAGTTCCCGTACCAGGCCGTGACACAGCCTGTTAGGACGCCTTCAACCGAACTGTTGTAATGCAGCCTGAGGATGCGATGTCCTACTCTGAGCTTCTTCAGGCGGCGGAGCCAGTACAGTCGCTGCTGAGCCTTTTTCTTCATGTGTGTGGTGTGCGTCTCCCATTTTAGGTCCTCCTCGATGTGTACTCCGAGGAACTTGAACTCGTTGACCCTTTCCACTGCAGCACCGTCGATGAGGATGGGCGCATGGTCTCTCCGCGGCCTCCTGAAGTCCACGATCAGTTCTTTGGTCTTGTCGACGTTAAGAGCGAGGTTGTTCTCCCGGCACCAGAGTGCCAGTGAGTTGATCTCCTCTCTGTAGTCAGACTCGTCGTTGTTGGCGATTCGGCCTATCACTGTCGTGTCGTCTGCATACTTTATGATGGTGTTGGAGATATGTGTGGCTATGCAGTCATACGTGTACAGGGAGTAGAGGAGAGGGCTCAGCACGCATCCCTGGGGTGCTCCGGTGTTGAGGGTCAGGGGGTCAGATGTGATGCCCATTCTCACCACCTGATGTCGGTTGGACAAGAAGTCCTGTATCCAGTCGCACATGCTTGGGTGTAGCCCTAGGTCTCTGAGCTTTTTGTCAAGTATTGCTGGGACAATGGTGTTGAATGCTGAGCTGTAGTCCACGAACAGCATACGTACATATTTGTCCTTCAGCAGCTTGTTTTCCATGTGCGAGAGGACGGTGTGGAGAGCCATGGCAATAGCGTCGTCGGTGGATCTGTTTTTGTGGTATGCATACTGCCACGGGTCCAGCGAGGCAGGTAGCGTGGAGCTGATGTATTCCCTCACCAGTTTCTCGAAGCACTTGCTGACGATCGGGGTGAGAGCGACAGGTCTCCAGTCATTCAGGCATGTCACTCTGGCCTTTTTGGGAATGGGCACAATGGGTGATATTTTTGAACCCTGCAGGGACCACAGCCTGGGAGAGGGAGAGGTTAAAGATGTCAGCGAAGACACCCGCCAGCTGGTCTGCATATGCCTTAAGGACCCGGCCTAGGATCCCATCAGGTCCGGCTGCCTTGTGGATGTTGACCCGTGCGAAGGCTGTACGCACTTCTCTCTCCGAGATGGTTAGAGGGTTCTCCTCTGCTGGTGTTACTGATGGCCCCGCTTGGCTGCTGCGGTTGGAGCTGATCTCAAACCGGCCGTAGAAAGTGTTCAGTTCGTTGGGGAGGGAGGCAGGCGGGTTCAACTCGCTTCTGGTTCTTGTTTTGCAGTCTGTCAAGGTGTGTACCGCCTGCCACGTGCTCCTGATGTCGCCATTGCTGAGTTGGTCTTGCATCTTTTCAGTGTAGGCCTTTTTCGCCTTCCTGATGGCGCTGTTTAGGGCCGCGCGCGTCGTGTTGCACGTTTCCACGTCGCCAGATTTGAAACCAGCATCCCGTGCATGCAGATGTACACATACTCCGCTGTCCATCCATGGTTTCTGATTGGGATAGATCCGAACTGTCTTTTTTGGGACTATGTCGTCTGCACTTACTGATAAAGCCAGTGACTGAGTCTGAGAGTCCGTTGATGTTATTCCCAGCGGCGTTCTTAAACATCCCCCAGTCAGTCTGGTAGAAGCAGGATTGTAGCATAGTGTCTGTGTCCTCAGACCAGATTCGGATCTCCTTCTCAACGACCGGCTCCCTTTTTAGCCTCTGTTTGTAGGCAGGTAGCAGAGAGAGAGAGAGAGAGAGAGAGAGAGAGAGAGAGAGGGGAAACCTTTGGCAAATGTATTTGTTTCCTTGTCACGCAACATGGACATTCTACAGTCAATCATTGTTCACAGAGTTCTCTCTCTTGACAAACTGGATATTCAACTTGATGTTCAGTTGATACATAAAGACAGAGGGGGTTTATATTTTATTTTTTGCGAATTTGTTTCCTTGTCATTCAACCTCCACCATCAGTTAGTGTGCAGGAATAAGTTCATTTTTGTGCTGCTTAGCACTATTTGTGTTGGTGGAGCCAAAATAAATGATAACATTAATTAATAAATAGATAGAGATAGTGAGTGCCTCAGTAACCTAGTGTCATAGGTAAATCTCTATCATCAGTCTAAACATTATAATAATATTA
>NC_139939.1:6369317-6611817 GCF_963454915.1 Gymnoscopelus microlampas | reverse complement strand
AAGGCACAAGTGTAAGCAAGTTTCACGACTTTCAGCCAAACGAGGCATGACTTTTGCCTGTTTAAAGTTTGCCTTTTCAAAAAATTGCTATAGCGCCGCCTTTGGCCAATTGGAGTGAGATTGGTTTCAGTGATATTTGGAATGACTCTCTACATTTCTGCAAAGTTTCAAAAAAAACTGCAATAGTTAAAATCTATGGAATACTGGGATTTTTGAGCTTTGGACCTATGCCGACACAAAATAGGGAGCGGATTTTCCATAAGTGAAAAAATGCAGAAGTTAGGAGCCAATGACTGTTTTTCATATAATTCAAAATGGTGAGCCCTGTAAAAAATAAATCTTAGCCTGTTGGGTGCCCACCCAGCCTAATGGCGCCTAGGCAATTGCCTACAGTACTCTGCATATTGGCTGTGCCAGGTCTGTCTCTATGCATTTGATGTGTTACCTTGTGTTTATGTTTACTGTAAATCGCTCTGGATTAAGACCGTCTGCTAAATGCAAAAATTGTAATTACGGGGCCAGAGCTCAGCTCTGGACCTGTTTTATTATTCACTTTATTTTAGTTCTTCTGCCACTTTTCGCAGTTCTGGCTGAACCGTGCTGTCGCTTTCTACGAAACTCGGCTATATGGTAGATGGTCATGAAAAACGATCAAGAAATAATTCTCACAATCTTTCGTCCAAAGGTGGCGCTATAGCACTCAATTGAAAATGGCAACTTTGTACAGGTACAACTCATGCCCTGTTTGACCTACAGCCATGAAACTTGGATACACATATGCGTCTCCTCATGCTGAACAACTTTCACCCTCTGACTTTTGACCTCTGACCTTTAGATCTCCCACCATTTTGAATTATATGAAAAACAGTCATTGGCTCCTAACTTATGGAAAATCCGCTCCCTATTTTATGTCGGCATAGGTCCAAAGTTCATGTGTAAAAGGTTTTGTGCAAATTGCTCAAAAATCCCAAGGATTCCATAGATTTTAACTATTGCAGTTTTATGAAAATTATTCATCTATGCCTAAAACATACATGCAGACTCACATTTCTTTGAAACTTTGCAGAAATGTACAGGGTCATTCCAAATTTCACTGAAACCAATCTTACTCCAATTGGCCAAAGGGGGGCGCTATAGCAATTTTTTGAAAATGCAAACTTTAAACAGGCATAAGTCATGCCTCGTTTGGCCGAAAGTCGTGAAACTTGCTTACACTTGTGCCTTGACTCATGAGGAACACATGTATCGCTTTGACCAGTAAGCTCCGGCCTTAGATTGTCCGCAATTTTGAGCAGTTTGAAAAATACTTGTTTTTGGCAGTTCTGGCTTAACCGTGCATACGCTTTTTACGAAACTCGGCCATATGGTAGATGCTCATGAAAAACTACCAAGAAATAATTCTCACACTCATTCGTCAAAGGATGGCGCTATAGCACTCAATTGAAAGTGCCAACTTTGAACAGGTACAACTCATGCCCTGTTAGACCTACAACCATGAAACTTCGATACACACATGCGTCTCTTCATGCCCGACAACTTTCGTGGTCTGACTTTTGACCTCTGACCTTTAGATCGCCCACCATTTTGAATTATATGAAAAACAGCCATTGGCTCATAACTTCTGCATTTTTTCACTTATGGAAAATCCGCCGCTTTTGTTTTGTCGGCAAAGGTCCTAAGTTCATGTGTAAAATGTTTTGTGCAGATTACTCAAAAATCCCAGGAGGAAATAGATTTTAACTATTGCAGTTTTATGAAAATTATTCATCTGCCCCTAACACATACATGCAAGACTCACATTTATTTGAAACGTTGCAGTAATGTAGAGAGTTCCAAATATCACTGAAACCAATCTCACTCCAATTGGGCAGGCAAGGCTCGCGTCACTCCGCGGCCGCGGCTGGCCCCGCCCCCTCTTGGTGGTGTCAAAGGGCTCAGGCTCACAACAACAACATCTCTTTCACTCCACTCGGAATATCGCTAGTAGCCTAGCAGGTGGAAAGTAGCTTAGTGTTCGTGCTCGTTTTCAAATAAAAGACACATTCAACATGTGACATTGACTTACAGAGTGAAGTTTGTCTACATAAAATAATTATGTATATGTAAATAGAACCGCTCTACAACCGATCTACAAGCTAAAGATGCATTTGTGTGTGAATTTAGTTTCAATAGTGCTTTCATTCAATGCTAATAGAACCGCATTCTTTTACCTGATTAAAATGCATAGGCCTATCCTGATATCCATTCAAACGGTGATCAAAATGCTAAAGCTGCATTCATTCAATGCAAATAGAACCAGATCCTGATGATGGCTCAGGTCACCAGTTCAGTTGACTAAAATCACCTGTTGATGATCACATTATAATATGGATGGGCAGAGGACATTTTACATAGTCGATCTACAAGCTCACATTTTATACATCTGAAAAGTTACTCTATCAGTGGTGTAAAGTAACTAAGTACATTTACTCAAGTACTGTACTTAAAGGACGACTTCACCACTTTTCAACATATCTTCATATAATAGGTCCTCACTAATGCTCATGATAAAATGATACAATCTTTTTCTACTTGGTCTGTGTCTCATTAATCTCTCAAGAACAGATTCCGACCTGCGGTGGAATCTGTCGGAGCGGTTCGTCCTAACGTGTGCGCATTGGCTAAAAGTGGGCGTGCCTTCAGATCAGGAAGTGGGCCGCGCTTTACCCAAACAAATGTAGTGGGCGTGATTCACGTGTCCATCCACCCTCCCCCCCTCGAAACTAGCCGAAACTAATTTAACAATAGCGTCCTCGGAGCGGACAAAACCACGGAAAGATATTCACATTTTAAATTACTCTTTCATCATAGAAACAAGTGGGCTTATAACCAAAACCATCCATGTTCTCTGGGAGAAGTGGTGTTAGTGTTCCGTGTAGAAATATTGTTAGTGGGAATGAAAACATGGTCGCACCAACCGGAAGTGATGCGCTGAAGGCAGACATGAAACCGGAGTTTCCCTGCGCACTGATCTTCCATTTTCCTCCCGCCAGACCCCACAGACAATATCAGAAAACAGAGGTCGCTGTTTTTCATTTTCTGTGGGGTCTGGCTACGCGAGACTAGTGTCTCATAGGAGGGCTGTGGACAGTCCAGAAACCCGTCTACCAGTGACATCATCGTTAGGCAGGATTTTCTTTTCCAAAAAGATTAAAAAAAAATTATTCAGATTTTTATTAAGGCGAGAACAATGGGATCTATTATTGCATTGCAACTTTCCAGGAATACAAAGCCTGCAGTTTCTATTAGCTTGGATTCCCCATCGATGATGTCACTGGTAGACGGGTTTCTGAACTGTCTACAGCCCTCCTCTGAGACACAGACTGAGTAGAAAAAAATTGTACCATTTTATCATGAGCATTAGTGAGGACCTATTATATGAAGATATGTTGAAAAGTGGTGAAGTCGTCCTTTAAGTACACTTCTGAGGATGTTTTACTTTACTGGAGTATTTCCCCATTTTCAATAATTTTACCTCAGAGGGAAATATTGTACTTTTACTCCACAACAATTATTTGACAGCTTTAGTTACTTTGCTGATTTATCACAAAACATACATTAACCACTTCAGCCCTATATATATTTTGGCCATTTGAAAATAGCCGATCTACAAGCTCCCAATGCGATGCATTGTGAGCTTGTAGATCTGCCATTTTAAAAAGATTTGTATACATTATGAACTTGTGGAATGGGACATTCTGCATAAAGAGTAGTAATTTCTGCTTTTGGTACTTTTAAGTACATTTTGAATTTAATGACACGGTACACACTGTTTAACACTCAGCTGAATCACTTTATGTAAGGTCAGCATGTCACATGTAAAATATTGCACAATTTGTCTTTGTACCGTTTTTGTGAGTCTATATCCAACTTGTCCACATAGCTCCCCTTCTCCTTGCAGCTGGCTTTTAACATGGTTGACACGGAACGTGTTGAATGTACCGCTGTTTGTACTAGCTAAATAGAGTACCCTATTGGGTGGGTCGGTATAGTGACACAACCAGCTTGGCTGCTCTTGGCTATGCAGCCCAAAACACGCCCCCCTCCAACGAACTTTGCCAGCCCTATTGGCCAAAGGGGGGCGCTATAGCAATTTTTTGAAAATGCAAACTTTAAACAGGCAAAAGTCATGCCTCGTTTGGCCGAAAGTCGTGAAACTTGCTTACACTTGTGCCTTGACTCATGAGGAACACATCTATCGCTTTGACCAGTAAGCTCTGCCCTTAGATTGTCCGCAATTTTGAGCAGTTTGAAAAACACTTAAACCCAGGATTTTTCAGCTATTTCTCCCTTAAATGAGTGCCTCACAATCTCAAGGTCGTCAGTTCAAGCCTCACTTGGTGCAGACTTCATTTAAATTGAATTGCAAACAACATGACTGTATCAATGAATACATGTGCAAATGGTAAAGATAACCTGAAATGCTTATTTGAGAGTACGTTTTTTCAATGTATGACATATTTCATTCTGAAAAGCCGATCTACAATCTCAAAACTTTTCAGATAGCAACGTGTTTCTGAGCTTGTAGATCGGCTGCTTTCACTGTTTTCGGTTGCGAGGAGACATACAATTTCTCTATTGGTGAATGATTTGTGAACGAGTGATCTTAGTGTTGGCTTGATTAATGACAGAAGGCAAGAGTTTATGATCTTCAACAGACAACATCAGCCTGGACAAAGCTATAGCACTATAGGTAGTGTTGCAGCCTATTAGTCCGAAGGTTGAGAGTTCGATTCCTGTTAATGGCAATAGGTTGAGATGTCCAATAAATCCATTCTGTTTCCATCTCTCTCTCTCATCAATCTATTCCGTGTCCATGGCTCTCTCTCTCTCTCTCTCTCTCTCTCTTCAATCTATTCCGTTTCCATGTCTGTCTGTCTGTCTGTCTCTCTCTCTCTCTCTCTCTCTCTCCAATCTATTCCGTTTCTCTCTCTCTCTCTCTCTCCAGTTTCCATGTCTCTCTCTGTCTCCAGTTTCTCTCTCTCTCTCTCTCTCTCTCTCTCTCTCTCTCTCTCTCTCTCCAGTTTCCATGTCTGGCCCCGTATTATCGCTGCTTGCAGCTATATTTTGGCTTTTGTATTTTACACAATGTCCTAGTTGTTTGTGTTTTTTTTTAAATAGGCCTAGCCTTACTTATTATTAAATAATAGGCTATGGGGTGGGGCGCCAGGTAAAATCCTGCCTAAGGCACCAAATTCCTCAGGGCCGGCACTGCCCGACGTTAATCGAACCCAGGACCTTCCAGCTGTGAGGCAACAGCGCTACCGACTACCCACCGTGCCCCCCAATTAACATTCATAAACACACAATTTGTAACACTTAATATAATGGATCAGTGGCTGCTTATTGCAACTAATAAAACAACCTTTGGGAATAAATAAAGTATAACGTTAACTTTTATGACTTACTGAATTGCAGTGTTGTGTGTTTACATTGTCTATGCTATGTTGAATTTTGACATTTACATTATTTGAAGAAAACTAAATTCTATCACATAAAACCTTGGTGGCCCTCTGTGGTAACTCTGAGGACCCCTAAGGGTCCCAGACGCCCTGTTGTAACTCTGAGGACCCTCCTAGGGGTCCTGGACCCCCTGTTGAAGAGCCATGGACTACGTGGCAGCTTTGTTTACTGAAGCCTATTGGAGGAACACAGAGCAACAGGCTTTCCCACAAACACTGATACACGTTGGTAGAAAATTTAATATTCATGAGCTTGTGCTGAGCCTCAGTATATAAAGCTGAACAATCCTGTCTGCTACATTCTCATCCACCACAAGGATGAAGGCTGCTGTTACTCTGCTGCTCCACCTGGTGGTCCTGTTGTGTTTGTCTAGGACAGTGGTTCAGGGACAGGATGGATGGCAATTGAGTGTAATCTGTCCCTGTGCCAACAACGAGTTAGCTGAAGATCAGACCCGAAGACCAGAAGTTCGACCCGATCTCCTAATTAGAGGTAATTCATCATCAGTATGATACGCTGAATGAACTTTAATAGATGTTTCTACTGAGAAGGACATTAATGTTTATCCAATCGTTCTCATCTGTTTGATCACATCTGTTGTGTGACCTCACTTGCTTAAAGACGGTGTGCCGTGATTTTCAGTGACCCCCACCCCCTAAAACATAATCATCAGGTATTATGGTTATACTAGGAGGAAGATTTTTTTCAAAAAAGTGTACAGAAATTGTTAAAATTATGTTTTTATGTGGACACGCCTCCAGTTCATTAAGTATACCTGGTTTCACCTATAGCACCTCCTCCACCACCTTAGCACCACCCACCTGTCCTAGTCCCTCCTCCTCCTCATGCCCAGACCTGTTGTGTTATGATAATGAGGGGGAGGGTATGTTTTTACTGGTTACATGGCGGCTTTCCGACATGTCGCCTTTCCGACGTTAACAAACCCTATACCTAACCCTCACCCTAACCCTAACCGCACGCGGAAGCCACTAGTCGGAGTGGCGAGATGTCGGCATGGAAGACGGTTACCGTTTTTACTATGTCACTAAAGCGCTGTTTTTCTATTGGCACGTTTGACCCTCAAGGTTTCAGCCTCCAGGAAGAAACTCCAAATAGTCAGAGAAGACATAAAACACCATAAAACCACCACCAGGGGCTTAATGAAGTTCTATCAACCGCATAGACACATGAAAAACAGAAAAAGTGCAAAAACATGGCACCAGCTCTTTAATATAAAAGATTTAATTCATGTGTTTACAGCCTTGCAGAATGAGATGTCGGCTCTGAAGACACAGAACTCAGGTGAATTCATCTCACATAAACTTTAATAGATGGTTCTGCTGAGAATAACATGATGTGTATCCAGTCATTTTGACATGTGACCTCGATGTATTTATATTTACTATATAAATGTATTATTTAAATGACTATAAAGTTTCAATTCATGTGTTTATATTCTTGCAGAATGACCTGTCAGCCCTGTATCCAATCTTTTTGACATGTGACCTTGCTCTATTATGTTTACTATCTCTGTCTTTGGCCCTGAAGACAGAGAACCGAGACTATCGGCCCTATTCCAGACCAATATAAAGCCGCACCCGTTAACCATTACCTGTGATTTTCTACCCATTAACCGTGAAATACGGATAACAGAGCTGGCACTGTCCCTAAACACTATTCTGCGCTTGCTATACCCGCTCTGCATTGTGCCGATTCCATTATTTGCACGGAGGTGTGGTCGTGGGCGTGTTGTTGCTACATCCCCAAAATTGCTACTCTGGACACACCTTTGGGAAAGCGCACAGCGGACTCTAAAACCACCCGCAGTGCCAACTTGGTTTCGGTTTGTAGAGCGCACAGACTTGCAATGGATTCCCACATCTCTCTACTAGGCTATTATTGTCAACAAATCTATGTGATTCTAATTTTCCTAATCAGCAGAAGGCAGGGTGTTAATTCCTTGTGTCAATTGTGTTTATATAAGATGATAGTCTATTTAAAGAAGACAATTTGTGCATCGCGCAATGCAATGCTCTCCATATTACACACGTCAGTTTTATTCATCGATTACGCAAGAAATAATGAACTGATTACAAAAACATGAAATGATCTCTAATCAGTAACATGTAGGTGATACGTATGTCTATCAAATGTGGTTTTATTGAAAGG
The DNA here is from genome assembly GCF_963454915.1 of Gymnoscopelus microlampas. Taxonomy (NCBI): domain Eukaryota; kingdom Metazoa; phylum Chordata; class Actinopteri; order Myctophiformes; family Myctophidae; genus Gymnoscopelus; species Gymnoscopelus microlampas. The sequence continues at coordinate 6,604,146 of NC_139939.1, read as the reverse complement.
CAATCAAAGGCTAGAGCTTATAGCAACCCAACGTTGGGTGTATGTTTCCATGTAAAATCCCCACGGTGCGGCTGCAGAGCTGAAGAGCTGTGTTGCCAGAATTTGCGAGAAATAAGCAACCAGGTCTATGAAAACAAGCCCAAAAGAAGCGACTATAATAGGCCACATGAGCAAACCTATATATGTCGTCCATTAAACAATGTGCATATTTATATATGTTGGCTATTTGAAAATCAACGATCTACAAGCTCACAACCGTTCTACAATTGTTTACAAGCAACTTCAGAAAAACGTCCAATGTGGCTTATAATAATCAGACCACCAGGCAATACTGCAGACAGGGAGATAGGAGAGCGTAAGATTGGATTGGGGATAATGGCTAGCGCAGTCTTCTCTTAAAGGTAATGGCATCTGGCACATATATATATATATATGTGTGTGTCAGCGTGTGTGTGTGTGTGTGTGTGTGTGTGTGTGTGTGTGTGTGTGTGTGTGTGTGTGTGTGTGTGTGTGTGTGTGTGTGTGTGTGTGTGTGTGTGAACAGCTAATCTCTGTTGGACCGACCGGCATGAAAGCCAAGGAAGAACTTGACCCTCAATTTCTCGATTTTCGTCCATTCAGTGTTTTCTTCGAAACACACTTTTTCCCCCCTTCCAGTTGTCTATAACTGCCGTCCAATTATGCGGGGTAGAAACATGGGTTGAAACCCAGCCTGCCGGAGACATGCATTCCAAAGAGCGCACTCTTCTTGTTTATTTTCTTCTGGCTTTGCACTGTTTGTCTGATTTAAATGACTATAACAGTTTTAATTCATGTGTTTACAGCATTACAGAATGATATGTCAGACCTGAAGACACAGAGCACAGGTGAATTATAAAAACATAAACAACATAAACATAATATAATATAGATGGTTCTGCTGAGAATAAGGTGTATCCAGTCCTTTTGACACCTGACCTCACTCTATTTATATATACTATATACAAATATTTCAATGTTTCATCTCACATAATATTTAATAAATGGTTCTTGCTGAGAATAACATTATGTGTAACCAGTCTCTTTTTTTTTTTACATCGTTCTATTTATATTTACTTTACCTTTCATGTGTTTACAGCCTTGCAGAATGATACGTCAGCCCTGAAGACACAGAACTCAGGTGAATTCATCTCACATACACTTTAATAAATGATTCTGCTGAGAATAACATTATGTCTTTTTCATTTTCTATTAATGTGTGGCCTTACTCTGTTTATGTTTAAGATTATTTAAATGACTATTCATGTGTTTACAGCATTACAGAATGATGTGTCGGACCTGAAGACAGAGAACTCAGGTGAATTCATCTCACATAAACTTTAATAAACATAAAACAAAAAGTTCTAAATGTGTAGGATTCCACTCTAACAGACTTCAGTTATGAGTATTGAGGAGACAAGGATTAACCTGTGTACCCCCATGTACCCCATGTACCCCTTGTACCCCCATGTACCCCCATATACCCCCATGTACCGTGTCTTTTTCATTTTCTCTTAATGTGTGGCCTCACTCTGTTTATGTTTAAGATGATTTAAATGACTGTTAAAGATTTTAATTCATGTGTTTACAGCTTTACAGAATGATGTGTCAGCCCTGAAGACACAGAACTCAGGTCAATTAATCTTATATAAACATACAAGATATAATATATATATATAATATAGATGGTTCTGCTGAGAATAAGGTGTATCCAGTCTTTTTGACACGTGACCTCACTCTATATATATATATACTATATAAAAAATATTTCAATGTTTGATCTCCCATAATATTTGATAGATGGTTCTGCTGAGAATAACTTTATGTGTATCCAGTCTTTTTTACATCGTTCAATTTATAATTAATTCATGAAAAAATGTTATTTAACTAAATGTGTAAGTTTCTATTAATGTGTTTACAGCCTTGCAGAATAATGTGTCGGCTCTGAAGACAGAGAACTCAGGTGAATTTTTTTTTTTATATCTGAACATTATTATTTCTTCAAAAGTAAAGTTCAACTTCAAACATGATGAACATAATTACTTCAAAGTCAAATGTTCTTGCTGTTGAAATTGAGCTTCTACCTCAGTGACAACTAGAAAAAGTGCTCCTCGGAGCACAGGTCTCCGCCAGGTCACGTCGTTATTGTGGCCTCCTAGTGGCGCTATAATAGGCCAATGTGAAAGGGGTGGCATTTCTTCCTCGGCCTAGTGGGAATGTGCGTGCATTCATGATTTGAGGCATTTTGTTGCAAAAATGTGTTTTGCTAAATTAGACCTGCTGGTGGCGCTATAACAGGCCAATGTGAAAAGGGGGCATTTCTTCCTTGGCCTAGTGGGAATGTGCGTGCAAATTTTCATGGAAATCACACGCTGCGTTCATGATTTGAGACATTTTGTTCAAAACGGACCAATCCTGCCAACTTTGGAAGCCAACCTTAGCCAATCAGGATGGAATATGAAATATCGGACAGATCCGTCTTGATCACATGACTATAGAGATACTGTGTACCGATTTGTGTGATATTTGGATAAAATCTGTAGGAGTAATATCCAAAAATGGGTTTTGCACAAATCGGCCTCCTGGTGGCGCTATAACAGGCCCATGTGAAAGATTTGGGGCAGAGGTTCTGCTGTGGCATCGAGGGAGTGTGTGTGTGTGTGTGTGTGTGTGTGTGTGTGTGTGTGTGTGTGTGTGTGTGTGTGTGTGTGTGTGAATATTCTGCCCTTGTACCATGGATCAGCATAGACAGATAGCGAACGAGAAATCCACATCTCCAAAAAAGAGGACAAGGTGTAACTTTTCTTGTACTTTACTTGAAGAATGTCAGAATTAAATCCGTAAAAAGACAATAGTTTCCAAGGCTCTTAGTAGAACAGAAAAACAGTGTGTAGGCAGCAGAGAAACTGTGTGGCTGCAGCAGTGAGACTCAGTTACTTGTGGCTGTGGAATGTATCACACCTGCTACTTACTACTGTGATTGCACTGTCACACCTGTTACTACTTCAGTGATAATCAGAAGCATTGGACTGGGTTAAATATTTGACCAAATTACCAAACATAGCCACAAGAGGGAGTTATCCTTACAGACTCATTGTAAGTAAATAGAAAACATAATACAGGATACAATAAATGTATGCAAATACACAGATATTAAACAAATCTGAAGCCAGTGGCAGCACAGTGAAGTTTCACAGCGACCGGGCCAACGGTGGCGGAGATTAGCTGGTAACAGACAGAAGGACGGACACACGGACAGACGGACAGAGGGTAAAACATACTCTCTCGCCATGCCTTCGGCCTGGCGGAGACAATAAAGAGTTTCTGTTTCTGATTCCTGTCTTCACAGAGAGAAAGGTGGCTTTCTCTGCTGCACTGGGGGGCCCAGGATTTGTGGGACCCTTCACCACTGACACACCACTGGTTTTCAAAGACGTAGTGACCAACATCGGCCAGGCCTACAACAGCGTTACAGGTACTGACCCTTCTCATCTACACAGCAGTGGTTCTCACACTGGATCATGTCAAGGACCCCCAGTTTGATATATATTAGGACCACGGACCCCCATAACTCTGAGAGTGTAAAAAAGGAACCAAATCCATTCCGGGCCCATTTCACTCTCAGAGTTACAGACCTGTAAGGGTCCATTTGGTTCCATTTGTACACTCTCAGAGTTACAGACCTGTAAGGGTCCATTTGGTTCCATTTGTACACTCTCAGACTTACAGACCTGTAAGGGTCCATTTGGTTTATAACTATCAATCATTTAACCGGGGACCCCCTGGAACCCCCTAAAGGTCCCTGGACACAGACCGCACATAGAGAACCGTTGCATACAGTTCTGTGAAGTAGCCATGTGAGTATATTTGTCTCTAAATCATATTGTTTTGCATACAGTATATTAGGTTTGTCATGTTTGGATAATTACTGTATGTGTAGATTTATTTGTTTGTTTGTTTCTCATTGTGTTGATGTGTGTTGGTAATCAGTGGTACCGTACATAAACATAGTATTGTCACTGTCAGATGGAAACCTTGTATGTCCAAAACTGTTACATTTTAGGAAATGTAAAACATTGTGTTCCTGTGTTCCAATACAATACAATACTATGTAGTTATTATGTATTAATATAATAACCTGTGTTCCAATGGATACAATGTAGTTATTATTTAGTTATAATTTAGTCGCAAGCTCTTATTAATACTTTTCATTGGTTCAATATTTATAAAACCCACAGACACTTTAACACGTTCACTGACACAAATATCAGATCTACAAACTCACAACACATTGTGATTGCTATTCTAGCAACTTTTGCATGACACTGCTCTACAACAAGGTAGGGCATTAATTAGACCAAAAAAAACATTACAAATTGAAGCATGGAGATACAAGGTTTCCACCTGACAGTGACAATATGCTCCAGATGTTATCATACATGTTATGATCCACTAATGTGTGTTTGTTCTGCTCTGATGCAGGTGTGTTCACTGCCCCACTCAGAGGACTGTACTACTTCAGATTCACTGCTTTTGGTCACCGTGATCGTCAGGCTGTGGGTGTGAGACTGTACCATAACGGCAGGAGGATTCTTTGGAACAACTCATACATGGATGGTACCTGGCCTAGTGTGTCTAATGGATTGGCTGTAGAGCTACAGGAAGGTGATGTGGTTGAAATTAAACTTCCTTCAGGTCATAGTGTCTATGATACCAGCGATAAAGAAACCACATTCACTGGTTTCCTGCTCTTTCACATGTAGGGGTGCAACACTTAATCAAACTAATCAATTTAATTGATTGCATATAGAAAAAAATACAAATAAATGATGATTCATTTAAGTCCCTTGGTGTGTTTGCGATTGTCGGCCAACTCAGACAAAGTTTCATGTAATGATGAAAATATACTATCATGCCTTAATGTAATTGGAGGCACGATGCGCCTCCAGTTAATAAGTAATTTATAATACGTAGGCTACTGTATATTGATCACATGAACGCCACACACAATAGCTATGTCTTATCATCTGATGAGGAAACAGTCGATGAAAGCTGTGGCCAGAATAGATCCATTCCCCATTCCGACTAGGACAGTGATAAATTAATCCAAAAGACGAATTTCCCCTCAGTAATCAATAAGCTCTGGTCCATAATCTATCGGATAGTAGCATCCCACTTTGTTCATTAGAAAAGGCTTATATAATATCTTTTCCACGTTTTATTAGCCTTTTATTTGGTCATGGGGTTAAACGTTGAAACTTCTTTATGCTCATTACACACGAGAGCATTACGTTCAGCTGATCCATCGCTTCCAGACAGAACAGATGTACGATGCTACTCCGACATCTGTATTTTTTGACAAGAGAAGAAGTTGAACTTGCAGATATTGTGAGAGAAATAAGCAAACAGGTCTAGGAAAACAAGCCCAAAATAAGCAACTATGGCGCTAGGCCATTATGAGCACTATAATTAAACATATATAGGCCTTCTGTATACACTGAAATGATATACTGTATAAATTGAAAATAGCCGAACTACAAGCCTACAAGATCTACAAAATATTTATTTTTTTAAATAGCAGAGCTTGTAGATCCGCCATTTTTTTAAAAATCTTGAAATAAAATGTGGACGATTTTTTTAAACGTTCTTAGAACACAAATCTGGTACGGGGCTCCAGCTGGCACAACACATTTTCAGATGGTGTGGTTATTTACGACCAGCTTAGTGAATCGAGGCCAATGTCTTTCTTTCTCTTACTTCCAGTGGAGTACAGTAAAGTACATTTACTGGAGTAGGCTACTGTACTTAAGTATATTGTGTTGAGTAGAGTACTTCATCCATTACTGCTTAGTTCTCTTTCTCTCTCATTGCTTTGGTCTCTTCATTGTTTTTATCAATTGGTGACGACTTGACCATTTCTTTTGTTCTTTTCTTTAAAAGATTAGTGTTTCACTACAAACACTTAATGTATCTGCTGCTTGTGCATTGTGTGTTACAGTTACAATGTTATTCCAATCAAATAAAATCAACACTTATTGTCTCTGTACAAATCTGTTAATATCCTTACCTTACTAACCCATCAATACATGAACATTCATTGAAACCCTGATGACTAGCAGATGTTCTTTATATCCAGTGGTGCAATTTTGAGACACTTTTATTTTACCTGAGAATTTCCATTTTTCAATCGTTTATACTTTTGAAATGATATGTAATAATACTGTACTTATATGTTGTACTCCACTACGGTTATTTGAATACTTTAGTTATTAGTTAATTTGCAGATTTAGATTATAATTACGAAACATACATTAACCAATTAAGCTCTATTTTATACTTTGGTTATTTGAAAATACAGATACTGTCATTTTCAAAACAGTGACAGGGTTAAATGTACAGAAGCTGTGAGTGTGTCCTTTGTTCTTTGTCATTCTTTCGTGAGACACTCACTATGGGAAACAGCGCCCTCTGGCGATGCAACAGAGCTACACAATACGCTCCCGGGGCCCATTCATTGGACTAGAGGGTATGTCACGTTACCAGCTGTCCCTTCCCCTTTCCGGAAGGACATATAAGGCCCGGTCGTGACGTAGTACTTCCTCTTCAGTTCCTCTGTTCGCAGATGCACTACGGCTACACGCTTATAAAAACTGAAAAGTACATTTTATCAACAAAATCTTCGATTTCCTTGGATCACGAGAGAAACCAGCTGGATTCGGATTAATCCCCCACAGGTTTTCTCTCACATCGCAAAAACAACTTTAACAACTTCTTTCTGCCTCGTGGTGAGTTGGCCACTAGCCACCTTAGCTGCTACATAGCCTTACTGGCCGCCTAGCTGATAACTAGCTTAGCTGTTTCGGCTACAGCCACAGCTCGTAGCACCCCTCCCTAAGCTAACTCCCCGCATAGAGCCGTTAGCCTAGCATTCTTTCACCACACGATGGCCTCCTCCAAAGGCGTCCCTTTGCTCGGCTCCCCGACTGCTCGGCCACCTTCGTCGGAGATGACCCACATAATTATGTTTACCTGCCTCGGCGTAGCCCACGCGTTTAACGCGCTCACCGACCCTGTGTCCTTCTGCGGAGCCTGTTCTCCAACACTACAACCATGTGTTATGTCAACATACAGGGAGGCTTGGGCCCCCGAGTGTTAGACAGACTAGCATGCGAGCTGACGACGTTGTACGACTCACGCCTCGCATCGATTTGTGCGGCTCATGTTCCGGGCCTCCTGAACAGCGGAACGGATCTGCTGTTGGGCCAGGTTTGGCCGACCACAGGTCGATTTGTCCGCGCTGTGGGTGGCGCCGGCTTTGGGCGTGTGGAGATCAGAGGTGACTCCTCTCCTCTACGCCAGGCCATGGCCTCTCCCTCCGATCACGGACCGGCTGCGGTAGCAGGGAACGAGGTCGACCGCCCTGGGACCTAGACCGGTGGGTCTGGCCCCTGAGAGGGCTACCTTAGACTCATGTGGCTTGCCTCCTGATGTGGTGGATACCATTCAGGGGGGGGGCGGCGCCAGACGAGCTAGGCCGCCTACAAGGCCTCTGTTCCCAGCTGGGGATCTGGCAGTGGTGCTGGGTGCACTCTGCCGCTTTCCCTTTGGGCTTTTCAAGGCTGCGGTCCTGAAATTGGTTAGTCTTAAGACGGCCCTATTGGTGGCCCTGTCTACGGCTAAAGAGTGTTAGTGACCTACACGCACTCTCGGTGAGTTCGGAGTGCTTGAGATTCTCTAATAACGACAGGAGGTTTCTTTTGAAACCGAACCTGGCGTTTGTTACCAAGACCGGGGTGGTGGCACCGGCTCCGGTTTGAGTTGGTGGCCTTCCATCTACCTCCTTCCGCATTGGCGGAGGATAAGCGGTTGCGCTGTCACTGCCCAGTGGGGGCTTTAAAGCTTTAAATCCCTCCGCAACTGTTTGTCTCCTGTGGCCGCGGTAACCAGAGGAAAGCGATCACCAGAGCGACGCTCTCCAGGTGGGTCATTGAGGCTGTAAGGCTCGCCTATACTAGTGGTGGAGCCCCAGTACCTAAATGGACTGAGGGCTCACTCTACTGGAGGGGTGGCTGCATCCTGGGCCCTCTCTAGGGGACTTCGGGTCAGGAGATTTGCACGGCCGCTGATTGGTCGTCACCTTCGACCTTTGTGGCCTTTTATGGCCTGAACGTGGCGGCGTCCTCGGTGGCGCACGCAGTTCTAGGTGTAGCGGCCTCATCTACTTGAGGTTTTCTCCTCCTAAAATGATCCTTGGGACCGACGATCAGTTTGTCTCAGGAGCAGGGGGCCCTGTTCCCTTGGTTACAGGGTTAGTAGACTGCAGACTTTGTATGTCTATTAGCTGAATAGGGCAGACTGCGGTCTGTCAGGGCCTTCTTTTCTTATCCCTTATGCCGCGTCCGCGCCCGGTGGGTCTGGACGCCCCCAGACGTTGGGTCCCCGCCGTGTGCGCGCCCCTGGGCCGGAGGGGGCATGTGCGGTTTTTCAGGGATCGAACGTTTTTAACGCTTCCGGGGGTTTATAGATCCCATAGTGAGTGTCTCACGAAAGAACGACAAAGAACTAGAGGTTACGTAAGTAACCCTTCTTTAGTTCTGGAGTGAGACACTCACCAAACACCCCTTTTGTTTCGCCACTGCGAACAGAGGAACTGTGTTAAGAGGAAGTACTACGTCACGACCGGGCCTTATGTCCTTCCGGAAAGGGGAAGGGACGACCGGTAACGTGACATACCCTCTAGCCCAATGAATGGGCCCCACCGTCAGGCTTCATCCAGCCTGACGGTGTCTCTTGAAGATCATAGACTCTTGCCTTCTGCCATAAACCGAGCCCCTGTTTCACTAAAACTAAGATCAGTGGTTCACAAAGCATTTTTTTATCAATTATCAATTGCCCTTTGGACAATGGTTTTGAGTTTCGGGCTTTGGCCGTTTGGCATAGCCCTCTACCATATTGCAGAGTTTCGTAAATATGCACGGTTAGGCCAGAACTGCAAAAAGTGGCGGAAGAGGAAAGTGTAGTGATACAAAGAGGTTTCGAGCCTATATAGGCCCGAACTATATAGGCGTGTGCATGTGTCTATGTGTGCGCATGCACACACGCGCACACACACATGTGTGTTGTCCTGGATAGTAACCCATGAAAAGATCTATTCTCCCCCTATCGGTTTACAACTCGGACGGCGCTGATTCGACTAGCAGACCTTCAGCCTGTCGGCGCGGGGGCGCGCCTCCTCGGCCTCAAGCTCTGCTGAGTCGGCGCGCCTCCGTCATGGACAATAACTATTATCACGTGTGCGTGTGAACACGTGTTCAGCGTTCCCTTAGCGTAGCTTCCTGGTTGCTATATGGGGGGGAACAACAAAAGCCAGGTCCGCCTCGCATCAAAGCCCCGCCTCGCGCCTCCTTCTCCTCCTCCTCGCGCCGCCTCGTATCAAAGCCCCGCCTCGCGCCGCCTCGTGCCGCCTCGCGCCGCCTCGCGCCTCCTCCTCCTCCTCGCTTAAAAAACTCTGTCTCGAAAAGCCACGCCTCGTGCCGAAGTCCCACGCCTAAAAGATCTGCTATTTTACAAAGCTTGTGAAATGTGACATTCTGCATTATAGTTTATTGTGAGGGAGAGTTTAGTCCTGATAGTTATTTTTGGTTCAGCCTCTGTCTTGTTATGGTTCAGCTTGTCCTTGTAGTTTTAACCCATTAACAGTTCTCTGTTGCAGTGCTGATTGGAGGGTGGAGTTGGAGGTAATCAGGGGAAAGGGAGACACCTGGCAACTGTCTCCCACAGTATAAAAAACCTGCCCTTTCAGTGTTCTCTCCTTCCCAGCTGGGCCAAATCCGAGCATGGCCACACAGAGGGCCTTTGTATTCCCTTATGTTTGCATTATGTTGCAGTATGCCTACCTCATTGTTTGCATTTTTGTTAATAGTATTATGTTTGTTTTTGATTGATTGATTGACATTTTTATTAGGCAAAAGAATGTAAAACACCACAGTTACATTTCTAATGCTTTTGTCTAAAAGGTCCGGCCAAAAAAGTCCTTGCGGACTTGTTTCCGTTGGGGTCCTTGAATTTCATAGACATAATATAGTAGCAACCAACCAGTTCAAAAATCAACATAAAAATACAGAGGGGAAAAAAGATTACCACTATGTACAAAAAAAGCATGAGAAAAAAAATATATATATACAAAAAAATAAAATCACTATTTTTTTGTTAAAGCTCTCTCTCGTTTCCCCTTTATTTGTTGTGGCCTAGAGCCAGGGCATAACAACATATGAAGATGTTTATTTTTGTCTCTCCTTTACATTTTATTTTTTGATTATTTTTCCCCCCTTGCTCTCCCTGTCCCAAATTATTATTATATTTGTTTCTCAACACAACAACAAAGGATGGAGCTTTGCATTAAAACTAATTTCACCCACGTATTTACACCTGTAAACCTGTGATGGGACAAATGAGACGTAGCCTGCGAGTTAAGTTCAGGCAGCATATACTCGAGAGGTTACATACTGTGGCTATGCGGTTGCATAGGGTTATTACATCTCTATTACGCAGTCTTACGTCAGATCTGACGTGTCAATCAGCTGACCAATCAGCGGGTTATTTAAGCTCACCTCATTCATTCTCTGCTGTCATTTGTACCCCTGGTTGTTGGTATGCAACTGTTGGCTGCTCTAGCTCTCGTGTCTAGCCTTATTGTCGTCATGTCCTCTGCTCACTCCGAGTCGGACGACGACGGCACATTGTCCGATCCTGATGATAATGGTCCAGATAATCCAGACGAGGAGGAAGGAATCCCCCCTACTGCTGAAGCAGTATTGTCACAGAATAGACGTAGTGCTCGCGGTACTCGAAAACTAGTTGACTGGCCTGTTGAGCGAATTTTGCAAAGCCTCTATGCCCGTAGCGTTCCCGTGGCTCCAGGTCTAAGCCACGAGGAACTTCTGCAGTTTTTGGTAAATACAGAAGAGGCAAGCCGTAATGGCGATCAAGGTCAAGTTGGTGCAGCAACAACACCCGCCACCGAGTATGTCGGTAAAGGCAAAGGCCCAGCTAAAAAACGCTCAGCAGGTCGCCCCGCCGGTCCCGCTAGCGCTACTAAAAAGAGTTAAAGTACTCTGTCTGTTCAATCGTACGGCAAAAGTAACGATGACATCATCGTGTCAACTTTGCTAAGTATGAAAGCTTCAATCGAGCAGGTCAACATCAGGATCAACGCGCTAGAAAATAGCAACAACAGTCCAGGGGTTTCCGGCTCATCTTCGGCATCTACGGGGTTTTCTCCAGGGACAACCAACGTGTTTCTCCCAGCAGCATCTGCAGATCCCCCAGCAGCCACTAGCATCTCCATGCCATCCACTGTGGCCACCGTGTCACCTCGGAAAACCTGGGGAACAGCAGTTCCAGGCCCCGCCACAGGCTCTTCTTTCATCTCTCCCGCTGCTGCCATCTCTGAGAGCCTCAGGAAGCATATTATCGCAGGGCATGACGTTAATCTCGTCAAGATACTGATAAATGCAGATGCGACTGATAGAAGATTGGTGGACTGTGGGGAGGTTTCTTTTGTCTTAAAGGATTCAGATCCGAGGCTAACTAAAACGCTAACATTAGCAGAATTTATTACGGCGTTTGGGGTCTATAGAGACTGCATCTGTGAGGAGCACCCCCAGCGTAGAGAGGAACTGGACACTTACATGGCCATTATAGCCGATCTGGCTGTATCCTATGGCGGGTCCTTATTCTATGAGTATCATAAAGCTTTTTCTTGTAAAGCAGCCATGCACATCAACAAATTTAATCAGCGCCTCGATTGGTCCGTGGTTGATCAGTCCATCATCACTCGACATTTCTCTGGGCATAAATTCCTATGCTGCTCAGTCTGTGGTTCTTTTAACCACTCTACTAACTTATGCCCCAAAACCGTGGTTAAACACGGGGTGACTCAGCAGCCTCAGGCAAATGTGAACCCCCCATCTCATTCCAACTGGCAACCAAAGAATCAGTTGGTGCGGGGACAGCCACCCGAGGTCCATCTGCCCGCGGAGAACCCGCCCTATAAAATCAACGAAATAAAGGAGCATCCTTCTACGCCTGTGAATGTTCCTGCTTTATCCAAGGCCCTCAAGAATCATCCTATTCGATCTTTTGTGAACTATCTATTGACTGGTTTAGTCCAAGGGTTCATGGCCGGGCTGTGTTGGCTCCCTAAAATAACCTATGTCTGTAAAAATCTCCAGTCTGCGCTCCGAGAGCCCGATGTAGTAGATGAGCTTCTTGTTAAAGAAACGACCAAAGGTCATATGATTGGGCCTTTCACTAAATCACCCTTTTCCCTTTTTAGAGTAAGCCCTATAGGAGTAGCTACAAGGAAATACTCTGGGAAAAAGCGTATGATTATTGACCTCTCTGCTCCACATAATGGCTCTGTCCCAAGCATTAATGATTTGATTCCTCTCTATCCATTTTCCCTTTATTATGCTTCTGTTGATAATGCTATCCAAATGATCAAAGCTGCAGGCGCAGGAGCTTGGTTGGGCAAAGCAGACATAACCGATGCTTTTAAAGTGATGCCACTTCATCCTTCACAGTGGCATCTTTTCGGGGTTAAATGGCGAGGGAAATTTTATTTCGCAGTGAAATTAACTTTCGGGTGTCGCAGTAGTCCTCGTATTTTTGATTCTCTGTCAGAGGCGCTATGTTGGATTCTATCTAACACCTACAAACTACCGTTTGTTCTGCATCTTTTAGATGATTTTCTAGTTGTGGATTTTTCCTATTCGCCTCCAGCCCGGTGTATTTCCATTCTAAGAGATTTATTCGCTTCTGTGGGAGTTCCCTTGTCAGAGGAGAAAACGATAGGCCCCCTCACCAGATTAGAATTTCTCGGGATTATGCTAGACAGTGTTCTAATGCAAGCTTCTCTGCCAGAAGAGAAACTAATTCGCATTAGAGAATTTCTAAAACATTGTTTAGAACTAACTTCGATGCCTAAACGTGAACTCCTCTCACTGTTAGGCCATCTTAATTTTGCTATGCGAGTTATTCCCCAGGGCCGCTCCTTTGTTTCGCGTCTTTTAGACATGGCTAAATCTGTGCCTAATTTACAGGATTTGATCTCCTTAGATGAAGGATGCAAACCGGACATTCGTTTCTGGTCGGCGCTACTGGACCAGTGGAATGGTGTCTCGTTCTACAACGATTTGGTTGAGACTTCTAATTCTCTCAAATTTTTCACAGATGCCGCCCCGTCTGTCGGGTTTGGAGGGTTTTACAATAACCAGTGGTTTGCAAAGCCTTGGCCGATCGAGTTAACCTCAATGGCAGCCAGTCTCAAATCTATCGCGCTGTTTGAACTGTACCCAATTGTCATGGCATGCTTGATTTGGGGGAAGGAATGGAAAAGGAAACAAATTACAGTGTTTTGCGACAATGACGCAACAGTCAATATAATTAATAAAGGTCGTTCGTCCATTCCTATAATTAACAGTCTAATCAGACGGGTATCATGGACGTGCATTAATGATAATTTCATTTTACGTGCGTCTTTCATTCCAGGCTATAAAAATTCAATAGCTGATGCTCTGTCCCGATTTAAATTTCAGGATTTCAGAGCGATGTGCCCCAACGCCGAGCCAACCAGCCTGCTGTGCCCTCCGTTTTGTCAAGCGATTCTAAATTAGAATCGAATGATTATTTACAAGGTCTTTTGAGCTCAGCTGCAAAAATTATGAGGAAAGGACTGTCAAATAGTACATTAAAAGCTTATGATTCAGCTTGGTTTTTCTTTTCCTCATTCTGTTTAAGTTTTTCTATTAACCCTATTCCAGTAAATATCCCCATAGTGTGCGCTTTCAAAGTGCATTCCTCAGAATCTCGTAAACTTCAACCATCTTCAATTAAAGCTATGTTAGCTGGCGTTCAATTTCATTTGCGTTGCCTGGACCCTTCATCATGCAGTCTTCTCAGTCATCCTTCCATTCGCCTACTGCTCAACGGGCTCAAAAAAGATCAACCTCAAGGGAAAGATAAAAGATTACCTCTTACGATTAACTTGGTGCACCAGTTGGTGGGGAGACTTAGGCAAGGGTGCTTTTCATTATATGAGGACAAAATGTTGGAAGCTATAATTCTCACCGCTTTTTATGTTTTTTTAAGGTGTGGGGAATTCACAACTCGGTCTCTCTCTTTTGATCCTCAGCATGACCTTACAATTTCTGATTTAACTTTTGAAGAGAATCTATTTACTTTATTCTTGAAACATTCAAAATCTGATAAACTTAAAAAAGGAGTACCTGTTATCTTATCCAAGACTAATACCATGTGATAGAAATATTTTAATTAATCATAATTTGTCTAATGTCCTAAACCTGCTTTAAATGTCAAATTAATGTAATAGCTGTCATATTGGCCTAAATTCCATCATGTCTATTCTCCCTATTTTCTTCTGTCTCTGTCTATGCAAGGTCGAACTAGTTACAGGCCTTTCTGTGGTTATCTATTGTTTTAAGAACACCATATCTCGGTGTTCTCCTCCAATGCATAACCCTTCTCACAGTTTCACGAAGTTACCTCTGACCAGTGACAGGTCAGAGCCGAGGCCAACGTGTTGTTCGAGACATGTCGACGCTGTTTGTTCAAAGATAAACTGTCACACCATCTTCATCATCATCATCATCTACCATCATCATCCTCATCTGACGATGACGTACTCATCACTATCCACCAATAGCAGGACTACACCTCTGACGGCTGGACGCTTGATGTATCTTCAATGATGTCATATGTTTATGTTAACGGACGCTGTTAAAGACCAGTGCTTTCTCTGTTTAATGGGAGAGAGACGACGACCGATGATGCCTACCATACCTGTGATACTGTAACCTTCCACTCTCTCTGTCTGAATAATATACTTTCATTACATCCATGGCTGCCTGTGTCCTGAGTCTGGTTTTTCTTTGTCGCCTTTGAAAGTTACTGGTACTTTGTATACATACTGATGTGATGTTTCGCCCTGCATTGGTATCTATACATATGGGTGATAAGGAAAAAACCTACTTTATCACCATGTTTTGCCCATTTTCTTCTATGTCTGTTTATATGCAATGCCGAGCCCGGCATCTTCCACACGATCCCCTGTTTCTCATCCCCGGCGGCAAACCTATGACGAGATCCTGGTTCGCTGGGAAGCTAAAGACATTGTGCCAGTACTGCGGGCTGTCTCCAGAACTCTACTCTCCTCATTCTCTTCGCATCGGAGCGGCCACCACTGCAGCCTTGAAAGTGCCAGTGGCAACCTTAAAAGCACTGGGCAGGTGGTCCTCAGCTGCCTATGAACGATATGTGCGTTTAAATCGGGGAGAGATCGTTTTAGCTCAGAATCTTATGAGTGCAAGTATGTTGTAAATTGCTGCATTTAGTAGTAATAAAACTGTCGTTACTATGCATATATGGTGGTTGCTGGTGAGTTCATTGGTGGCATTATCACAGATTCATGTTAATGGTTCTTTGTGGTATTATTATTATTATTATTGGGGAATGACAGCAAGGTTCAGTGTTCTCATGGGTTGGGTGCATCAAGGTGATGCGGTTGGGTGCATCAAAGTGATGCGGTTGGGTGCATCAAAGTGATGCGGTTGGGTAGCATCACGGTGATGCAGTTGGGTGGCTCATGCACAGAGCTATGTTAAGTTTAAGTAGTATATTCCTCTATGTGGCATTAGGGGAATGGTTAAGGCTGTCATGACATGGCAGCTAAGGCCTTTTAGTTCACATAAAGTTAGTATGTCCTAGCCGATCCCAGACGCTGTCTCGGTGTTTTGGGGGGAAAGATGGGATATCGGCTCGGTCAGTTGGTTTGAGGTAATCACCACACACATAATGTTTCCCATCATATAGAATAATTCTTCTGGAGGTTCTAGAGGAATTGCCAAACGGCGGTCTGTAGCCATGGCTCACATAGAAGTTCACATAATGTTAGAATATCCTTGCATGATCCAGGACTGCTAGCGGCATATTCGTCACTGTCTCCATTAGGAGTCAGTGGGATATCATGCTTGGATTATCGGTGAGCGTTCACCGTAGGGCGTTCTTGGTTCCGCAGTGTTGGGGGTGTTATGAATGTATATCTATCTCCCTGCTCTAAATGGTTGATGTCTGTATGATTGTGCCAAGCAGGGAGAAAAATATTTGCAGAGCCGAACGCCAAGATAAATTATTATATACACACTTGTATTCACATTCATAATAAAATATTGGTTCAAACTATACGTGAGTTATCTGACTGAAATGAGACGTAGCCTGCGAGTTAAGTTCAGGCAGCATATACTCGAGAGGTTACATACTGTGGCTATGCGGTTGCATAGGGTTATTACATCTCTATTACGCAGTCTTACGTCAGATCTGACGTGTCAATCAGCTGACCAATCAGCGGGTTATTTAAGCTCACCTCAGTCTTCATTCATTCTCTGCTGTCATTTGTACCCCTGGTTGTTGGTATGCAACTTTACTCCCACCACCACCCCAGCACCACCAGTGGGCTCTGCTATTGGTTATGTTCCCCATGGGGGGTGTTATGAATGTATATCTATCTCCCTGCTCTAAATGGTTAATGATGTCTGTATGATTGTGCCAAGCAGGGAGAAAAATATTTGCAGAGCCGAACGCCAAGATAAATTATTATATACACACTTGTATTCACATTCATAATAAAATATTGGTTCAAACTATACGTGAGTTATCTGACTGAATGAAGTTTGTGATTCTGAAAGTCTGTCCATATGTTCTCAAGGTATTAACAGACAGACAGATTTTCCAGGGGGCCCCCAGAATTGATAGTTAGGAACCAAATGGACCCTTTTGGGCCAGTGACTCCGAGAGTGTACAAATGGAACTAAATGGACCAGTAGAGTCATGGGGGTCTGTGGCCCAATGCATACCAAACTAGGGGTCCTTGAAATAAAATTAAAAAGTTTGAATACCATTACCAGAATACAGTACAACAATGTGCATGAACAATGTGCTCAGAATGACTGAGAGTCTGAATTATTTCAATGATGATGTATTTATTTATTTGTTTATTGATGCAAGTAAAAGCTTTGAAGCAAGTTATGAGCAGCTTAAATCAAACCATATGTTCCATCCATGTTCCTCTCATTATCAACACAAGACCTGGGTCGCGTCCAAAACCACATACTAACTTAGCACTACATACTAACAGTATGCTATTGCTATGTTCAGCCTACTGTTTACTATCCAAGCATTAGGAATTCACTTCAGACATACTGGAGGTTAGGAAAACACCCCATCTGTTGGCAAAGCAGAGGTACTACACACCCTCGCCACCAGCACAAATGTCAGCCAACCTGTCCTGTCCCTGCTTTATTACGTTGTTAAACCGTGATATCTAACAGCAAAGTGAAACGTATCCATATTACTTAAAATGTACACTTAAATTTGACATATTGGAGAGGTTAATACCGACGACTGTTGTTCTCTGGAGTCCACCATTGCTGTTTTGAATAGAAGCCGGGCAGCTACCTACCACATCGCATTGTAGGATATTTACAGTGTCTCATACACCATTTGGTAGCTACTAAGCTTTCGGACAGGCAAAGACGTCATTTGGCACACAACAACAACAGTGTATAATACAGAAATAATATCTTAGTATGTGATTTCGGACGGGACCCTAATGTCACTGTTAATGTCACCTGAGAGTCACTGTCCTTCTGATGTTAACTTGTCACTTGTCTTCAATCCTTCAGTAGCGTTACAGCGACAGAAAAGCAGTATAGTGGATATGAGCACTTTTCATAGATATACACACACACACGCACACACACGCATGCACGCACAGTATGATTTTATGTGACGTTTGGGTCAAGTAAACTGTAATAGTGTGTAATTGTGCGTGCATGTGTGTAATCTCCATGTTATTCACTGGGCTTCAGCTGGCTTCTTGCAGATAGAGGGATATTTCGCAGAGCAAATGGTATCTTCCCAAGAGTTCCCTGTTAGACCAGAATAGAAGTAGAAATAAAGTTCAGCTTTAAAATCGTTTACAGACCACATTAAGTACTATATTGTGTTGTTCCAGTTCTGTAAGCTCATTTATTTGTTTCATCTGTTTCAATTTCACTTGTTTATCCTGTTATCCTGTATGAGATTGTTCACCTTTTTAATTATTATGAAAAGATACAGTTTCAGCTTCACCCAGCTGATGGCTGCTCATGGGTGACTAGGGGTTGTGTTTCTCAGGGACACTTTTAAACACATAGATATGATTCTGATTACCAGACGGCCTCTCTACTGTCTAAGCTATATGACTACCCCTGAGTTCTCTCTCCTCATTGGATAACATCGGTATCCCGATATATTTTCTGTTTACCGCAGAGCTGGAGAGACGAGGAGACCCCTGTTACTGAACACTCTATAGCAATGATTATATTTATGTATCTATGTATCTATGTATCTATTTATCTATGTTTTTATGTATCGATGTATGTATGTATTTATGTATCTATGTATCTATGTATTTATGTATCGATGTATTTATGTATCTATTTTATGTATCGATGTATGTATGTATTTATGTATCTATGTATTTATCTATGTATCTATGTATGTATTTATGTATCTATGTATTTATGTATCTATGTATTTATTTGAGTGGAACAGAAGCGAAAAATAGTAGATCGACAAGCTCACAACGCAATTTTGTAGATCATCTACAGTACTTTGGGCAAAGACATGGTGTATACAGATAAAGGTGGTCCAAGTACAGCTACAACTCAGGTCCAGTTTACTACAGTAAGTCTACTCTAGAGGGTTTAAGTGGGTCATTTGAATCAGCCTGATTGCAGCCTGATCTCACACAATTTCAGCAATTGAATTCAGCGTGTTGTAACTTACCTTTGTTGCCCACGACCATGCAGTGCTGGTTTTTATTCCAGTTATTAGGTTGTCCCTTGTGCCAGTCAGTGAAGATCATTGGGCTGCCGTCGCTCCACAACCAAACACCTTCCTAGAGGACAGTATCACATCACATCATTTAATACAATATAGCATGTCACCATTTAACAACTCACAAAGTCTTGTGAAAAGTCTACTCAACTACTCAGATATTTCATATGGTCTGAGTTATTGTTTAAATAATCAGAATGTAATTGAAATCTGTAAAATATAAAAAATAATATGTGCTTGTCCAATCTCTGTCCAATTTTCACCTCAAGTCTCTCTGAGCGAATTAAACAAATATACTGTATATCAGATTGACATACAGTACAGGTACAGTATCAGTGTAATATGAGGTAAAGTTTCATCAAACAGTGTATTAAAGGTTAATGTACTGTACCTGTGCTGCATCGTAGCCACCGACCCACGTTATGGTCTTTGCACCAGGTATCAGATCCAGAAGAAAGGTGTGCTCTGTTTTGCTGTGCATGGACGCTAGGTTTCCACCCTGAGACAAACACTTTTTCTACAGAACAATATGAACAGAGGACAAGAAATAATATTATTCAGATACATATATAGATCGAAAGAAAGAAAAAATGTGTTGTGTATTTCATGTGTTAGTTCTAATTACCTCTGCATCACCCCAGGCCGTCTTGGCCTCTTCATATTTGTAGCAGTTACCAAACAATTTATTCCATCCATCTGGACATTTTGCACATCCATTGGCGACTGCTGAAAAGACAACATAGAAACCTGTAGTCAATTGTTTGAAAGCAACACTGTTGTTATTCATCCAAATATGGGACCGCAATTACAGTGAGAATGATACTAAACAGCGTAAATATGAGAACTTCCTTTTAGACAAACACACGCACACAAGCACGCACGCACAGCACGCATGCACGCACGCACGCGCACGCACACACACACACACACACACACACACACACACACACACACACACACACACACACACACACACACACACACACACACACACACACACACACACACACACACACACACCTGCAGGAGCAGCAGCAGTCAGAGCCATCCCAGCACAGAGAAGTAGAGACACACTCAGCATCCTCATGGTCACCATGATGAAGAAGATGATTTCCTTCAGTAGAAAGAAACAGACATGTTAGAGAGGAGAGGAGAGGAGAGGAGAGGAGAGGAGAGGAGAGGAGAGGAAAGGAGAGGAGAGGAGAGGAGAGGAGAGGAGAGGAGAGGAGAGGAGAGGAGTCATCTCAAACCTTAAGTAGAATGATGTGTTGAAGTGTTGAATAACAGAAACAGCAGCTCTTATATACACTTCATACAGAATGCAGATGAGCAGGAAGTACTGAGGTTAAAGTTAGCTCACCTCTGATCAAAGTTAGGTGCCTTCGCATTAAACTATTGTGACACTGCATTCAATTAAAGTCCTGGCATGCCCTTCATTAATCACTCATTATGTAGGCCTACTTTTTTTTTTTTGTCTGTCAAGTTTCCTCGTTCCAGTGTTCCGTTCGCATTTTATCCTTCCGTGAGAAGCATTTTAACATTCTTTGTCATCAACAGCAGAATACCTGATCACCTTAATGGAAACCACAACTAGCTACCATACCTCGCCAAACCAAGTAGTAGAAACAAATCACACCCTGTGTGAAGGAAGCGGTGCCTTTGATGAGTTTATTTAATTGGGCTAGATATGAACTATAGAGAAACAATGTTAATCCCTGTAAACTCATTTCAAGGCTACTGAACAGCGCCACTGGAAGGAAATCACCAAATGCATTCCAAGGTGAGTGGCAAAAAGTGATCTGTCATAGCTACAACAATTGTTGTAGCATAATTGAAGCACAATGGCCAAGCACAATGGAATCTGAAAAATCAGACATGTCCATCTTGATCACATGACCAAAAGATCATGTGTACCGATTTTTCGTGATGTTTGAACAATGAGGAAAAACATCACATGGATGCAACTGGGACGTATCATCAGTATTGTAGCCTGGGGTCATAGGGTGTTTCGGGTCTCGCAACATACACCCTCACCCAGGTGACCCAGCCAGGGTTGATCAAGCCCCGACTTACGTCCCAGTAGCTACCCACGGTCAGTCCTACAGGGCAAGACAGGGCCACTCAGTCCGCTTCTCCGGAAGTACTCTGCCCGGACTCGGGGAGGCTCTGGCAAGTGGAGGGACTAGGCTCTGTGGGTTGACTCCTGGCCGGGCTCCTCCTTCGTCTCACCAGGTCCAGGACCTGAGCGCTGCGCCAGATCCGCTGCACCGCCCCGATCCAAACATTTCCTTCTGGCGTGATGGTTCCTTGTGCCGTGGTGGTACTGCAGGCTCCACTTGCGGATTGATTGAATGGCCCTCCTAAAGGCCTCACCGCGGGTTTGTTGGGCTTCTTCCTCACGGAAGACACAGCATGGGGCGCCAACCCATACTGCTCCCGGGATGCTGTCTACATTCCGGCTGTCACCAGTCTCTCCTGTGGTCACCAAACTATTCCTGGTTGTCACATAGTCTATTCCTATGAGCCACTATAAATAGAATTACTAATGAGGAAAAACATCACATGGATGCAACTGGGACGTATCATCAGTGTTGTAGCCTGGGGTCATAGGGTGTTTCGGGTCTCGCAACATACACCCTCACCCAGGTGACCCAGCCAGGGTTGATCAAGCCCCGACTTACGTCCCAGTAGCTACCCACGGTCAGTCCTACAGGGCAAGACAACATATAAAAATAAATTGTTCTGCAAAAATCGGCCTCCTGGTGGCACTATAATAGGGCAATGTTGAAAGGGTGGCATTTGTGGCCTCAACGTAGTGCAAATATGCGTGCAAAGTTTGACCCTAATCGGACGCTGCATTCATGATTTGCAACATTTTGTTCCAAATGGGTGACTTTGGCATTCTGCAAACTGGAATAATGGCTGTTTAAAGCCCAGCCAATGGGAAGACAGAGGGGGGACCCCTGGGGGTCCCTGGAGCCCTCTTTGATAAGCAGTGGTACGTGTGGCCAATGAGAGTAATTACAGTTCGTCCCTATTGGTGGTTTTAGTCCATGTACAAAATGTGTACTCCGTAGCATGCTGCGAACTGGAGTTATGGCTGTTTAAAGCCCAGTACTGCTTGATTTTTTTTTAACATCACTAGCTGTGTGTGTGTGTGTGTGTGTGTGTGTGTGTGTGTGTGTGTGTGTGTGTGTGTGTATGTGTGTGTGTGTGTGTGTGTGTGTGTGTGTGTGTGTGTGTGTGTGTGTATCACGTATGGTAGCTAGTGGATTCCATTAAGGTGATCATGTGATTCTCTGTTGATGAGAAAGTCCAAGGCATGCACATGTAACAACGGAAAAAGACACACCGTACAAGCAACACTTGATTTGTTTTTGATTTATTAGACATAATAAATGCTTCTCACGGAAACGTCAAGGATAAAATGCCAGTGGAACACTGGAACAAGGAAACTTGAGAGACAAAAAAAAGATCATGTACATGATGAGTGATTAATGAAGGGCATGCCAGGATTTTAATTGATTGCAGTGTCACAATAGTTTAATGTGAAGGCACCTAGCTTTGATCAGACGTGAGCTAACTTTTAGGTTAGAGGAGATCCTAGGCTGGAGGGTTTCCATGGATTATTATTGTGGAGTTTTATTATAGTTGTCAATTATTGAAATCCCAAACATGGAATATACTTGGACCATGCCACATTTAATGCCTGTCTCAGGACTGCCACCTGCCAGTATACAGTGGATAACTTCCCAGTCTCCAGGTTTTTGAAAGTATAGCTACCACTTTAACCCTGACATCCTAATTTTGGGCATGTCATTATTTCATTTCATTTCATTTATTTCAATTATGGTTTACATTCCAGGCTCAAATGTTTAGTATTGCCACCACCACCAATAATCATGATATAAGAGCAGCTATCTGCACTTACACACAACGTTCACTGGAGCAGTGGAAGCTCTGTTTTGTTATGGGTACTTGTGTTGTTGTGGAGCATTTCCTATAATAAAGTATAGATAGCCTACAGTAGTGTCATTGCTGTAACTTGCTATCTGGAATGTGATGCTGTGGCTGCAGGGTGAACTATGAGTATCATAATGGATGTCTTGTAGCCCCCCCACCCAAAATCCAGCCGCTACTGCATATAGGGCTAGGTCAGTGGCCCTCATTTATCAACGGAGCTTATAAACCGGCTTTTATTTTTCCATATATTCGGCCGTACACCAACGTCGAAGTCACATTTATCAACGAATCCTATATAGCCAATCCTAGCGTACATTGGGTCGGAGCCTTGATGTCACGGCTGAAACCGAGCGTCATTTAAATAACACGCCCTTAAATATTCTCGAAACGCCCTGATTTTGAGAAAGGGCGAGCGCGAAAGCCCGGACGCGGCCATGGCCGTGGCCGCTTTCCAGTACCTGTGGCCGGTACCAGTGGCCGGTGGCCGGTACCAGTGGCCGGTGGGCGGGGACTAGTGGCCGGTGGCCGGTAGCCAGTGGCCGGTGGCCGGGGACTAGTGGCCGGTTGCCGGTAGCCAGTGGCCGGTGGCCGGGGACTAGTGGCCGGTTGCCGGTAGTCAGTGGCCGGTGGCCGGTAGCCAGTGGCCGGTGGCCGGTAGCCAGACCCGGCCTGTGGCCGGTAGCCAGTGGCCGGTGGACGGGGACAAGTGGCCGGTGGCCGGTAGCCAGTGGCCGGTGGCTGGTGCAAGTGGCCGGAGGCCGGTAGCCAGTGGCCGGTGGCCGGTGGCCGGGGACTAGTGGCCGGTGGCCGGTAGCCAGTGGCCGGTGGCCGGTAGCCAGTGGCCGGTGGCCGGGGACTAGTGGCCGGTTGCCGGTAGCCAGTGGCCGGTGGCCGGGGACTAGTGGCCGGTTGCCGGTAGTCAGTGGTCGGTGGCCGGTAGCCAGTGGCCGGTGGCCGGTAGCCAGTGGCCTGTGGCCGGTAGCCAGTGGCCGGTGGACGGGGACAAGTGGCCGGTGGCCGGTAGCCAGTGGCCGGTGGACGGGGACAAGTGGCCGGTGGCCGGTAGCCAGTGGCCGGTGGCTGGTGCAAGTGGCCGGAGGCCGGTAGCCAGTGGCCGGTGGCCGGTGGCCGGGGACTAGTGGCCGGTTGCCGGTAGCCAGTGGCCGGTGGCCGGTAGCCAGAGGCCACCGGGCCCACACACACACGCGCCCAACTGTGTCTTTCATGTAATCCGTAGCGGTACAATCTTTGTCACGTAGGCTTGTAGCCTACATGAATGACATATTATGATACCAATCACATCGCCATGAATGGGGTTTGTAAATTAATTTATTTAACCCATACCGAGCAGGATATTCCCTGTGAGACTCGAGCGGGCGGCAGTGATCCCGTGCTGCCACGTTAATAAGAGATTCGATCGTCGGGTTAATATCCTTAACCCAGCTTGGTTGTGTAGCCTACATAACTCTCTATGGCATAACTCCATAACATAGGACAAGCTACTGTACGTTTGTAGACCTCACTGTTCATGAAAAGATGCATATCTGCATATTATGCATAAAATAAGTAGTTGAATGCTCTACGCAAATTAAATCGAGGCTATGGGGCCCTCAGTCGTGAGAAACAGATTTAACTTACAAACAGATATAGATTTGACATAATGAGTGAGAAGCTCTCAAAGCTTTCAAACTTAAAACAAGCAGATCTATTATTCTGTAATATGTTTCATGTGATATGTTTGACATCTATCAGTATTAATTAATATAGGAGTTTTAGATAAAAGTTGATATCTAAAAGATTTGTCAACTGGGCATTGGCCAGTAATGTGGAAATATTTGTTTTGACTGCATAGTCTCTGGCCTTTTATACTTTAGAAGGGAGAGAAGTATTGATACGCGTATCCACCCAAAACAATTAGCCGGTGTGCTAAGGGCCCTTTGCCTTGAAAAACAGAGATTTAACGTCCAACCAGATAAAAGATTTCACATATACTAATTCTAGAAAGATGAGAGAAGAACTCTCAAACCCAAACAAGCAGAAGTACTATTCTGTAAGATAACTCTATCAACATGTAGGTAGTAACATGTCTATTGATTTGTCATTCTATAAATCCCCCTGTCGTATGTACATGAATATGATTATTCATGTACAAAAACAAAACACTCTGGAATGTAATGGATATTTTAGAATGCCAACCTGTTCTTCTATAATTTCTGTACTATCTAACTTACTCACAGCAGGAGTCAACCACTCTTCACATGAATATGCTAATTCTAACAGCTACAGCTGTCAATCTAACAGCTGAGCCGAATGGTCATTGCTATTTGTATTTGTATACCTATGTTTGTGTCGCTCTTATCTTTAGTACATACCTTATATGACTATTTAGAATAGCATTATTGGTAAATGGTCTACTATAAGAACTGTGTAAGATGGGTGTTTGAGAGTCTGGTGCCCCGACGGGCTGCTGGAGCAGGGCCGGAGCAGGTGGTGAGAGAGGTGTATGCATTCCTTATGATGACAGTATCAGTATGCTAAACCTGGTCAGGTGAATGGCTCAAAATGAGATGAAAAGCATTCATCCACGGCCAGAGCCTTTTCTGGCGGTTCTGGACAACCGCCTATCCGGCCATTCTCTCGGGTCGTCTGCGACACGTGCGGTGGATTACAGGCGTATACGTACATACATACAGATATTCCTTGCATTTATTGTAAAAAGATGCAATTCAATGTTCAATTCAGGAATGTAACACTACTTTGGTAAAGATGAAATTACATATAACCTGACCAAATTAAATACACTAATACATGAACTTTGGCTTTTTAACTATTTCACTTGTACTACAGTGAAATCTATATGAACTTTTATATTGCTATAATGAAATGCAATGAAATAACCCAAAATAGCCCAATAAACAAAACAAAACAATAAGGGGTGGCTTAGGCTCAGTACATTTACTTGAGTACTGTGATTGAGTGTTTTTTTTTTGTAACTGTACTTTACTTGAATATTTGTAGCGTTGGATACTTATGACTTTCCAATATTGTACTTTTGACTCCACAAAGAAGTATATGAACTAGAAAAAGTGCTGCTCGGAGCACAGCTCTCCGCCAGGTCAGGTATAGGTTATTGTGGGTCAGCAATGTTCGGAATTCACCAATCAGGATGGAATAGGAAGAATCGGACAGATCCGTCTTGATCACCTGAATATAAAGATAATGTGTACCAATTTGCTTAATGTTTGGACACAATTAGGAGTAATATGAAAAAATATGTTTTGCAAAAATCACATTGCCCATAATAGGGCAATGTTAAAAGGGTGGCATTTGTTCCTCAACATAGTGTGAATGTGCGTGCACAGTTTCACCGCAATCGGACGCTGCGTTCACGATTTGCTGCATTTTGTTCATAACGGGCCAGTCTCTCTAACGGGCCACTCCTGCAGCAAATTTTAGACATCAATCTTAGCCAATCAGGATGGAATTTGAAAAACATGACTAGAGATCATGTGTACTGATTTGCGTGAAATTTGGATAAAATCAGAAGGAGTATATAATTTTTTTTTTTACATAAATCAGCCTCCTCGCTATAAAAGGCAGATTATGAAAAATGCACGGCAAGGGTTTTTGCTTGGCCTCTAGGGCATGACATGCTCATTAATATGTTGCTGGAGATGTGTGGTATTGTACGTGATACCTGTACCACGCACGTCGTACAGTATGCGAGTCAAGTCAATGGTATGACCACAGTGGAAAATAGCAAAAACATGGCATGTCATCTGTTCAGAAGGAGCTATTTACCAACAAGGCAAAGAAGGGTAGAACTGGAAAAGTAAAGATAATTTTCATCAGTTGAGAGAAAGTGTTTCAAATTGTCCAATAATAACAATAACAACTCAATTAACACTCAACCAGCATAATCTATGGAAACCCTTGATCCACAGCCTCACCACCAGACCTCCTCCTCACCTCAAATCAAAGTTAGGCACCTTTGCATCAAACTATTGTGACACTGCATTCCTTTTAATCCTGCCAAGCCCTTCATGAATCACTCATCATGTGCATACCGTAAATGCTTGTTTCTATTGTTGCATACTTTCTCAACATTTTTGAGTATGTTCACCAAATGGAAACCACAACTATTTAAGCTACGTTGAGAAACTATAAAACTAGTTTAGCTGGTAGAACTTCCTGTCACCTCCTGTCCTCAAGTAACACTGTCCTCTGAAAAGCCATCTGTCTATAATAATAACCATATGAAGTATAATACGCACCCATTCACCTTTGCTCATCAACAACACATCTGATGATAATCACTCCTACATTAGAAGGAAGGTTAAGGTCTTGGCTTGAAATGGGTGTAACCTTTTTCTGCATAACTTATTCTATCAGTGTTATTCTGATGTGTTGTGAGCTTGTAGCTTTGTTATGCACGTTCTTGTAAATTACTAAGCTTGTTATCAATATTTAGTCGGATATTGGACGGTACAAACTTGTCTCCGCCTGCTCTTTGCCTCAACGAGTTAGAGAGTGCAGGGCACAGAGCCACAGAAGCCTATCACGTGACGAGAGTGGGACAGGGAGGGAGAAAGAAGGCCGCTCTTAACAAACTGCAGTTTACACAAGACGACAAACAATGGCAGAGGCGGGGGATTTGGTGTCAAAACCCAGGTCAAAGGCGCCTGTTTGGCGATATTTTGGTTTTAAACCCAATGCTGATAGGGAACCTGAGAATGTCGACAAGGTTATCTGTAAACTATCCCTCATGAAAAACTGCTACTGAATTACTACACAAAAGCTACTTGTGTAGTAGTGGCTGTATAGTCACCTGTAGCAATTGTGTAGTACATCTGTAATTTATTCACTATTCACAATACATCAGTAGAGTTTCTTAGTGAAACAGTAGTGTTCCCAGTAGTAATCAAGCCGAGTAGTGAAAAAGCTGTTAGAACATTACTGCTTTACTACAAGGGCATTTAAATAGAGATTGTGTAGAGATTTTACTACTGGCTTGTGTAGTGAATATGCAGTAACTACTATACAGAATCACTACAAATATTTAAAAAAGTGATCAAGTAGAGTTTTTACTACCTGCTAGTGTAGTGCATGTGTAGTAACAACACTACAGAATCCACTACAGTAGCCGAGTAGTGAAAAAGCTGTTAAAACATTACTGCTTTACTCCAAGGGCATTCAAATAGTGATTATGTAGAGTTTTTACTACTAGGTTGTGTAGTGAATGTGTAGTAAAAACACTATATAATACTCTACAGAAGCTGAGTAGTGAAAAGGCTGTTAAACACTACTGCTTTACTACAAGGGCATTCAAATAGTGATTATGTAGAGTTTTTACTACTTGATTGTGTAGTGAAGATATAGTAAAAACACGACAATCCTCTACAGAAGTCGAGTAGTGAAAAAGCTATTAAAACATTACTGCTTTACTACGAAGCCATGTAATTGATCAAGTAGAGTTCTTACTCTACTTGATCTGGTCTTTGCTGGTCAAATGGGTGGACTGCCCAGCAAAGACCAGCTTACCAGCTAGACTTAGCTGGTCAGATGGCTGGACACTGGACAGACCAGCAAAGACCAGCTCAGCAGCTGGTCAGGTTTGGTTAGATCAGTGGTTCTCAACATGTGGATCGGGACTCCCAGGGGGGTCCCCACATGATTTGGGGGTGGTCCCCAGATGACAGTGAAGTGACAATTTAAGGACCTTTAAGACCTTTTTAATACCTAAAAAAACAAAACACCATTACTCCATCAAAAGTAACAAACTATAATATAAAAATGGTCAAACATTGGCCAAATTGTCTAACAATAATAATAACTCAAAATCAGGGCGTTTCGAGAATATTTAAGGGCGTGTTATTTAAATGACGCTCGGTTTCAGCCGTGACATTTATCAAGGCTCCGACCCAATGTACGCTAGGATTGGCTATATAGGATTCGTTGATAAATGTGACTTCGACGTTGGTGTACAGCCGAATATATGGAAAAATAAAAGCCGGTTTATAAGCTCCGTTGATAAATGAGGGCCACTGACCTAGCCCTATATGCAGTAGCGGCTGGTGGTGATTTTGGGTGGGGGGGCTACAAGACATCCATTATGATACTCATAGTTCACCCTGCAGCAACAGCATCACATTCCAGATAGCAAGTTACGGCAATGACACTACTGTAGGCTACTGTATCTATACTTTATTATAGGAAATGCTCCACAACAACACAAGTACCCATAACAAAACAGAGCTTCCACTGCTCCAGTGAACGTTGTGTGTAAGTGCAGATAGCTGCTCTTATATCATGATTATTGGTGGTGGTGGCAATACTAAACATTTGAGCCTGGAATGTAAACCATAATTGAAATAAATGAAATGAAATGAAATAATGACATGCCCAAAATTAGGATGTCAGGGTTAAAGTGGTAGCTATACTTTCGAAAACACTGTATACTGGCAGGTGGCAGTCCTGAGACAGGCATTAAATGTGGCATGGTCCAAGTATATTCCATGTTATTATAGTTATTATAGTACTGATTTGCGTGAAATTTGGATAAAATCAGAAGGAGTATATAAAAAAAATGTTTTACATAAATCAGCCTCCTCGCTATAAAAGGCAGATATGAAAAATGCACGGCAAGGGTTTTTGCTTGGCCTCTAGGGCATGACATGCTCATTAATATGTTGCTGGAGATGTGTGGTATTGTACGTGATACCTGTACCACGCACGTCGTACAGTATGCGAGTCAAGTCAATGGTATGACCACAGTGGAAAATAGCAAAAACATGGCATGTCATCTGTTCAGAAGGAGCTATTTACCAACAAGGCAAAGAAGGGTAGAACTGGAAAAGTAAAGATAATTTTCATCAGTTGAGAGAAAGTGTTTCAAATTGTCCAATAATAACAATAACAACTCAATTAACACTCAACCAGCATAATCTATGGAAACCCTTGATCCACAGCCTCACCACCAGACCTCCTCCTCACCTCAAATCAAAGTTAGGCACCTTTGCATCAAACTATTGTGACACTGCATTCCTTTTAATCCTGCCAAGCCCTTCATGAATCACTCATCATGTGCATACCGTAAATGCTGGTTTCTATTGTTGCATACTTTCTCAACATTTTTGAGTATGTTCACCAAATGGAAACCACAACTATTTAAGCTACGTTGACAAACTATAAAACTAGTTTAGCTGGTAGAACTTCCTGTCACCTCCTGTCCTCAAGTAACACTGTCCTCTGAAAAGCCATCTGTCTATAATAATAACCATATGAAGCATAATACGCACCCATTCACCTTTGCTCATCAACAACACATCTGATGATAATCACTCCTACATTAGAAGGAAGGTTAAGGTCTTGGCTTGAAATGGGTGTAACCTTTTTCTGCATAACTTATTCTATCAGTGTTATTCTGATGTGTTGTGAGCTTGTAGCTTTGTTATGCACGTTCTTGTAAATTACTAAGCTTGTTATCAATATTTAGTCGGATATTGGACGGTACAAACTTGTCTCCGCCTGCTCTCTGCCTCAACGAGTTAGAGAGTGCAGGGCACAGAGCCACAGAAGCGTATCACGTGACGAGAGTGGGACAGGGAGGGAGAAAGAAGGCCGCTCTAAACAAACTGCAGTTTACACAAGACGACAAACAATGGCAGAGGCGGGGGATTTGGTGTCAAAACCCAGGTCAAAGGCGCCTGTTTGGCGATATTTTGGTTTTAAACCCAATGCTGATAGGGAACCTGAGAATGTCGACAAGGTTATCTGTAAACTATGTCTGGGTAAGGAGAGCCCTGGGTAAGGTGCAAGCACCTCTAATCTACAGACTCACCTGCTATCAAAACACAAGAGTAAAGGTCCTTACACACCGGGGCGAATTCTTCATGCCAATAAATACGTTTTTTTCGCCTGTTTTTTAAAACCTTATTAAGTCAATGCAAGCTTCCACATCAAAGACGAAATTTCGCGGCGCGAAAATACGTCAGCAGTCGTATTTTGCGGAAATTCGCTGGCGACTGCTAGACCATTGACCAATCAAAATGTGTTTATGTATTCATTATCAAGATGAGCGCATTGGTGCTCTAAGTGGGGTCCGGGGACCCCCCTGGGGGGTGATGCACAGGTCAGGTTTTTTCATAACACGCCACGGAGCACAACAAAACAATATATAAATTAACGGCCCGAGAGAGAGAGAGAGCGAGCGAGCGAGCGAGCGAGAGAGAGAGAGAGAGAGAGAGAGAGAGAGAGAGCGAGAGAGAGAGAGACCCCCTCGCATCACTACCAGGGGGGTCCTTGGGACTCGGGAGTTTTCTGGGGGTCCCCAGCAGTTTAACCACTTGAACCATATATAGCCTATATCAGCTATTTGAAAATATCCAATCTACAAGCTCACAATGCAATGCATTGTGAGCTTGTAGATCTGCTATTTTCAAAAACATTTGACAAATTGTGAAAAACTTTCTGTGTGGAATATTTCTGCGCACTAACCTCGTGGTTGGACTGGACATGGATACAGTCAGTGGAAAAAAAGTACTCACATTTTTACTTAAGTAAAAATATCAATACTGCAATGAAGAAATACTCTGTTACAAGTATAAAGTCCGGAATTAAAAATCTACTTTAGTACAAGTAGCCTACAAAAAATATTGGTATAAAAATGTAGGCCTACTTAAAGTACCAAAAGTAGTAGGCTACTCGCAGAATGTCCCATTTCACAAGTTTTCTGTGTGACATAATACAAATATTTTGAAAATATTTTCGAATGGTCGAAATGTATGATACAGACTTGGGCTGGATATATAGACCAATCGACACTTAGTGGTGTACAGTAACTAAGTACATTTACTCAAGGACCGCCTGCCGCTCCAAGCCGTGGCAGCGAGTGGCAGCGGTGGCCTAGTGGTTAGAGGGGCGGCCTTGATACCGGAAGGTCCCTAGTTCGATTCCCCAATTCATCACATCAATCATGAATCACCGCTGAATAGCCCTTGAGCAAGGCTTCCATGCAGGGTCCGGCTGGAAACAAGCTTCGTGCTTAGTCCGACACCCTGGGTAAACAACAAACTTTGCTTTGCTTTGCTTTGCTTTGCTTTTGCCGCTCCGGCTGGGGCCGCGAACCACGCGTCGCACGGACTGACACAAAGAATTCCATAAGTGCGTATGGTGAGAGAGAGAGAGAGAGAGAGAGAGAGAGAGAGAGAGAGAGAGAGAGAGAGAGAGAGAGAGAGAGAGAGAGAGAGAGAGAGAGAGAGAGTCCCGCCGCGCCGCGCATCACTACCAGGGGGTCCTTGGGAGTGTTCCGGGGGTCCACAGGAGTTTAACCACTTTAAACCATATAGCCTACATCAGCTATTTGAACATATCTAAGATCTATCTATCTAAGATCTGCTATTTTCAAAAACATTTGACAAATTGTGAAAAAATATTTTTGCAAACATTTTAACAGCACAATTATTATATGGAGGTTCCTGGCACTAACCTCTGGTTGGACATGTAGTGGAAATGACTAATAGTTTTACATAAGTAAAAGTATCAATAGGCCTACTGCAATGTAGAAGTAAAAGTCCGGAATAAAAAATGTAGGCCTACTTGAGTAAAATAACCAAAAATATTGGTATCAAAATGTACTTAAAGTACCAAAAGTAGAAAGTAGGCTATTCATTATGCAGAATGTCCCATTTCAAAAATACAAATCTTGTATATTATATGGGGTGTGAAGTGGTTAATGTGAGTTTTGTAAACAATAATTATATATATAATAAATAATTATAGTGCAGTGAAAGTATAATATTTGCCTCTGAGATGTAGTGGAGTAGAAGTAGAAGTACTGAAAATTGGAAGCACTCCTCCTGTAAAGTAATAAGTACATTTACTCAAGGACCGCCTGCCGGCTGCCGCGCCATGAAGCCGCTCCGGCCGGAGCCGCGAACCATATGTTGCACGGACTGACATAAAGATATCCAAGTGAAGTGCGTAGAGCCTCCCCGATCAAGACTTCATTCAAATTTTTCTGTAATCCACACAAGTATGTTTATGAATTCCAAGTTGTGACAGTTAAGTTATATCACCAGCCGATCAAAGAATACAATTTGAAACACAAGTGACAGATTTTGGCTGAATTAACTCGCTTTGCGACTCGAGCCCCTCTCTCTTGCAGTGGTGTAAAGTAACTAACTAAGTACATTTACTCAAGTACTGTAGGCCTACTTAAGTACAATCTTGAGGTAATTTTACTTTACTGGAGTATTTCCAATTTTCAGGCAAATATTGTAGCCTACTTTTTAGCCTACTCCACTATAATTATTTGAAAACTTTAGTTAGTAGCCTACTTTGTAGATGTTGGTTATTATCACAAAACACACTTCAGCCCTATATACATTTCGGCCATTTGAAAATAGCCGATCTACAAGCTCACAATGCATGGCGATTCGACGCATTGTGGAGTGATTGATGCAACTTCTTGGATCTCTGCGATTAATTGTATAGCCTAAACAAAGCGAGACACGAGACTATACGTACATCCCCTGCTGGCCTGCCCCCTGATCAAGAACTGTGGCTTTAGTTTTAGATTGTTGGAAAAGCCACAATATTAGTTAAAGGTAGGGTAAGTGATTTTCTTTGGTTAAAATAAGTGTTAAATAGCTCTATATTCTGATAGTACTCATTGTGTTATAGAGTGTTTGTTCAGTAAAAGGAGTCTCCTTGTCTCTCCAGCTCTTTATAAAACAGAAAAAGCATTTTCGTTTCAGTTTCAGTTTCATTTCCAATTTTATCCAATCAGGATAGAGAACTCAATCAGGATATAGATTAAACAAGTGCAATTGGAAGTGATGACACTAAGAAATGAGCAGGCAAAATTGGAACTGGAACACTATAAAAATGAAGCTTAAAAATGGGTACTTTCTCCTGATTGGCTGAGAGTTTGACACCTACCGGAAAATGTATTTTCTGTTCATTAAAGAGCTGGAGAGACGGGGAGACTCCTGTTACTGAACAAACACTCTATAGCAATGATTACTATCAGAATAGTGCTTTAACCTTTTAACAAAATACTTTTTGTTTTAACCAAAAAATATCACTTACCCTACCTTTAAACTCAAATGACTAAAGAACACTCTGTGATCAATCACCACGGGACGATCATTTGTATTGCAGATGTACCAGGTACATCTGCAATACAAAGACATGGTGTCATTCCGGACAGTTGAACAGCAATCGTACAATCACAATCACACACACACACACACACACACACACACACACACACACACACACACACACACACACACACACACACACACACACACACACACACACACACACACACACACACACACACACAGACACACACACACACACACAATTTATATATTTGTTTATTTGTCGTGTACCTCCATAAACTTGAACAATATGATAACTGTAGTTATCGGTCTGCAAGTGACGTACTCTGTGGTAACACCGGTAACACCGGGTACCTTGACATCCCTACTAGCAACCAATAGACCCTAGCAACCACCTACTATACCCTAGCAACCACCTATTAGACCCTAGCAACCACTGTTTTACCCCAAAAAGAAAAACATATAACACCCTGTCAACACTATCAAAACTTTTTAACACTACAAATACTTTAACATCTTCTGTAAGACCTTCAACACCTTTGAAACCTTTAACACCTTCAAAACATTTAAACCTTTAACAACTTTAAAACCTTTAGAACCTTAAACGTTGAAAACCTTTAAAACCTTTAAAACATTTAGAACCTCTAAAACCTTTAGAACCTTTAAAACTAGGGATGTTCCATATTGACTTTTTTACCGATATCCGATATACCGATATTGTCCAACTCCTAATTTCCGATACCGATGTCAACCGATACCAATATATGCAGGCTTTCTCACCAAGAGTCAACTAATTGTCAGGTAACAACATCACATGTCTAATAAAATAACATAGCTATAATATCAATATAATATATATTAAATCTAATATAATACAGTGATGTTGTTAGGTCATTTGAATGAGTCCCACTAATCTTAGATTAGATGTTGACCTATTTAACAGTGCAGAAGCATAATTGCTTTGATGCCTAGAACATTAACGAGCGTCGGGCACAGACACACACCTGCCCTCTGCAGTGCTCTAATTTGAAAGTGACTGGAGTCTGTCTCATTTCTCTGCAAAAGCCCTTGAATATGATGGAATATGAATAAGGATTACTATGATTATGGTAAACTCACATTTCATATCACACATACCATACAGTAAGAACTCCTGTGATATATATATATATATATATATATATATATATATATACTCGAAACCCGAGCTCGTCCAACACCAACCTTCTCCTTGCCCCTAAGAACAAAGTTCCGCACCTTTACATGGGCGACCGGGCATTCTGCTCCACTGCCCCACGCCTGTGGAATGCCCTTCCCGACAATTTGAGAGCCCCACAGTCTACCGAAAAATGGAGTAAAAAAAATACCTTTTTGACAAAGCTTTTGCTTAGTCTTTTTAGTTTTTTTCTTAGGTCTTTTACCCTATAGTTTTTAATATATTACACACAAGTCTAAACTATATAAGAGTCCACTTAAGTGACTACTGTAGTATCAAGGGCAAGACCACCAGGATTCTGAACAGCTTCCACCCGGCTACTGACTGTTGATCAAGGCCTGACCACTGCCTGTCACTAGGCTGGTCATGCACTTTACTTTTCCATGTGGATCTAGTGTAGAAAAGAGTCACCATAGACAGCAACCCTCCCCCTGGCCTATTACCATGGCTTGGCTCCAGCCCTCTCACCTGTTCTCACTCACTCCTCAATCAGTGGCCTGCCACCGGCTTCGAATGCTATCAATGCATTGAATGGGAGATTATCCCATTTTATCAGACCATTGAATGGGGCGAGTAGGTGAGGAGTAGGCGATACACGGACCTACCGCGATTTGTCAGACCATTCATTGGGCGTAATCAGGAGCTACTGACCTACTTTGGAGGCGGAGCAGTCCCCACAACAATATTTACGATTCTGTGCCTATCGGTACATAACTCCAACGGCGCTGAGTAGGCTCAGGCGAGCGTCGCACCGCTCAGGACGGCAACTCGGTCGCTTTAGCTCCCTCGGTGGTCCTTCCGCGGGGCTCCAGCTCGCCTGAGACTGCGCGCCTCCGTCATGGTCCGAAACCAAAACAACCAAAACCAAAACCGAAACTGAACTATTTAAGTCATCTCCGTCGGTAGGTCAGTATGTCTTGATAACACCCAATGAATGGTCTGATAAATCGCGGGTAGGTAAGTAGGTCGCCTACTTCGCCCATTCAATGGTCTGATAAAACGTGATAATCTCCCATTCAATGCATTGATAGCATCCGAATCAGGTGGGCCTGCTCTATATAAACTGCCTTTCAGTTCACTTTGGCAGCAGCAGCAGCAAGACCAGACATGAGAGCCCGCTTGTCCTGGGAGTCTCAGCCAACCTTTGGTTATGCGTCACTGAAGTGAGTTAAGTTCATGGTTCTCATATGTTGCATATTATTGGTTTGATGAATGTAATGAATGTTACAGATCACCTGTTTGCCTTGAAACCCTATAGAGAGATTGTGTGTAATGTACAGTGCACACAAGGTACTTGTAGTAATCAAGGAAATGCAGTAACCTATAGAGCATATTGTGCAATTTTGTTTAGTACTCTAATTTAAGTGGTAGGCCTACCCATCCCCCCTTAGAGTGCTAATTATTGTCTTAGGTACCTAATTGTTTATTGTCTATTGTTAAATGTGATGTCATTAATGTTGGCTTGTATTAATTATGTGTTTCTGTCTTTTTATAGTAAAAAAAACATAACTGAAGCCTCATCACCTCCTTGCCCAAACATATGCTCATGTGTGCAATGGAAAATAAATGGCTTAAATGGAAATCAGTTGTCTAACATTCTTGCCGATGTTCCATGGCGATGTTCAATTACCTGTGAACCAGAACTCTATCTTATATCTAGCGTGTGGATTTTACCTGTGAAAGTTACCGCCCGATGCAGACTACCATTCTATGCGACCCGGACAATGTGTTATGAACACTGTTATGCCTTAATGTCTAATCTCATGTACAGACCTGCTGCTAATGTGGACCTATACCCAAGTGTTACCACCTTGCAATGTATGTCTAACCTCATGTACTTACTGTACCTGTTAGCCTGGCATATCCAGACTAACATCTGGAATCTCTGTGTGGTACCTGCATTTCCAAGGGGTGGATTTACACTGGCAGATTTGTCTGGTTCCCTGTATCTGTTTGTGTATGTAGTTATGTCTAATAAAGTATTCAATCAATATGAAGATATGAATATTTTTGTCTCTCCTTTAAATGTTCTTCTTAATTTTTTGATTGTTTTCCCCCCTTGCACTCCCTGACCCGAATTATTTTTTTTCTCAACACGACAACAGAGGATGGAGCTTTGCATAAAAAACGTATTTCACCCACATCTTTACACCTGTAAACCTGTGATGTGACGATAAAGTTTCTGATTATGAAAGTCTGTCCTTATGTTTTCAAGGTATTAACAGACAGACAGATTTTCCAGGGGTCCCCAGAATTGATAGTTAGGAATCAAATGGACCCTTATGGGCCTGTAACTCAAAGAGTGTACAAATGGACCTGTAGAGTCATGGGGGTCTGTGGCCCAATTCATACCAAACTAGGGGTCCTTGAAATAAAATAAAAAAGTTTGAATATCATTACCAGAATATAGTACAACAATGTGCATGAACAACTCAGAATGACTGAAAGACTGAATTATTTCAATGAAGATGTCTTTGTTTATTGATGCAAGTAAAAACATTGAAGCAAGTTATGAGCAGCTTAAATCAAACCATCTGTTCCATCCATGTTCCTCTCATTATCAACACAAGACCTGGGTCGTGTCCAAAACTACATACTAACTTATAGCACTTAATAATACACAGTATGCTATTACTATGTTCAGCCTACTGTTTAGTATCCAAGCATTAGGAATTCACTACTGGAGGTTAGGAAAACTCCCCATCTGTTGGCAAAGTAGAGGTACTACACACCCTCGCCACCAGCACAGATTTCAGCCAACCTGGCCTGTCGCTGCTTTATTACGTTGTTAAACCTTGATATCTAAGAACAAAATGAAACGTATCCATATCACTTAAAATGTACGCTTAAATTGGACATATTGGAGAGGTTATTACTGACGTCTGGAGTCCACCATTGCTGTTTTGAAAAGAAGCCGGGCAGCTACCATTGCATTGTGGGACATTTACAGTGTCTCGCATACCATTTAGTAGCTACTAAGCTTTCGGACAGGCTAAGACGTCATTTGGCACACTAGTAAATATATTAGTATGTGATTTTGGACGGGACCCTGATGTCACTGTTAATGTCACCTGAGAGTCACTGTCCTTCTGTTGTTAACTTGTCACTTGTCTCTTCATTCCTTCAGTAGCGTTACAGCGATAGCAAAGCAGTACTATAGTGGATATGAGCACTTTAAATAGATATAGGAGTCACACACACACACACACACACACACACACACACACACACACACACACACACACACACACACACACACACACACACACACACACCCACACCCACACCACACACAGGATGATTTTATGTGACGTTCGTGTCAAGTAATAACACGTAATTGTGCGTGAATGTGTGTAATCTCCATGTTATTCACTGGGCTTCAGCTGGCTTTTTGCAGATAGAGGGATATTTCCCAGCGCAATCATAATCGTCCCAAAGATCCCCTGAAAGATAAAAATATAAAAGATTTAAAATCGTTTAAAGACCACATTAAGTACCGTAGTATATTGACTTGTTACTTAAAGGTGATATTAGTGATATAACATTGTGTTAAAATATTAAAGCTCTATATTGTTATAGAAATCTCTTATAGAGTGTTTGTTCAGATAACAGGAGTCTCTCTGTCTCTCCAGCTCTTTAGTAAAGCAGAATATAAATCTCCAGGTGGGTTACACATTTCATCCAATCGGGAGAGCGAGAGCCCCACAAAATCTATTCATCAGTTGTGGTCCAATTCCAATCTGGTCTGCTCATTTATTTGTTTCAGCTGTTTCAATTTCACTTGTTTATCCTGTTATCCTGTATGAGATTGTTCACCTTTTTAATTAATGAAAAGAAATACAGTTTCAGCTTCACCCAGCTGATGGGTGCTCATGCATGGGTGACTAGGGGTTGTGTTGCTCAGGGACACGTTATAAACACATAGATATGATTCTGATTACCAGACGGCCTCTCTACTCTCTAAGCTATATGACTACCCCTGAGATCTATCTCCTGATTGGATAAAATCGGTATCCCAATATATTTTTCTGTTTACTGCAGAGCTGGAGAGACGAGGAGACCCCTGTTACTGAACACTCTATGCAATGATTATATTTATCTATTTATTATATATTTATTTGAGCGGAACAATTGACAAAAATAGTAGATCCACAAGTTCACAACGCAAAATTGTAGATCAGCTACTTTGGGCAAAGACATGGTGTATACAGAAAAAAGTTGTACAAGTACAGAGACAACTCAGGTCCAGTTTAAGTCCAGGCGGTTTAAGGGGGTCATTTAAATTGAATTCAGCGTGTTGTGACTTACCCATAACGATGCAGTTCTGTTTTCCTTCCACATTATTAGGTTCTCCGTTGTGCCAGGCAGTGAAGGTCATTGGGCTGCCGTCACTCCACAACCATACACCTTCCTAGAGGACATTATCACATCACATCATTTAATACAATGTAGCATGTCACCATTTAACAACTCACAAAGCTTCTTTATAGATTTATTCATTCATTCATTTATGTTTGCCCCTACCCCCTCTCTGCAGGGGGGTAGGGGTGAATAATGCTTAAATAATAATTTGTTATTGTCCGCCTGGCTGAATGAAGGTAGGAAAGAATTATTGAAAAGAAAAATACAGCAACTTTTACATGAAACACATTATTGAGACAAACAGAACATAAGCATTGTATTTACAATGTCCCGAAGTGGGTAGAGTAGCCAAAACCTGTGGTCAATTAAAGTAAAATTAGTTTCATATAATTAGAGTAAGAGTAAGAGTAAGATATTGTCTCGTGAAAAGTCTACTCAACTACTCAGTTATTTCATATAGTCTGAGTTATTGTTTAAATAATCAGAACGTAATTGAAAAAATCAATACAAAATATTAAAATTAAGTGCAACAAATATAACATAACCAACAAATATAACATGCATTCTTTTTCAAAATGGGTAAAAATTTCAAGCCGAAAAATATTCTTGAAAACTTTTACTTTTACTCCTTTACATTTGACCTACAGTAAATGTAAGCAGCAGAAGTCCAAATTATGCATCCCCAAATATACTAAGGAGTAAAAAAAAAAAAGAAAAAAAAGAAGAAGAAAATAATGCTTAAGAAATATACTCCAGAACTCCAATACTTCAGAAAATACAGAGCAAACATATTCTAATAATACATTGCTTTGACAATGTCATGACAACAGACCCCATGTTGTATAGTAGGTGTATGTTGACATACTGTACAGGTACATTGTGTAGTATATCAGATTGACATACAGTACAGGTACAGTATCAGTGTAATATGAGGTAAAGTTTCATCAAACAGTGTATTAAAGGTTCATGTACAGTACCTGTGCTGCATCGTAGCCACCGACCCACGTTGCAGTCTTTGCATCAGATATCAGATCCAGAAGAAAGGAGTGTTCTGTTTTGCTGTGCATGGAGGCTAGGTTTCCACCCTGAGACAAACACTTTTTCTACAGAACAATATAAACAGAGGACAAGAAATAATATTATTCAGATAGATATATACTGTAGATCGAAAGAAAGAAAAAATGTGTTTTGTACTGTATTTCATGTGTTAGTTCGTTCTAATTACCTCTGCATCACCCCAGGCCGTCTTGGCCCCTTCATATTTGTAGCAGTTACCAAGCAATTTATCCCATCCATCTGGACATTTTGCACATCCCTTGCCGACTGCTGAAAAGACAACAGAAACCTTTAAGGTGTTTGAAAGCAACACTGTTGTTATTCATCCAAATATGGGACCGCAATTACAGTGAGAATGATACTAAACAGCGTAAATGTGAGAACTTCCTTTTAGACAAACTCAAAACAAATTGAGTTTAGCTTGAAATCAGTAGCACACACACGCACACACACGCACGCACGCACGCACGCACGCACGCACGCACGCACGCACACACGCACACACACACACACACACACACACACACACACACACACACACACACACACACACACACACACACACACACACACCTGCAGGAGCAGCAGCAGTCAGAGCCATCCCAGCACAGAGAAGTAGAGACACACTCAGCATCCTCATGGTCATCATGATGAAGAAGATGATTTCCTTCAGTAGAAAGAAACAGACATGTTAGAGAGGAGAGGAGAGGAGAGGAGGGGAGGGGAGGGGAGGGGAGGGGAGAGGAGAGGAGAGGAGAGGAGAGGAGAGGAGAGGAGAGGAGAGGAGTCATCTCAAACCTTAAGTAGAATGTAGAATGATGTGTTGAAGTGTTGAATAACAGAAACAGCAGCTCTTAAATACACTTCACACAGAATGCAAATTAGCAGGTGGTACTGAGGGGAAACCCCTCTCTGCATTTATATGCATTTAGTTCCTTGTTACCTCTGCCAACAGAGTCAGTGGATTACAGACGTACATAGGCCTACATACAGAGATTCATTGCATTTATTGTAAAAAACAGATGCAATTCAATATTCAATTCAGGATTGATTGATTGATTGATTTACATTTGTATTAAGCAAAAGAATGTAAAACAACACATTTACATTTATAATACTTTTGTTTAAAAGGTCCGACCAAAAATACCTTGCGGACTTGTTTCCGTTGGGGTCCTTGAATTAATTTCATAGACATATATACAGTAGTAGCAGCCAAACAGTTCAAATATCAAATAAAATACAGAGAAAAAAATAGCACATATGTACAACAACAAAAAAACATGGGAAAAAAAATATATATATACAAAAAAAGGTGAGGGGGGTCGTCTGTCTACCGGGAAACTGGTACTACCTCCTCTTATGGCCTCCAGAAAGATGAGTTTTTAGGGCTGTTTTAAATGAGCCCAGCGAACTGAACGGAACTGAGGAATGGAACACAGTGATATAACAAGATAACAACATTGAAATACACTTATACATGAACTTTGGCTTTTTAATTATTTAACTTGTACTACAGTGAAATCTACTATGAACTTTAATGAAATACAATGAAATAGCCCAATAAACAAAACAAAAAATAGGGGGTGGCTTATAGGCTTATCCTACATCTGCATGAACCACAGTGGTGCTCAGTACATTTACTTGAGTACTGTACTTAGGTACTTTTTTTTGTATCTGTACTTTACGTGAGGAAAGTATTGCAACAGCATGACTTTATCAACCTGCAATGAGAGCATGAACACCCAGACTAGTTTCCTTCTCTTTCCTTCAGTTCTATAACAACAGTTATAATTGTGTTTCATTTTATGGAGGTACACGACTAACATCTGTGAAAGATTGCTTTTCAACTGTCCTGAATGACATGTCTTTGCAGATGTACAGTAACTGGTTACCACGTCAGTGCATCATTTACACCTCACAATGTCCTTCTAATATTTAGTCTCTCTCTCTAGGTCGTCCTCAGACGAGCCCTCCATCGTTGCTTCCAGTCATCCCGATTCTCCATACATCTGGCCAGCTCATTGGTGCTATGGGCTCCTGCATCCTTCTTGAGCGTGTCCACGTATGTTAGTGTGGGGCGTCCTCTTGACCGGTGCCCATGTGTTGGTTCCCACAGCACCAGTTTGCTGGCTGGCAGCTCTCGGTGCCTTTGGCAGTGTCCTGCTAGTCTCATTCTCCTTACAGCAATCTTCTCGCTCACCCTTGGTATTCCCTCATACA
The DNA here is from genome assembly GCF_963454915.1 of Gymnoscopelus microlampas. Lineage (NCBI taxonomy): Eukaryota > Metazoa > Chordata > Actinopteri > Myctophiformes > Myctophidae > Gymnoscopelus > Gymnoscopelus microlampas. Next base: position 6,561,225 of record NC_139939.1, on the reverse strand, counting down.
GTTGGTAACATGCGCACTCTTGCTGATGGTAAGCACTGCACGCAGCATCCTGGTGTAGCACCCGTCCAGGGACTTCTCAAGGGCTGGTTTCAGGGTCCAGCATTCACTGCCATAGAGAAGAACGGACTCTACTGTCGCGTAGAAGAAGCTGAGTTTGATTTGTCGGGGGAGATTATATTATATTATTATATTATATATTATATTTAGTGCCTTTCACAAATCCTCCAGCAATGGTTTGTGTGAATCATTTGGCCTATAGATTTTCCAGTAATAAGACCAGGGTTGTTTTTTTTCGGGTTTGTTACCTTTTTGGGGGGGTTTTGTTACTTGAATGCGGTTAATTTGGTTAATTTGGTACAAAAAATGTACTCCCTGAAATGTAGATATCAGAGTTTTTTTCTTTTTCTTTTTTTGTGATGAGTTTGTGATGGGTGCTAGTCATTTCTCCTGGGTGCTTTAGCCCCGAGGCACCCACAGTATTGGTGCCCTTGAATCAGACCCAGTTTTGCAGCCTCACTCTTGTGTTTCGATAGCAGGTGAGTCCGTAAATTAGAGGTGTTGCCTCCAGATGCTTGCGCCTTATCCAGACACAGTTTACAAATAACCTCATTGACATTCTCAGGTTCCCTATCAGCATTGGGTTTAAAATCTTTGACCTGGGTTTTGACATCAAACCCCCCGCCTCCGCCATTGTTTGTCGTCTTGTGTAAACTGCAGTTTGTTTAGAGCGGCCTTCTTTCTCCCTCCCCGTCCCACTCTCGTCACGTGAAATGCTTCTGGTCCAACTCCTAATTTCTGATACCGATATCAACTGATACCCATATATGCAGGCTTTTTCACCAAAAGTCAAATAATTGTCAGGTAACAACATCACATAATCTATAAAAATAAAAGAGCTATAATATCAATGTATTATCTAATAAATGTAATATAATACAGTGATGTTGGTTTTTCAATAAAGTGAATCCTGGGACTCACTGGTGGTCATTTGAATGAGTCTCACTAATCTTAGGCCACGTCCACATGGAGACGTTATTAGGTGTATCCGCGAAAGTTTTTAATCGTTTAGACGTTTCTTCCACATGGAGCCGGCGCTTTGGGTGCGCGAATACTCTCATTTTTGAAAACAAAGCCTTAGATTAGATGTTGGCCTATTTGACAGTGCAGAAGCACAATTGCTTTGATGCCCATAACATTAACGAGTGTCAACAAGCGTCAGCTGGGCACAGACACACACACACCTGCCCTCCGCAGTGCTCTAATTTGAAAGTGACTGGAGTCTGTCTCATTTCTTTGCAAAAGCCCTTGAATATGATGGAATATGATTAAGGATTACTGTGATTATGGTAAGCTCACATTTCATATCACACTAGGGTTGCCAACTTCCAGAGATTAAAATAAGGGACACTTAGGAAAGAATTGGGAGTCAAACCCCCCTAAACCTCCGAAATGCATAGAAAAATATGTATTATACTTATAACACAATACAAACACAATGGTTTTACACCTGCATTAGGCTACTATTCACCATTCATTTGTTTTGGGAGCCAAGGTATGGCACCTGCCATACCTTGCCATACCCAATTGACGCCCCTGCGTGAAAGGCGTACAGGTTAGGCAAGACAGGGTGTTTTTGGCCTTCATCCAAATAAGTAGCAGAGAGATTTGATCAATGAAAATAATAACTTTAACTTTCTCCTGACGTTATTATCATTAGACGTATTTAAAGAGTGATCTAATACTATTTTCAGCTTCACAGAGAGTGAGTTGAGTTTGATATGCGTGACAGGACAGATAAGGCGCTGTTTGCAATGGGCGTCGCTGCGGCTGGCACACATCCTGGTACCGCTTAGTAAACTGTTTTGTACTCTTGTGATGTGTATGAATCTGGCTGCTGGACACTAAACCACTGCATCCTGGTTCTTATCATCTCTCCACTCAGTCACATGAGATCTAAATGACCTTATCGCGCTGTACAATGTGCTTTGTGCTTTTCTTTGATTATTCTATTGAAATATTGCTAAACCACATAACGTAGGCATAACTGGAGAGGGCATGCATATCTCCGCCTGGCTGGGTGGCCTACCTAGGGCTGTGCAAGTCAGGAGCTGCACACGTCAGGAGCTGAGAAAACCGTTTCTACGACATTCGGTTCAACTTTTTGCATCTGTGGCGGAGCAAAAAGTGTGTTTAGCAAAATGGCATGTTTGCGATATGCTAGTCCAAGGAATCCAGAGAAAAAGACATTGTGATTGTGTTACCTATATGAACAAAGTAGCCTACTCCACTGCCTGTGCCATTACTCCACACATGCTCAATAACAGGTGAACTTTAAATCATTGGTTCTCAAAGTGGGGTCCTTGGGGGGGTTCCAGGGGGTCTCCAGCAAAAAGTGTTAATATGGCATCACAATCAATCAATCACATCACATCAATAGCAGATTTACAAGCTCATAGCGCGACACAGAGTACATGAGCTTGTAGATCTGCTATAGTAGTAAGTAGTAGTAGTAGTAATAGTGGTGGTCCCCAGGTTGCTCTTAGTCAGTATGGTGGTCCCTGGGTCAAAATCAGTTGAAAACCCCTGACCTAAATGATCACCTTTTATGTCTTATGTACCCCTTGTGCCATGCCCATGGTACCCCCTCAATCATGCATGTTGACGATTCTCCTAAATTTCTTTTCTTTTTCATTCTATTACCTATTACAATTATTGGTTCTATTTCCATCCAACACTAATGGACATATCTATATGGAATGGATGTTTGACCCCGGGGCGGCAGTGGCTCAGGGGTAGAGTGGCCGGGTAGAGTGAACTGGAAAACTGCAAGGTGTCCAGTTCGATCCCGGGCTGGGGCGCTCCCCTAGAGTTAGTGTCGAAGTGTCCTTGAGCAAGACGCTGAACCCCTAATTGCTCCCGATGAGCAGGTTGGTGCCTTGCATGGTTTCCTCCGCCATCGGTGTATGAATGTGTGTGTGAATGGGTGAATGGCACAATCAATGTAAAGTGCTTTGGATAAAAAGCGCTATATAAAATGCACCATTTTTGAGTCAATCATCCCCAAGGGGTATTTGTACCCCTACAGTAGGTGCGCTGTTCCACCCAGTGGTGGAAAGTACATTTACTGTACTTAAGTACACTTTTGAGGATTTTTTACTTTACTTGAGTATTTCCAATTTTCAATACTTTTACCTCTACTCCACTACATCTCAAAGGCAAATATTGTACTTTTACTCCACCACAATTATTTGAAAACTTTAGTTACTAGTTATACTTTGTAGATTTTTATTATTATTACAAGACATTACCCACTTCAGCCCTATATTCATTTTGGCCATTTGAAAATAGCCGATCTAGGCCACAAGCGGTGCGACGCATTGTGAACTTGTAGATCTGCCATTTTCAAAAGATTTTTATCCATTTGGGACATTCTTCATAATGAGTATACTTTCTACTTTTGGTACTTTAAGTACATTTTTATACCAATACCTTTGTACTTTTACTCAAGTAGATTTTGAATTCCGGACTTTTACTTGTAACAGAGTATTTATACATTGCAGTATTGATAATTTAAGTAAAACATTTACTAGTACTTTCTCCACCACTGCCCTGACCTCGAACCACCGTCCTAGATTTACACCTTGTTCAAACAGGCCAGAGGTCACCCTGGCAACACAAATATTAGTGTGATAATGTTGAATCACTGTTCTTCTAATAACAACATTTTGTCTGCTCTTATGTGTCTGTGTGTCTCACAGTATATGCTCTGGACTGCTACAAATGTGACTTGTGCACTGCCATCACGGTGACCACGAACATGACATGCTCTGGCGACGACTTTTGCTACTGCGGTGTTGGAAAAGCAGGTAAGGATCTGAGAACTGGAACTGGTTCGGCCTGACGGCCACCATCAACCAGCAACTGGTTATAGTAATAGTTTAGCTGATTGCAACCTGGTATAGGAACTAGGAAGCGCCATAGATGACAGGGAGGCACCATAGGAAGCACCATAGATGACAGGGAGGCAGCATAAGCACCATAGATCATTGGTTCTTAAAGTGGGATCCGGGGACCCCAGGGGTCCCTGGGGGGGTACCAGGGACTCCCCAGCAAAATGTGTTAATATAGTGTCACAATAAATTTAACCTTTTATACCGAGTGCCGTGCTATGAGCTTGTAGATCTGCTAATTTTTTTTAAATTGTGAAAATGTGTGCAAACCTTTGAACATGTATATATTTTTAAGCGAACATTTGTAACTCAAATGTTTTCTTCTGGGGGGTCCCTGGAACAAAATATTTTCAGATGGGGGTCTGTATCACACACACCATACAGTAAGAACTCCTGTAAGTTATTCAAAATATATAGGCTATATATACTATGTAACAGAGTGGTTCACAACCTCAGCCTCAACCTCCAGTCCCAGCCAGTACTCGCCTAATACGTCTCCAAACCCAGCCTTTTACTGAGCCCAGATGTCTGTAGAAGTTCAGACTGTCGTCCACTCTTCTCTGGATGACTGTCCAGTTCCCTCCATCTGTGTCCATGTCACAGTAGACCTTGACAGATGCAGTAGTGGGGTAGATGGTGTCCACACCACTCTCTGTGGAGACGTTGTAGATTTCCTCACAGTCACAACGAGGAGCTGAGTGGACTGTTACAGCCAGAAACAGAACTGCAACAACAAGCGTCATCTTGTCTTTGAGTCGCACCTTGTTGTTCAGATCATAGGACTTATGAGTGGTTTGAGTGTATGTTCAGCTATAGACAAAGGTTCAATGCAGTCTGAGTTTGAAAACCTTCTTTTATAGTTAAGAATGGTATTACAAATAGTCCGCTACCGACAGGTTTGACCATTTTGTGAATGACATACTATATACTATATACTGCAGGTAACAGCTATGTCTGCATGTGTGTAGGACACACACACGCACTCTCGCGCACACACACACAAAAACAAGTTCCCCGGCGGGATGAAAAAGGTCACAAAAAAACAAACAAAAACGAAACAAAAAACATTGAAGACCCTTGCTCTACGGCACTGTTTCTCAACCAGTAGGTCGGCACCCAAAAGCAGGCAAAGGACCATAATATATTGGGCACTGACTTGGTCAAAATGAAATACTCCAGTAAAGTAAAAAATACCTAAAATGTGTACTTAAGTACAGTACTTGAGTACTGTAAGTACAGTACTTGAGTACTGTACTGTACAATTAGACCATTGTCTATCCAAAACTACAGTAGATATTCAACTTTATGTTCACAGATGGAACAAGATATAGAGAGAGAGAGAGACTTTGACTTTTTATAAAACCTTTATTTTAACAAGCCCTGTGTTTACACACACACTATACAATATGTTCATTCAAATATTCTCACATAAAGTATAATAATAAAAAAAAATATGCTTCAGGCACTTTTCCTTAAAAACGCTGCAACATTTCACCAACATTAAATCAGATCAATCCTGTCACATTATAGAAAAAATAAACATTGATACAGAGGGTTACAGAATGATGCCACTGCCTCTGAATTCCCTCCCTACACTGAGTCCTCCTCCACCACACCCAGTCCGTCCTTCGACACAGTAGCTTGTCATCAACAGTACAGTATAAGTCAAGGTTTTGACACCGTTGTATATCCATTAGGCCTCCCCAGCAGCCCTTTGAGTCAATACACAGTTCCTTCTCTGGGAAAGGATTCTCCTCAACTGCGGTTTCAAACCATTGCCTCGTATCACAATCCATTTAGTAAACTGATATCAGCCCCAGCAGATCAGCTACTGCTCGTACATCCACCGAGACTTGACCAGCTACATCCAACAGTTCCACTCCACTGACCGCTGTCACACAGTCTGTGAGTGAGTCCTGCTGTTGGACTGTGTTATGGGTCCATCTTGGCCCCACCAACCAGCGGTCCTTCCAAAAACCACAGTATGCATGTGGCAGGCTCCACCATTCTCCAGTCATCCAGCCCCAGCATAGAGACATAGAAGGCTCCATCATTGTCCAGTTCACCGGAGTCCATGCCTTAGAAAAAGCCTCCTCCTCACCTGGCGACATTCCACCAGAAAAACGCATCTTCGTGTCCATTACAGACAAAACTAAATGAAAAAGAGGACCCAGCACAGCGAAGGAACCCAAAGGCATCACCACCATCATGTTTTTAGGTAATAAATGTCCAATTTCCAAATCTGTGTTAACACTCTGCACCAATTTTCTTAACCAATAAATCTCTTGCTTGAAAAAAAACGGCAACCACCCAAATTGACAGTATGAACCAACTAATAAAAAAACAAAAACAAAATTAAACTGTTTTCTTTTCATCATTTACCATTTTGTGATTCACTTTCTGTAGAAACTTTCTTACCCTATACATTTCTTGGTCTGTGAAAGCCCCTCTACCTCTTTTTTTCATATTGGACTTGGCTGATTCAATGAATGATTTTTTCCGAGGGAAAAAACTTGCCACTTTAACCCCCCTCACATTTTTTGTTTTTTTCAAAAACTGCTTCATTTCTGCCAACTTATAGTTAATTGGCTCCTCCTCTGATGCTTCATTCTCCCACCCCCAACCTCAGTGTCTGAACTTTCATCAGAAATGACATCTCCCTTTTCTGCCAGACTGTCACCTCTATCCTCTGTCACCTTTTTTGGTTTTGGTGGAGACAAGATTTTTTTTGCCTTCCTTTCTCCTCCCACCACCTTTACACTGTCCTCTCCACCACCCATGTCCACATCCGTTGCCACCTTCCCTTCTACTCCAGCCTCACCCCTTGCACCACTCCCCCCCTCCCCCTCCTGACTGGCGCTAAGACCGCTGTCTTCTTGAGTGCTCACAACCTCACTCTCAATGGGCCCGATTCATGAACCGTACTTACGAACAAATTTGTTCTTAGACCCACTTAAGAAGTTTTTTAAGAGATTTTGGCATTCACAAATGTTTTCTTAGCTGTGATTTGTTCTTAAGTTAAGAAGAAATCTACGCATACTAGAGAGCACTCTTAGGGTGGCTTTGAGTTCTTAAGTGTGATATGTTTGTGCAAAAATAATTAATTCTCGAAGTTTCTTCAATTCTACAGTTGTATAATATAGGATTTAAATTACAATAATATTTTTATCATATCTTTAGAGCAAAAAAGGTTCTCAAAGGTGTGGTCTGGGGACCCCCAGGGGTCCTTGAAGCTGTTCCAGGGGGTCCACAGCAAACAAGGAACAGTTTAATCACTTTAACCCTATTTTATACTTTGTTTGAAAATAGCTGATCTACAAGCTCACAACGCGTCCCATTACTGTCAATTTTGAACTTGTAGATCGGCTATTTTCGAAACATTTTGATAAATCTTGAAAACATTTCCCTAGCAGAAAATATTTTCAGGTGGGGGTCCCCATACCCACCCCATAACTCCCCACCCAACCCACCCTCATCGCCCCCCCCATACCCCCACCCCCATATCCCGACATTCGCCACACCCCCATTTTCAAGTCCCCTTCCTACCTGAAAGCCCCCCTATACCCACCCGTCACACCCATCCCCATACCCCACACAGCCCCCCTACACCCCTCCTTGCACCACCATATCACCCACCACACCCCTATTTCCACCCCATTACATACCAAGCAGCTGCTACCTTAAAGACCCTCTATATCCACCCACCAGCTTTCAGTACTAAAATGTTTTATATCCACTACTAACGCTACTCCTGAACATGAAATATGGATAACATTTTTAACAGCTAATTTCAGCAAATTTACATTGATGTCGAGTGGTGATATGTTGATTAATTTGAGAGAAATAATAAAATCATTCATTAATTAAATAAAATAATTTGCTGTTCACTTCAGAAGTACCTCCACAGAAATATTTATTTATTTTTATGTTTGGAGTCTGGTGTTCCACCATCTTTAGGCTTTAGTTTAGGTATTCTTTACTCTACATTCTCTCAACTTTATTTCTCTGTGTGATTTCCTGTGATTTCTGTGTGCAGCAATCACACACAGGTGTGACTGCAGGCAGAGCCATGCAGTCATGCCTTATATGGGGATTGGTGGGGAGGCTCCCTATGGTAATTAGGATTAACTGGCACACCCCTTCAAGTTACGAGGATTGTGATTCATCATCATCAAGAACATAGTTACGAACAATTCTGCCTTTTAAGAACGTTTCATGAATCTGACTCGACTTCTCTTAGGAATTCACTTAGGAAGAAATTTAAGAAGACAACTTACGAATGTATTGCTGAATGAGGCCCAATGTCCCCAGTAACCTCATCTGCTATAGATTCACCACCAAACACCCCCTCTCCTTCACCCCCACTATTCTGTTGCTGTCCATTCTCAGTTGTATCCTCCTGCCCCACAGCCTCTCCATCCTTGCTCCCCTCCTCTGTCTCTCCCCCAGCAGCTGGCTGCCCCCATGGGTTAGCCCCGCCCCCTTTTTTCGCACCACTCGTCCCAGCAGCACTGGCTGAAGTGGACGGCTGTACGTCTGGACACGATCTAAATAAATGCCCCACACTCAAAACACTTCATGCTTTCTGTTGTGGCAAAAAGAGTGTAATCAAACCCCTCTACGTTTATTTTAAAATGTATTCTCATGTCCCGGGTCTTATCATTCAAAATCATGAAAACCGTTCTCCTGTGTGATACCACATGCTTCAACGCAGGCGATTTACAGCCTGAAGGCATCTTTTTTACTGGTGACACAACTTTCCCATATCGTGTCAACTCCTCCACAATAAGCTCATCTCTTATGAACGGAGGGACTTTTGACAGTGAAACTTTTGTGGCCGGTGTAGTGAGGGGCGCTACTGACACAAACGTGTCTTTTATCACCACGCCTTTCACAACGACAGTGTTTGCTTTCTCCACACTGTCCACAAAAATCACCACTCCACCATTCATCCTGGCAGCAGACTTTACACTCGCCGCTCCCACCACCTTCGCTACAGCCAAGCTGACCTCTTCCATAGAACAAGAGAAACTTGGCGAGATCTTGTTTGTGAACTCCATGACGCCGACAGCAGCAGCCGTTAGATTTGTCATATTCCATCCTCAGGGGCTAAGATTGACATCTAAAGTTTGCAAGAGTGGCCCGTTTTCAACAAATCATGAAAGCAGCGTCCGATTGTGGTGAAACTTTGCATGCACATTTGCACTATGTTGAGGCCACAAATGCCACCCTTTCAACATTGCCCTATTATAGCGCCACCAGGAGGCCCATTTCTTTATAGTCTTTATATAGAGTTTATATCACTCCTTCAAATGTTGTCCAAACATCACACAAATCAGTACAAATGATCTCTTTAGTTAATCAAGACGGATCCGTCCGATCCGCCTGATTTTTCACTTTCCAGCCTGATTGGCGAATTCTGAACATTGCTGGCCCACACTAACCTACCTGACCTGGCGGAGACCTGTGCTCCGAGGAGCACTTTTTCTAGTTTTATTTCATTTTATTTTATTTTTTGGAGGGATGTACGATATTGACTTTTTTACCGATATCCGATTTACAGATATATGCAGGCTTTTTCACCAAAAGTCAACTAATTGTCAGGTAACAACATCACATATCTAATCAAATAAAATAGCTATAATATCAATATAATCTATCTATCTATTCAATCTAATATAATACAGTGATGTTGTTAAAAAAAATCAATAAAGTGTCAATCAAGTGAGTCCTGGGACTCACTTGTGGTCATTTGAATGAGTCCCACTAATCTTAGATTAGATGTTGGCATATTTGACAGTGCAGAAGCATAATTGCTTTGATGCCTATAACATTAACGAGCGTCAACGAGCGTAAGCTGGACACCGACACACACACCTGCCCTCTGCAGTGCTCTAATTTGAAAGTCACTGGAGTCTGTCTCATGTACTTACTGTACATGCTAGCCTGGCATAGCCAGACTAATATCAGGAATCTCTGTGTGGAACCTGCATTTCCAAGGGGCGGATTTGCACTGGCCTATTCGTCTGGTTTCCAGGCTATGTACTTGTGGAATGTCCTCCCCGACCATTTGAGAGCCCCACAGTCTACCGATGCTTTTAAAAATTGATTCAAAACATACCTTTATAACAAAGCTTTTGCTTAGTCTTTTTAGTTTTTTCTTAGGTCTTTCTTAGGGTTTTCTTTTGTTTTTGTCTTGCCTTTGTTATGTTTTGCCATTGTTTTTAAACCCTGTAGCACTTTATAATTTACAAAAACGTAAATTGCGTTATAAATAAAACGTATTATTATTGCAGCCAGGCAAGGAAGCCTACCGTATAGTATCAAGGCCAAGACCACCAGGATTCTGAACAGCTTCCACCCGGCTGCTGACTGTTGAACAAAGCCTGATCACTGCCTGTCACTAGGCTGGTCATGCACTTTTCTTTTCCTTGTGGATCTAGCGTGTGGATTTTACCTGTGAAAGTTACCGCCCTATGCAGACTACCATTCTATGTGACCCGGACAATTTGTTATGAACACTTTTAGGCGGTAATGTCTAATCTTATGTACAGACCTGCTGCTAATGTGGACCTACACCCAAGTGTTACCACCTTGCAACTTATGTCTAACATCATGTACTTACTGTACCTGCTAGCCTGACATAGCCAGATTAATATCTGGAATCTCTGTGTGGAACCTGCATTTCCAAGGGGCGGATTTTCACTGGCAGATTCGTCTGGTTTACAGGCTTTGTACCTGCTGGTGTATGTAGTTCTGTCTAATAAAGTATTCATAAATATTGTGACGGCCCCCTGGGGGGGGTCTGTATTAACAGTTCTCTGTTGCAGTGCTGATTGGAGGGTGGAGTTGGAGGTAATCAGGGGAAGGGGAGACACCTGGCCACTGTCTCCAACAGTATAAAACACCTGCCCTTCCAGTACTCTTTCTCTCTCCACCTGGGCCACACCTGGGCATGGCCACACAGAGAGCCTTTGTGTTCCATTATGTTTGCATTATTTTGCAGTATGCCTACCTCATTGTTTGCATTTTTGTTATTAGGTCATTATATTGTTATTATATCATAGTATTATGTTTGTAAATAAAATCACACATTTTTTGTTAAAACGCTCTCCTGTTTCCCCTTTATTTGTTGTGGCCTAGAGCCAGGCCATAACAATATATGAAGATATGTTTATTTTTGTCTCTCCTTACCTAAATGTATTTATTTATTTATTTTTGTATATTTTCCCCCCCTTGCTCTCCTGTCCCGAATTCTTTCTTTTTTTCCCTCAACACAACAAAAAAGGATGGAGCTTTGCATAAAAACTAATTTCACCCACGTCTTTACACCTGTAAACCTGTGATGTGACAATAAAGTTTCTGATTCTGAAAGTCTGTCCTATTTTCTCCAGATACAGTATTTACAGATAGATAGATTTTCCAGGGGTCCCCCAGCATTGATAGGAACCAAATGGACTCTTAAGGGCCTGTAACTCAGAGAGTGTACAAATGGAACCAAATGAACGCGTAGAGTCATGATGGTCTGTGGCCCAATGCATACCAAACTAGGGGTCTTTGAAATAAAATTAAAACTTTTGAATACCATTACCAGAATACAGTACAACAATGTACAATGTGCTCAGAATGACTGAGAGACAGAATTATTTCAATGAAGATGTATTTGTTTGTTTATTGATGCAAGTAAAAACATTGAAGCAAGTTATGAGCAGCTTAAATCAAACCATCTGTTCCATCCATGTTCCTCTCATTATCAACACAAGACCTGGGTTGCGTCCAAAACCACATACTAACTTACCACTACATACTGACAGTATGCTATTACTATGTTCAGCCTACTGTTCACTATCCAAGCATTAGGAATTCACTTCAGACATACTGGAGGTTATGAAACCACCCCATCTGTTGACAAAGCAGAGGTACTACACACCCTCGCCACCAGCACAAACTTCAGCCAACCTGTCCTGTCCCTGCTTTATTACATTGTTAAATCTTGATATCTAACAGCAAAGTCAAACATATCCATATCACTTAAAATGTACACTTAAATTGGACATATTGGAGAGGTTATTACTGACGACTGTTGTTCTCTGGAGTCCACCATTGCTGTTTTGAGCAATGGTGGACATCATTTGGCACACTAGTAAACAATATGTTAGTATGTGATTTTGGACGGGACCCTAATGTCACTGTTAATGTCACCTGAGAGTCACTGTCCATCTGATGTTAACTTGTCACTTGTCTCTTCATTTCTTCAGTAGCGTTACAGCGATAGCAAAGCAGTATAGTGGATATGAGCACTTTTCATAGATATAGGAGTCACACACACACCCACACGCACGCATGCTCGGACGCACGCACGCACACACGCACACACACCACACACACACACACACACACATGATGATGATTTTATGTGACGTTTGTGTCAAGTAATAACATTTAATAGTGCGTAATTGTGCGTGCATGTGTGTAATCTCCATGTTATTCATTGGGCTTCAGCTGGCAGATAGAGGGAAATTTCTCAGCGCAACTAATATCGTCCCAAAGGTTCGATCCCTGTGTACCTGAATAGAAAGATAAAGTTGAGCTTTAAAATAGTTTACAGACCACATTAAGTATTATTTTTCAGTAACTGAACATTGTTCAGTTAACAGGATTCTCCCTGTCTCTCCAGCTCTTTAGTAAGAAGGATATAAATCTCCAGGTGGGTTACACATTTCATCCAATCAGGAGAGAGAGAACACCACAAAAACTGTTCAAAAGTTGCGGTCCAGTTCCAGTCTGGTCAGCTCATTTATTGGTTTCATCTGTTTCAATTTCACTTGTTTATCCTGTTATCCTGTATGAGATTGTTCACCTTTTTAATTCATGAAAAGATATACAGTTTCAGCTTCACCCAGCTGATGGCTGCTCATGGGTGACTAGGGGTTGTGTTGCTCAGGGACACGTTATAAACACATAGATATGATTCTGATTACCAGACGGCCTCTCTACTGTCTAAGCTATATGACTTAGAGTTCTCTCTCCTGATTGAATAAAATTGGTATCCCAATATATTTTCTGTTACTGAACACTCTATAGCAATAATTATATTTATGTATTTATTATTTATTTATTTGAGCGGAACGATAGTCAAAAATAGCAGATCTACAAGCTCACAACGCAAGCTTGTAGATCAGCTACTTTAGGGAAAGACATGGTGTATAAGGTGTACCAACGTCGTGTCACCAAAAGTTAGCCACTTCCCCTTTTCGACGCTACAGCCCTTGAGGGGTCAGACTGCTTAAGACTAGAGAGTGATGGTGGTTTGTGTTTGTAAACATTTAGTCTCGCGTAGCCAGACCCCACAGAAAATGAAAAACAGCGACCTCTGCTGTTTGTGATCATTGTCTGTGGGGTCTGGCCGGAGGCAAATGGAAGCCTAGTGCGCAGGGAAACACCGGTTTCATGTCTGCCTTCAGCGCATCACTTCCGGTTGGTGCGACTACGTTTTCATTCCCACTAACAATATTTCTACACGGAACACTAACACCACTTCTCCCACAGAACATGGATGGTTTTGGTTATAAGCCCACTTGTTTCTATGATGAAAGAGTCATTTAAAATGTGAATATCTTTCCGTGGTTTTGTCCGCTCCGAGGACGCTATTGTTAAATTAGTTTCGGCTAGTTTCGAGGGGGGAAGGGTGGATGGACACGTGAATCCCGCCCACTACATTTGATTGGGTAAAGCGCGGCCTGCTTCCTGATCTGAAGGCACGCCCACTTGTAGCCAATGCGCACACGTTATGACGATCCCCCCCGACAGATTCCACCGCAGGGCAGAATCTGTTCTTGAGAGATTAGTAAACATTAACTTCTTTGCCGAATACATAGTGATCAGTGCACACTGCACATGTGTGGCTGGTCTATGAGAAAGCTGTTCACATGTCGCAGGCTCGCAGCTCTCCTCTTCAAGATTGAATACAGTGTGAGGCTAACAATGTATTCAAGAGCAATGGTGGAAAAAGCACTCAAATGTTTTACTTAAGTAAAAGTAAAGTACCAATGTAGAAATACACTGTTACAAGTAAAAGTCCAGAATTCTAAATTTACTTGAGTAAAAGTACAAAAGTATTGGCATCAAAATATACTTAAAGTACCAAAAGTAAAAGTACTAACATATTTGAAAATAGCAGATCTACAAGCTCACAACGCGTTTTGATGCGACGCGTTGTGAGCTTGTAGATCGGCTATTTTCAAATAGCCGAGGTATAAGATAGGGCTGAAGTGGTTAATGTATGTTTCATAATTTATATCTGAAGAGTAACTAGTAACTAAAGTTTTCAAATAGTGGAGTAAAAGTACAATATTTGCCTCTGAGATGTAGTGGAGTAGAAGTAAAAGTATTGGTAATTGGAAATACTCAAGTAAAGCACAAATACCTAAAAGAATTACTTAAGTACTTGGTAGCCACCGCTACCAAGTTACACACGTTGACGCCCCCTTTAGGATTTTTTGGTACACCCTATACAGAAAAGAGTGGTCCAAGTACAGATCCAGGTCTACTCTAGACAGAAGTAAGTACATTTAAGTGGGTCTTTTGAATTGAATTCAACGTGTTGTGACTTACCTCTCCAGTTCAGAATCATGCAGTCCTGGTTTCCTCGATGGTTATCAGGTTGTCCTTTGTTCCACTCAGTGAAGGTCATTGGGCTGCCGTCGCTCCACAGCCAAACACCTTCCTATACCACATCATTTAATACAATATAGCATGTCACCATTTAACAACTCACAAAGCTTCTTTATAGTTTTATTCATTCATTTATTTTGCCCCTTCCCCCCTCTCTGTCTAGAGAGGGGGGAAGGGGTGAATAATACTTAATTTGTTATTGTCCGCCTGAATGAATGAAGGTAGAAAAAAATGCATTTTGTAGATCATAACTTTTACATGAGACGCATTATTGAGACGTTAAGACAAACAGAACATAAGACTTGTAAATGTAGTCTTTCATATAATTAGAATAAGAGTAAGAAAGTGTCTTGTGAAAAGTCTACTCCGCTACTCAGTACTTCATATAGTCTTATATATGAAGAGTTATTGTTTAAATAATCAGAACGTAATTGAAATGTGTAAAATATAAATAATAAGTGCTTGTCCAATAGAAATAAACAAAATCTATTGATGTCTCTCTGTGGAAATTAAACAAATATAACATGCATTCATTTTTTAAATGGATAAAAAATTCAAGAGAAAAATATTTTTGAAAATGTTTACTTTCACTCCTTTATATTTGACCTAAATGTAAGCAGCACAAGTCCAAATTATTCATCCCCAAATATACTAAGGAGTAAAAATAAAGAGTAAATATAACTAATAATACCTTGCTTTGACAATGTCATGACCCCATGTGGTATAGTAGGTGTATGTTGACATATACAGTAGGTACAGTGTGTAGTGTATCAGATGTATGTTGACATACAGGTACACAGTGTACATCAGTGTAAAGGTAAAGTATCATCAAACAGTGTATTAAAGGTTCATGTACAGTACCTGTGCTGCATCGTAGCCACCGACCCATGTTACAGTCTTTGCACCAGTTTTGGTTTGTATCAGATCCTGAAGAAAGGAGTGTTCTGTTTTGCTGTGCATGGAGGCTAGGTTTCCACCCTGAGACAAACACTTTTTCTACAGAACAATATAAACAGAGGACAAGAAATAATATTATTCAGATAGATATATAGATCGAAAGAAAGACAAAATGTGTTGTGTATTTCATGTTTTAGTTCGTTCTAATTACCTCTGCATCACCCCAAGCCATCTTAGCCTTTTCATATTTGTAGCAGTTACCAAACAATTTATTCCATCCATCTGGACATTTTGCACATCCCTTGGCGACTGCTGAAAAGACAACAGAAACCTGTAGTCAATTGTTTAAAAGCAACACTGTTGTTATTCATCCAAATATGGGACCGCAATTACATTCAGTGATACTGAACAGCATAAATATGAGAACTTCCTTTTAAACAAACTCAAAACAATTTGATTTTAGTTCGACATCAGTAATGCACACACACACACACACACACACACACACACACACACACACACACACACACACACACACACACACACACACACACACACACACACACACACACACACCTGCGGGAGCGGCAGCAGTCAGAGCCATCCCAGCACCGAGAAGTAGAGACACACTCAGCATCCTCATGGTCATCATGATGGAGATGATTTCCTTCAGTAGAAAGAAACAGACATGTTAGAGATACTTCTGAAAGACAGAGAAGTGACAACAAAGAGAGGAGAGGAGAGGAGAGGAGTCATCTCAAACCTGAAGTCGAATGATGTGTTGAAGTGTTGAATAACAGAAACAGCTGCTCTTATATACACTTTGCAGATGAGGAAGAAGTACTTTAATCTAATCCGGATCTACTTCGATTTATTTCCTTGTTGGTGTTTTCATGGGGGAAAAAAATAGGGGGTGGCTGGCATAAACTGCGTTCACACGGGCAGATTAAAAGATCAAATATACAAAATACACAGCATCTTTGTCGTTCTGTCGCTTTGTATCTGTGTTGCTCAACGCGATCGTTGACGTCATCAAACATGCAGACATCGGAGCTACAGTTGTAGTTATGTATCTTTGTATCTGGAAGTTGAACCAGCTCAACTTGAATTCGTAGCTTTCTATCTTTGTTGCTAGAGCTACAGCTACAAACGTCGGATGTATCTTTGTATCCTCATGTCGCTGGTTTCCATTGAAACTGAATGGTAGCATGTATCTTTTTATCTGCCCGTGTGAATGCACCATCAGGCTTATAGTCCAGGCAATCTAGCCCATTTTAGACCCAAAAGTCAGACTAATTGTAAGAGATTTTTTTTCAACAGATATCATTTCTCTGAGGTGTCTAGAACAACATACTAAAAGTCCTAAGAAATCCTAGATGCGGAAATATGTTTAATTCTCATCAATTCAAGATGTGTGCTAATACCTCCAGAAAGCTAAACACCCTGATGGGCTTTTTTTTTTCTTTTGTCCTATCACAATGAAACTTTCCACAATGAATCTTAACATGAAAACTAAACTTGTTTGTATTACAAGTTTCTCTGAAACTTAATTTGAATATGCAAATTAGCTTAATATATATTGAATATGCCCACATTTGCATATCACGAAAATTACTTTTCCCCAAAATGTATTATATTTACATTGTTGTTTGTTAATGATATCAAACACACTGATCAGACTTTCATGAACCATTTCATCTAAATATTGTGACTTCATAGAATAACATCAAAAACACCATTCATATGTATGACAAATGCATAAATCCGTCAAATCTTCCTCCAACCATCCTACTGCTAACGGTTGATGGCAATGCTGCTTTTGGACTGGCCTCTAACCTGAAACCTGCCCGGCTTGGTTGTACCTGCCGGGGGTATAACCCCCACCGGTATAGTCCTCAGGGTCACAGAGGCACACAAGCCCCCCCTCCACGACAAGGTAGCAACAACAGGGGAGGTTCTTTTTGTGTTTTTAGTTTTTTGTGTTTTTTTCGTATTCTTTTATTTTTTTGTGTTTTTTGTTTATTTTATTGTTCAAACGTGATCCTCAACTCCTTTTGTATGATTCTAGTCATCAGAAAAATCAGGCAACTGGGAATTTGTACAGCTAGTACCACGACATTCTCCGCATATGGCAGTGCAAGGGAGTCCATGTTTTTTGCATGTGCATCTCTTCGTGCTGCAGTCTTTCTTGCAGCTACAGCAGACCACATTAAGTAATTCTGGTGGTCCTGCAGGCTGATCAGTCATTATTGGCATGAATCTACCACAGCATGCCATCCCCAGTCTTCTGGACTCATGCTTTCACTTGTTCATTTCCATTCATGGATCTGGTAGAACACACGGAGACTGTGGAACTTCACAGCTGATGATGTTGGTGGAAGAGTTTGAGGTTCCACTGGAGATGTGCTCTTCGATACTTTCTCACAGAATCGCCTGTGTCTCAGCATATCCAGCGATTCATCTTTGTCACCCCCATACAGTGAGACTAGAGCCTTTTCACCTGCTGCAACGATGATTCCTTTTCCGACCTTTTCCTCTGACAGGCTGAACACCTTAGCTTGTTTGAGAAAGCTAGAGTCAGTTTTTACTTTTTTCTTCACAACGGTCTCTCACTGCTACGAGACGCTGGAATAACAGCTGTGGATCCACAACTACTGTCTCTCCTCTGATCTTGACAGTTGATCTAGATGCAAGAGTCAC
This sequence comes from Gymnoscopelus microlampas, assembly GCF_963454915.1. Lineage (NCBI taxonomy): Eukaryota > Metazoa > Chordata > Actinopteri > Myctophiformes > Myctophidae > Gymnoscopelus > Gymnoscopelus microlampas. The sequence goes on along the minus strand of NC_139939.1, from coordinate 6,543,004 downwards.
TGCTTGGTTAGCTTTCCTGAAGGTGAATTCTTCCACTGATTTCCCTATCATAGATTCCAAAATCTTGCACCCTATCTCCCTTGACTTCTCAACATTCACTCCCTGCTCGGCTGTCATGCCATTAGCAATGTTGTGCAGGGAATGGTTCTCAGTGAAAGGGGTGCATGTCGCCTTTCCGACATGTCGCCTTTCCGACGTTAACGAACCCTATACCTAACCCTAACCCTGACCCTAACCGCACGCGGAAGCCACTAGTCGGAGTGGCGAGATGTCGGAATGGAAGGAGCACCCCCAGTGAAAGGATCTCTCTCTTTCAGATACTGTAGGTGAGAAGGGCAAGCGTGTCACCGACATCTCTTGTCTGCCTGGCCTTGAACAGGTCTTTATGTTGGTCGCTGGTCTAATATGCGACACCTGTGAATGACTGCATAGCATTGTTGATGTTTGCACACGCTGGCATTGAAAGGACCCACACTAAGCGTTGTGTCTGTGAATCCTTTTCCTCTCGTTAGGCCACCATGTGTTTTTACATTTCTCATGAGCACTTGCTCAATAATGAGATCAGTGGACAGTCCAGCCCAATACCTGTTGCTTCGCCTCACTACGTGGAATCCCTCCTCAAATTTCTTGTGGACATCTGGGTGTGTTTCAGGTAGGGCTGTCATCATTTGCAGGTACACATAGGCTGACTTTGCATATAGTCGGTGTCCAGTAGCTGCAAAGTATGGTAACATATCGTGAACACATTGAAGATGTAACCTCTAGTTTCCTGTCCTCTCAGCTCTGATGAAGTTTCGCAGAATATCAATCATATTCATGTATTGCTGCCAAAGCTGTGCTGTCCTTGTATTCATGGTTTCCATCTTCCTGGCAAGAGTACTCTGGATTCTCTCTAAAACCTCTTCAGAACACAGTTCTCCTATCGGCAAAGAAGAGGACATGACTTTGTCATATAGTTCACTGAATATGGTCAAGTCTGTCACATCTGTTTCTGGTAAAGTATTGAGTACTTCCTCATCAACTGGCTGAGTATCGGTGGCAGGTGCCATCTCGATCCGAGGTTCCTCGACTGTGTCTTCTGTTGGCTCAGTATCGGTGGCAGGCGCCATCTCGATCCGAGTTTCCTCGACTGTGTCTTTTGTTAGGACTGGCACATTGTACGCATCAGCCAGCAACATAGTGTTCAGTGCTGCATCAACAAGCATATGACCACGAACTGCCCTGGAGACCGCCTTGCCAGTCATCATGTGGCAAACTGTATTGCGAGCATACACCCCCTCTAGTAGCTCCTCCAGTCCAGACCCTGCCATTAAGTGTCCAATGCTACGAGGCTTGTGTGCCTCTGTGACCCTGAGGACTATACCGGTGGGGGTTATACCCCCGGCAGGTACAACCAAGCCAGGCAGGTTTCAGGTTAGAGGCCAGTCCAAAAGCAGCATTGCCATCAACCGTTAGCAGTAGGATGGTTGGAGGAAGATTTGACGGATTTATGCATTTGTCATACATGTATGAATGGTGTTTTTGATGTTATTCTATGAAGTCACAATATTTAGATGAAATGGTTCATGAAAGTCTGATCAGTGTGTTTGATATCATTAACAAACAACAATGTAAATATAATACATTTTGGGGAAAAGTCATTTTCGTGATATGCAAATTTGGGCATATTCAATATATATTAAGCTAATTTGCATATTCAAATTAAGTTTCAGAGAAACTTGTAATACAAAAAAGTTTAGTTTTCATGTTAAGATTCATTGCGGAAAGTTTTATTGTGATAGGACAAAAGAAGAAAAAAAGCCCATTAGGGTGTTTAGTTTTCTCGAGGTATTAGCACACATCTTGAATTGATGAGAATTAAACATATTTCCGCATCTAGGATTTCTTAGGACTTTTAGTATGTTGTTCAGACACCTCATAGAAATGATATCTGTTGAAAAAAATGCTCTTACAATTAGTCTGTCTGGAAATGCTACTTTGCCTGGATTATTATCTGCATGAACCACAGTGGTGCTCAGTACATTTACTTGAGTGCTGTACTGAAGTACTTTTTTATGTTTCTGTACTTTACTTGATCTTATTTGTATTGTGGGATACTTATGACTATTATTTCAAATATTGTGCTTTTGACTCCACAAAGAAGTACTGCTCGGAGCACAGTTCTCCGCCAGGTCAGGTAGGTTATTGTTTAATTTCATTTTAAATCTTTATTTATACTCGAAGGACATTGAGGTTTCCCTCATTTTCAGTGTCGTCGAGATACATCACAGTAGAGTTTAATTTTCACATCAAAATTCATATCAATGATATTGTGGGCCAACACTGTTTGGAATTTGCCAATCAGGATGGAATATGGCGCTCGGGTGGCGCAGTGGTAAAGGAGTAGGACGAAGGCTCTACGTCCTCCTGGTGGGGGCTCCTCACTGGCAGGTGAGTCAGTAGGATACGACGGCAGTGACAACACAGAAATGTGTGTCGGGAGGAATCAATTGGCATAACGACTACGTTGGGGAGAAAAAGGGAGAAAAAATGATTGGCTACTCTAAATTATTAGAAATTATATATTTAAAAAATGATAATCAGGATGGAATATGAAATATCGCACGAATCAGTCTTGATCACTTTAGACTATAGAGATAATGTGTACCGATGTGCGTGAGCTTTGGACACAATTTGTAGGAGTAATATGAAATCAACCTAAATAGACTTTAATAAAATCATATGACACACGGAGCAACTCAGGGCAAAACACATAATCTTCGTAAACCTAAGCTTGAGTTTTAAACACTAACCTGACAAACACTAAATAAAGTTCCAACAAAACCCTGCTTTTTCCCTACTCTAATTTAATCTAACAAAATGTGACTTACAGTACAAAATGCTGGCTTCCGTGGCCCAGTGCTTTCACATTACAAAGTGATACAAACTAACACAAGGAACACCAAGTGTGTGTGTGTGTGTGTGTGTGTGTGTGTGTGTGTGTGTGTGTGTGTGTGTGTGTGTGTGTGTGTGTGTGTGTGTGTGTGTTGTGTGTTGTGTGTTGTGTGTGTGTGTGTGTGTGTGTGATTGGCAGCCAGCAATCAGGTGATGGTCAGCACCTGGAAGTGAACACTCAAACTCACACACAATCCCTCACACACAATCCCACACACTACACAGTGGCCCTCTTTTATCAACGGAGCGTAAAAAACGGCGTATTTCTTGCCTTAAATCCGGCCGTATAAACCGACATCAAAGTGACATTTATCAAGCAATCCTATACAGCCAATCCTAGCATACATTTGGTCGGAGCTTTGATAAATCTGATGGCTGAAACCGAGCGTCATTTAAATAACACAATAATATGTATGCCATATTTCCGGGGGACTAGGGCACTGACCAATCACAGCGTGTTGACTACTGGCCAATCACAGCGCGTCTTTTCTAGGACTTGTCAGAATCTAGTTGTCCCCGCCCCCACCTGCCTCTGATTGGCCTACTGAACGCCAGTTCTGTGACGCATGCGGAAATTTCCAGCTGCCCCCCAAGGAAGCGGAAGCGCGCCCACCATACAGACGCTTCAGAGCCAGAGGAGGCGTCTACCTTTATATGTCTATGCTCTGTTCAGGCACCCACCACCTCCCCGACACCGCCTAAAGCAGCAGGCACCACCAGGTTGGCCCTATCGACAGGGGGCGGGCTCCTGAAGAGCCCCCTGCCTTCAGCAGGCAGGATCTGATCAGGACGGATCTGATCTGATTCTTCTCCTGTGATGGGGCCCGGGCTAAAGTGTTAATTCTAACTTACAGTATCTAATATAATTGTATTACTATTCATACATGCATACTACTGCATTCATGTCATCTCTGTATTTATCAATAAATATCATTGCATTCATCTTATGGTGTGAAGTCTCTCTTAAGTTGAACTGTGATTAACAATAAATAACTACCTCTAAACAGACAGGTCCTCACAGGTGTGGGGCTGATAGATAAAACAGTGTTTGTTTGGTGTAGCAGTTGTAGAGTTATTTCAGAATTTTGGAACGTTTGAATGTCTCTCCATTCCTAGAGTTTTGACCAATTTTGCAAGCTAATTCTGACTATGACCTTGATTGTGACCTTAACCATCGATAGCAGTGTCCAACTGGTACATATCCTCCTGGTTTCTCTCTACACCATGGGTCTTCAACAGGGGGTCCGGGACCCCTAGTGGGTCCATAGAGTTACTACAGGGTCCGAATCTTTGGGCGATCTCTGTGATGTATTTTCTTTTACATTAACCACTTCAAGCCTAGCAACCCTATCGCCTCGAAAATAGCCGATCTCTCAATGCGTCACAGTGCACCACGTTGTCCCTGGTTCGTCTCTCAATGCGTCCTTGGCCAAAGAGAGCCCGCCTGGGATGCCGGAGGTCCCAGGTTTGATTCCAGGCCTGAGTAATGTGTCAAAGTGTGCCTGAGTAAGACATTAACTCCAGTTCAGTTATTGAGGTTTTTAAATCCCTGCTCAAAACCAACTTCTTTTCCCTTGCTTTTAATCATTATGTGACCATGTTTGCTAATGTTTATTTATTTTTTGCTTCCCTGTGTTTTGTATGTATATGTAAATGATTCTTTTGATGTTCTGTTCTGTTCTGTTCTGTTCTGTTCTGTTCTGTTCTGTTCTGTTCTGTTCTGTTCTGTTGTTTTGTTTCTTTCCCTGCAGCACTTTGGGCAATCTTTGGTTGTATGTAAATGTAATGTATAAATAAAGTTTGATTTGATTTGAACTGCTTCCTCCTCCGTGCTCCTCTGTGGGCAGCACTCAGCTGGGTGAAGCTGAAAACAAGTTCCCCGGCGGAATGAAAAAGGTCACCAAAAAACAAACAAAAACTAAACAAAAAACATTGAAGACCCCTTGCTCTACGGCACTGTTTCTCAACCAGTGGGTCGGCACCCAAAATCAGGCAAAGGACCATAATATATTGGGCACTGACTTCTTGGTCAAAATGAAATACTCCAGTAAAGTGAAAATACCTAAAAAGTGTACTTAAGTACAGTACTTGAGTACTGTAAGTACAGTACTTGAGTACTGTAAGTACAGTACTTGAGTACTGTACTGTACAATTAGACCATTGTCTATCCAAAACTAGATATTCAACTTTATGTTCACAGATGGAACAAGATACACAGAGAGAGAGAGAGAGAGAGAGAGAGAGAGAGAGAGAGAGGGGCGAAACTTTTTGAAAATGGATTTGTTTCCTTGTCACGCAACCTCACACGCTTCACACATGCAACATGGACATTCTACTGTCAATCACGGTTCACACAGAGTTCTCTCTCTTGACAAACTGGCTATTCAACTTGAGTTCATTCAACCTCCACCATCAGTTTGATTCTCTTCCTCATAAGTTCACCATTTTTTCACCTCAAACTGTGATGTATTTATCAGTGCCAGTTTACTTCTCTTTTCCACCAGATATATAACACCAGTTTATTTTATTTTTTGGAGGTACAGGACGACAGTTGTAGAAAAACAGCATGTACAGTACCCGTTCATAAATAAATAAGTATATACATAAATCTATTCCATGTTCCCTGGTTAGAGAGCCTGCCTGGGAAGCCAGAGGTCCCAGGTTTGAGTCCAGGCCTCAGCCATGTGTCAAAGTGTCCTTGAGCAAGACACTTGACCCCTAACTGCTCCCTGAGGCTCTGCCTAAGTAGCGCCCACTGCTACTGTTACTTAGGATGGGTTAAATGCAGAGAACATATAACTGTTATGATATATATATATATATATATATATATATATATATATATATATATATATATATATATATATATATATATATATATATATATATATATATATGTTACTGTATATGCAAATATACAGTGACAAACACAAAAGGGACCACAAAAACCACAAGGGAGTGTGGACCATATTATTATTATTTTCTTTTGCTTTGAAATATGTACTGCTTCAAATAACCACCTACCTGTTTTATTCTCTTTTGTCTTTATTACATTTTTTCAGTGGTGGAAAAAGTATTCAAATGTTTTGCTTAAATAAAAGTATCAATACTGCAATGTAGAAAAATACTCTGTTACAATTAAAATTCTGGAATTCTAAATTGACTTGAGTAAAACTACGAAAGCATTGGAATCAAAATGTACTTAAAGTACCAAAAGTAGAAAGTACTCATTATGCAAGTTTTCAAATGTATAAAAATCTTTTGAAAATGGCTGATCTACAAGGTGAGCTTGTAGATCTGCTATTTTCAAATGGCCGAAATGTATATAGAGCTGAAGTTGTTAATGTATGTTTTGTAATAATAATACAAATCAACAAAGTAACAAGTAACTAAAGTTTTCAAATAATTGTAGTGGAGTAAAAGTACAACATTTTCCTCTGCGATATAGTGGAGTAGAAGTAAAAGTACTGAAAACTGGAAATATTAAAAATACCTAAAAAGTGTACTTAAGTACAATACTTGAGTAAATGTTCTTAGTCACTTTACACCACTGCATTTTTGTACATCTATTGTTATTAAGTTATTTAGCTGTTCCTGATGTGTTTTTCACACCTACTGCGGGCTGTGATGACACACAGGGATCAATAACAAGTATCTATAATTTATGCACAATAAATGAGACATTTGAGGAAAGTATTGCAACAGCATGATAAATATAAACCTACAATGAGAGCATTGTAGGTTGACTAGATACCCAAACTAGATATTAAACTTCATTTTCACAGATGGAACAAGACGGTGGGTTCCAATTTCCTTTAGGCAAAACTCCAACAGACTTATTTACTGTTGCCAGTTTCCTTCTCGTATCCACCAGTGTGTGTGTGTGTGTGTGTGTGTGTGTGTGTGTGTGTGTGTGTGTGTGTGTGTGTGTGTGTGTGTGTGTGTGTGTGTGTGTGTGTGTGTGTGTGTGTGTGTGTGTGTGTGTGTGTGTGGGGGGGGGGGGGGTGTGGGGGTGTGGGTGTGTGAACGACAAATTTTCAACTGTCCTGATTGAATGACACCACGTATACCTGGTTACCGCGTCAGTGCATCAATTACACCTCACACTGACTGTCCTTATATTTAGTGCCTTTCGCAAATCCTCCAACAATGGACTTTGGTGTGCTTGCTTGCGTGCGTGCGTGCGTGTGTGAATCATTTGACCTAGATTTTCCAGCAAGACCCAATTTTGCAGCCTCACTCTTGTGTTTCGATAGCAGGTGAGTCTGTAAATTAGAGGTGTTGCCTCCAGATGCTTGCACCTTACCCAGACACAGTTTACAGATAACCTCATTGACATTCTCAGGTTCCCTATCAGCATTGGGTTTAAAACCAAAATATCGACAAACAGGCGCCTTTGACCTGGGTTTTGACACCAAATCCCCCGCCTCCGCCATTGTTTGTCGTCTTGTGTAAACTGCAGTTTGTTTAGAGCGGCCTTCTTTCTCCCTCCCCGACTCTCGTCACGTGATACGCTTCTGTGGCTCTGTGCCCTGCATGTGACCTGCCTGCCTGCACTCTCTAACTCGTTGAGGCAGAGAGCAGGCGGAGAAAAGATTGTACTGTCCAATATCGGACTAAATATTGATAAGCTTAGTCATTTTAAAGACACACAAAAAATGAACTTTGTATTTAAAAAAAAGGAAGACAATATTTTTTTTTACCCAAACGGTGCTATCGTTGTGCAAGTAACGTACTCGGTGGTGTCCCCGCACACCGGTAACACCGGGTACCGTGACATCCCTACTAGCAACCAATAGACCCTAGCAACCGCCTGTTATACCCTAGAAACCACCTATTAGACCCCAGCGACCACTGTTTTACAAAAAAGAAAAGGACGTATAAAACTACTCAACACTGTCAACACTATCAAAACTTCTAACACTACTAATACTTTAACACCTTCAAAAACTTAAAAACTTTTAACAACTTTAAAACATTTAACAACTTTAAAACATTCAAACTTGTTAGAACCTAGGGATAAAACTAGGGATGTTCGATATTGACTTTTTTACCGATATCCGATTTACAGATATATGCGAGCTTTTTCACCAAAAGTCAACTAATTGTCAGGTAACAGCATCACATAATATTATCTAACAAAATAAAATAGCTATAATATCAATATAATATCTATTCAATCTAATATAATACAGTGATGTTGTTAATAAAGTCAATCAATAAAGTGTCAATAAAGTGAGTCCTGGGACTCACTGGTGGTCATTTGAATGAGTCCCAATTGCTCCTAATTGCTTTGATGCCTATAACATTAACGAGTATTCAGGAAGCCTACAAGAAACCCACTTTTGCGTGAAATCCACATTTTGTGCCATAAAATAAAATATATCCATCAGATGGGGCCTGTTATTTCTTATATTCCTTATATATTTTTCGTTAATTCAATACAACGTATACAATTTGGGCGGTTGCATTTAATCTCCCTGCTTCTATTGAGACATTTAGATCCTGTGTCTAGATTGGACTCAATCCTGTTTCTGGCTTGACACAACTGATGAGAGAGCGGAATTTTGACCACATCATCACACTCACTCTGTTCACTTCACTGGCTCCCCATCACCTTCAGGACTGAATACAACATCTCCCTTCTGACTCATCAGTGCATCCACGGCAAATGCTCCCCCCTACCGCAAAGGACTTCTCAAACCACAACCCTCCGTTCGGAACCTTAGCTCGTCCAACACCAACACCAACCTTCTCCTTGCCCCCATGAACAAAGTTCCGCACCATTACATGGCCAAAAGACCAAAGTCGCTTATAATAAGCGAACATGGCAACACTGCTTGTAGAGAGATAGATGTGCATATATCACGGGAGACGTCTGTTAAAATGAATTGGAATAAAAACAAATGTATGTATTGGGTCTGACTCTGGATAGCATCCTAGTGAACTATCCTACAGTGTGTAATCCGTGGTCGGGGATCAATCTATAGGGTGAAAACCACAACGATATATGACAGCCGATTTCAAGAAATAAACTCCTGCAATGTGTAATGCTTAACGATCAGATGACTCCCCGACCACTGTAAAAGTCCTACAGTGTGTACCTGCCCTTAACAGTTGCAATGCTGATTGGAGGGTGGAGTTGGAGGTAATCAGGGGAAGGGGAGACACCTGGCCACTGTCTCCCACAGTATAAAAGACCTGCCCTATCATCATTGTATCTCTTCCACCTGGGCCAAACCCGAGCATGGCCACACAGAGCCTTTGTGTTCCCTTATGTTTGCATTATGTTGCAGTATGCCTACCTCATTGTTTGCATTTTTGTTAATAGTATTATGTTTGTAAATAAAATCACTCATTTTTTGTTAAAACTCTCTCTCGTTTCCCCTTTATTTGTTGTGTGTGTGGAACCAAATGGACCCTTTTGGGCCAGTGACTCCGAGAGTGTACAAATGGAACTAAATGGACCAGTAGAGTCAAGGGGGTCTGTGGCCCAATGCATACCAAACTAGGGGTCCTTGAAATAAAATTTAAAAGTTTGAATACCATTACCAGAATACAATACAACAATGTGCATGAACAATGTGCTCAGAATGACTGAGAGACTGAATTATTTCAATGAAGATGTATTTATTTGTTTATTGATGCAAGTAAAAACATTGAAGCAAGTTATGAGCAGCTTAAATCAAACCATCTGTTCCATCCATGTTCCTCTCATTATCAACACAAGACCTGGGTCACGTCCAAAACTACATACTAACTTAGCACTACATACTGTATGCTATTGCTATGTTCAGCCTACTGTTCACTATCCAAGCATTAGGAATTCACTTCGGACATACTGGAGGTTAGGAAAACACCCCATCTGTTGGCAAAGTAGAGGTACTACACACCCTCGCCACCAGCACAAATGTCAGCCAACCTGGCCTGTCCCTGCTTTATTACGTTGTTAAACCTTGATATATAACAGCAAAGTCAAACGTATACATATCACTTAAAATGTACACTTAAATTGGACATATTGGAGAGGTTATTACTGACCACTGTTGTTCTCTGGAGTCCACCATTGCTGTTTTGAAAAGAAGCCGGGCAGCTACCATTGCATTGTGGGACATTTACAGGGTCTCACATGATCAACCATTTGGTAGCTACTAAGCTTTCGGACAGGCTAAGGCACACTAGTAAATAATATGTTAGTATGTGATTTTGGACGGGACCCTGATGTCACTGTTAATGTCACCTGAGAGTCACTGTCCATCTGATGTTAACTTGTCACTTGTCTCTTCATTCCTTCAGTAGCGTTACAGCGATAGAAAAGCAGTATAGTGGATATGAGCACTTTTCATAGATATAGGAGTCTCTCACACAAACACACACACACACACACACACACACACACACACACACACACACACACACACACACACACACACACACAAACACACACACACACACACACACACAGGATTATTTTATGTGACGTTCGTGTCAAGTAATAACGTGTAATAACACGTAATTGTGCGTGAATGTGTGTAATCTCCATGTTATTCACTGGGCTTCAGCTGGCTTTTTGCAGATAGAGGGAAATTTCACAGCGCAATCATAATCGTCCCAAAGAAGATCCCCTGAAAGTTAAAAATATAAAAGATTTAAAATCGTTTACCACATTAAGTATTATATTGACTTTTTACTTAAAGGTGATATTAGTGATATAACATTGTGTTAAAATATTAAAGCTCTATATTGTTATAGAAATCTCTTATAGAGTGTTTGTTCAGTTAACAGGAGTCTCTCTGTCTCTCCAGCTCTTTAGTAAAGCAGAATATAAATCTCCAGGTGGGTTACACATTTCATCCAATCAGGAGAAAGAGAACCCCACAAAATGTATTCATCAGTTGTGGTCCAGTTCCAATCTGGTCTGCTCATTTATTTGTTTCATCTGTTTCAATTTCACTTGTTTATCCTGTTATCCTGTATGAGATTGTTCACCTTTTTAATTAAGGAAAATACATACAGTTTCAGCTTCACCCAGCTGGTGGCTGCTCATGGGTGACTAGGGATTGTGTTGCTCAGGGACACATATAAACACATAGATATGATTCTTCTGATTACCAGACGGCCTCTCTACTCTCTAAGCTATATGACTACTCCTGAGTTCTCTCTCCTGATTGGATAAAATTGGTATCCCAATATATTTTCCGTTGCAGAGCTGGAGAGACGAGGAGACCCCTGTTACTGAACACTCTATAGCAATAATTATATTCATGTATTTATGTATTTGTATTTATTTATTGGAGCGGAACAATAGCCAAAAAATAGTAGATCTACAAGTTCACAACGCACAATTGTAGATCAGCTACTTTAGGCAAAGACATGGTATAAACAGAAAAAAGTGGTCCAAGTACAGAGACAAATCAGGTCCAGTTTGCTAAGTCCAGACGGTTTAAGGGGGTCATTTGAATTGAATTCAGCCTGTTGTGACTTACCTCCCCAGTTCATAATGATGCAGTTCTGTTTTCCTCCATTGTTATCAGGTTGTCCCTTGTGCCAGTCAGTGAAGGTCATTGGGCTGCCGTCACTCCACAACCAAACACCTTCCTAGAGGACAGTATCACATGACATCATTTAATACAATATGTCACCATTTAACAACTCACAAAGCTTCTTTATAGATTTATTCATTCATTAATTTATGTTTTCCCCTACCCCCCTCTCTGTCTAGAGAGGGGGGTAGGGGTGAATAATGCTTAATTAATAATTTGTTATTGTCCGCCTGGCTGAATGAAGGTAGGAAAGAATTATTGAAAAGAAAAATACAGCAACTTTTACATAAAACACTTTATTGAGACAAACAGAACATAAGCATTGTATTTACAATGTCCAGAAGGGGGTAGAGTAGCCAAAACCTGTGGTCAATTAAAGTAAAAGTAGTTTCATATAATTAGAGTAAGAGTACTTACTCTAATTTTTACTCAAGTTTAATAACTGAGCAGTTTACTCAACTGCTCAGTTATTTCATACTAGAGTTTCGGGGGGCTACGCCCCCCTCAACCCCAGCCGCGCACGGGGCCCAGCGTGGCCGTGTGTATATTGGGGGACCCAAATCGCCGGAGTGAAACTGTGGAAAAGTTTTTTGGAAAAAGGAAAAAATTTGAAGAAATAATATTTGTTATGTTTCAGGGGGTCCACAGGGGGTCCGCGGACCCCCTGATGGTCCACTGACCCCCTGTGGAGTGTTGGGACGCGCGGGGACACCCCTGGAACATTGCGGACCATTTCGGTGTTTTTTTTTTTTTCATGAAGGTGGTTGCTTGTTTCTGGCGCAGGCTGTGCAAACCTGGCAACCCAGCGCATGCTGCCGCACGTTTAAGTGGCGTAGCGTCATGAGGGTCAGTGGGGCCGTGGCTCGGTCAGTGAAGACCCTGTAGTGCGGATGATATGTGGCATAGAGGGGCAGATTGTAAATCCACAGAGGAAACATCCGTGGGCTACCATTGGTTCAGCGATGTGTGCGGTCGCCCTGCGGCCCCTCCTCCTCCACCAATGTGCAGTATTGAGAGCCCTGACGTCACAACAATTGGAGCGATGGGCACTGCACTGTGGTTGGTTAGGGTACACCTAGGGCCCAGGTAGAACGCAGTTAAAGCCTGCATGGGCAAACCCAGTTAGGACCCGGCTTGGTCCCACATAAACATGGCTAGTTGGGGCCCACCTAAGGGCCAGGTAGAAGCTACTTATAGGCTGCATGGGCATCGCAGTTGGGACTGAAGTGGATGCCGCTGACATTGCTGACATGGGGTCCATATGGTTTAGCCCACCTTGAAAGCATATGGGAACTACGCTGGCATGCTGGCTGTAATGCAAACGCTGCATCATACCTGCAGTGTGTAGTTTGATGTTGTGTGTGTAGCAGATATACCTGCAGTGTGTAGATCAATGTCCATAGGAAAGTCAATGCCCAGCAGTGTTTTTTTTCCCCAGCAGAGTTTCTAGTGTGTCTGTGTCTCTCTGGAAGAGGTTGCACATGAACTCTGCAGCCGCACTGAGGCGCTCCAACACAAACACTCTGACATTAAGCTGCTTAACACAACAAACATCAGCAGCACGCTGCTGTTTGTCCAAAAGACACAATATCTCCTCTCCCACCGACGTCATGTGTTCATTTATCGACAGCCGTACAGACTCCTTTTGACACATTTTACGTCGTTTATCCAGCTCTCACTGACTCTCCACATGGGGCTGTTATTTTGCTGCGATCAACGATGTGAGAGATTAGCTATCACAGACGGACGGACAGGGGGTGAAACATAGTCTTGCGCCATGCCTTTCGGCCTGGCGGAGACAATAAAAAACCGAAAGTAAAGGAAATGGCCATTTCTGCAACAGAAGTAGTCAATAAACTATGCTATGAAAACATGGGCCACATTGGCAAAGAATGTAAGAAAGAGGCAATCATGTAGAAAATAGCCGATCTCCAAGCTTACAAAGCCTCTCAACGTGAGGCGTTTCGAGCTTGTAGATCGGCTATTTTCACAATATTTACTTGTGGAACGGAGTCAAACAGAATGGGGGGGTCCCAGATCAAGTACGTGTATTTGGGGGGGGGGGGGGGGGGGGGGGGGGCGGCGTGAAAGGGTTGATAAACACTGCTCTAATCGGAGCGAAATTATCTGAAATTACTACATGACCATAATGCAGCGTAACATGCGTTGCACGGGGCGGTCCTGCCATTACGTTAGTTACTGTAGTTGCTGTGGAGCTACATAGTTCTCCAGAAGACACACACAAACATACACCATCTACAATGGACGAACTGAGCAGCAATATAGACATTCACCACACGAACGTGCATTGTTGACAAAGTGATTGCACAGCCGCTGCAGGCATGACAACCAGGTTAGCGTTAGCGACATGGCAGCTATCACAGCGCCCTGTCCGTCGTGCTGCAACTGCCTGTGATGGCTACAGCAGTAACAGCAAGCTGTCTGCGATGCCATTGTCTGGAGACTGCTCTTAGCGTGACACGACCAATGAGAGTGAGCGCTGTAGTTGTTGCTAAGATACGGTGGCGTCTCTGCCCCATAGCTTGTAGATCTCTCACACATGATTGGCGTAGGCTGCGTTGCCAGGTCTGACTTTGTGTCTAAGCAATGGTCGGCTTATTTTTGCGCGCCTTTGGGCTCGTTTGCATTGTGCGCACGGCAGCGCTTGTTTAGCGTACGTCAGCGCGACGTGGCAACGGACGTGGCAACGTGAAAGGTGATTGGCTGGTGAAAAGAAACACCCGACGTTACACCAGAAATGGTGCCTGGAGAAAATGGTGACCAAAAAAACAGTTTGGAAAAAAAGGAAAAAACCCCCGCAGCGGCTGCCTGCTGTTGTGGTGATGAGGTCGTGCGCACGGTAAACGGTACGAAGCTGCCTCCCCTTCCGTTTTGTCCGACATTTGGTGAGTAGAATTAATTATGTTGCGCGGTGGAAAAGGTGTAGTGAACAGTGAGATGTCCCCTACGCGAGGCGTAAATTCAGCGCGGCCGCCGTGGCGAGTCAGTTGGCGACATGTGGTCTGGCGGTGCGTTGTTTATTCGATAACAGAGCTGTGGGGTGTCGCACCTAGGGTGCGGAAGTCGCTCGCCATTTATATAGTTAGATAGTCTGAGTTATTGTTTAAATAATCAGAACATAATTGAAAAAAATCAACAAAAAATATAAAAATTAAGTGCTTGTCCAATTGAAATAGACAAAATCGACTGATGTCTCTCTGAGCAAATTAAACACATATAACATGCATTCTTTTTCAAAATGGGTTAAAATTTCAAGCCGAAAAAATATTCTTGAAAACTATTACTTTTACTCCTTTACATTTGACCTAAATGTAAACAGCACAAGTCCAAATTATTCATCCCGAAATATACTAAGGAGAACAAAAAAAAACAAAAGAAGAATAAAATAATGCTTAAGAAATATGCTCCAGTACTCCAATACTTCAGAAAATACAGAGCAAACATAACTAAAAATAAATTGCTTTGACAATGTCATGACAACAGACCCCATGTTGTATAGTAGGTGTATGTTGACATACTGTACAGGTACATTGTGTAGTATATCAGATTGACATACAGTACAGGTACAGTATCAGTGTAATATGAGGTAAAGTTTCATCAAACAGTGTATTAAAGGTTCATGTACAGTACCTGTGCTGCATCGTAGCCACCGACCCACGTTACAGTCTTTGCACCAGGTATCAGATCCAGAAGAAAGGAGTGCTCTGTTTTGCTGTGCATGGAGGCTAGGTTTCCACCCTGAGACAAACACTTTTTCTACAGAACAATATAAACAGAGGACAAGAAATAATATTATTCAGATAGATATATAGATCGAAAGAAAGACAAAATGTGTTGTGTATTTCATGTTTTAGTTTGTTCTAATTACCTCTGCATCACCCCAGGCCGTCTTGGCCCCTTCATATTTGTAGCAGTTACCAAACAATTTATTCCATCCATCTGGACATTTTGCACATCCCTTGGCAACTGCTGAAAAGACAAGAGAAACCTGAAGTCAATTGTTTGAAAGCAACACTGTTGTTATTCATCCAAATATGGGACCGCAATTACAGTGAGAATGATACTAAACAGCATAAATATGAGAACTTCCTTTTAGACAAACTCAAAACAAATTGAGTTTAGTTCGAAATCAGTAACACACGCACGTGCACGCGCACACGCACGCACGCACGCACGCACGCACGCACGCACGCACGCACACACACACACACACACACACACACACACACACACACACACACACACACACACACACACACCTGCAGGAGCAGCAGCAGTCAGAGCCATCCCAGCACAGAGAAGTAGAGACACACTCAGCATCCTCATGGTCATCATGATGAAGAAGATGATTTCCTTCAGTAGAAAGAAACAGACATGTTAGAGAGGAGAGGAGAGGAGAGGAGAGGAGAGGAGAGGAGAGGAAGAGGAGAGGAGAGGAGAGGAGAGGAGAGGAGAGGAGAGGAGAGGAGAGGAGAGGAGAGGATAGGAGTCATCTCAAACCTGAAGTCGAATGATGTGTTGAAGTGTTGAATAACAGAAACAGCAGCAGCTCTTATATACACTTTATGTGAATGAGATACAGATCAGAATTCAGACAGAATGCAGAAGAGGAAGAGGTACTTTAATCTAATCAAATCTGGAATCTTTTTCTGTGTGAAAAAAACAAGGGGTGGTTTAGGCTGCTTATCCTACATCTGCATGAACCACAGCGGTGCTAAGTACATTTACTTGAGTGCTGTACTTAAGTACTTTTTTTTTTAAATTCTGTACTTTACTTGAGTATGTGTATTGTTGGATACTTATGACTTTCAATACAAATATTGTGCAAATATATATGACTGCACAAAGAAGGACATAATTATGAACTAGAAAAAGTGCTCATCGGAGCACAGGTCTCTGCCAGGTCAGGTAGGTTATTGTGGGCCAGCAATGTTCGGAATTCGAGATATTTTAGAATTTTGGAACGTTTGAATGTCTCTCCATTCCTGATAGGCCGTGGGCCGAGTGCCTCTATCTGTTCACAGATGGAACAAGATACAGAGAGGGCAAATGTATTTGTTTCCTTGTCACGCAACCTCCACCATTGGTTTTCTTCCTCATACTCATCACTTTCACAGTGCAGACCATGGATCATTGTTTTTTTCACACACTTCACACATGCAACATTGATATTCTACTGTCAATCACGGTTCACACAGAGTTCTCTCTCTTTTTTTTTTTTTAAATAATTTTTATCCCGCGATTTTTGTAACCCATTTTTTTCACCCGGTGCCAATTTCCTAAGTGATCCTGGGCGCTACACCAGCCCTACACCAGCCCTACACCAGCACTACACCAGTCCCCCACAGCCAGGGAGGCCAGGGCCGAGCTCATGCTTCCTTCAGTGCATGAGAGCCAACTGACCTTCTTGTCACCTGACAGGGAGTTCTCTCTCTTGACAAACTGGCTATTCAACTTGAGTTCATTCAACCTCCATCAGTTTGATTCTCTTCCTCATAAGTTCACCATTTCTTCACCTCAAACTGTGATGTATTTATCAGTGCCAGTTTGCTTCTCTTTTCCACCAGCTATATAACACCAGTTTATTTGATTTGATTTGATTTGATTTGATGGAGGTACAGGATAACAGTTGTAGAAAAACAGCATGTACAGTACTCGTTCATAAATAAGTATATACATAAATCTATTCCATGTTCCCTGGTTAGAGAGCCTGCCTGGGAAGCCAGAGGTCCCAGGTTTGAGTCCAGGCCTCAGCCATGTGTCAAAGTGTCCTTGAGCAAGACACTTGACCCCTAACTGCTCCCTGAGGCTCTGCCTAAGTAGCGCCCACTGCTACTGTTACTTAGGATGGGTTAAATGCAGAGAACATATAACTGTTATAATATATATATATATATATATATATATATATATATATATATATATATATATATATATATATATATATATATATATTATATATGTTACTGTATATGCAAATATACAGTGACAAATACCACAAGGGAGTGTGGACTAGGGTTTAATGCCGGCAGGGGCGATTTATGTGCGCACTACTGGGGGCGCAACGCACGGACATGCACGGCCAGTTTGTTACTTTTTTGGGGGGGTTTTGTTACTTTTGTTACTTTAATGCGCTTAATTCGGTTAATTTGGTACAAAAAAATGTACTCCATGAAGTGTAGATGTCGTTGTTTTTTTCTTTTTTGTGATGAGTTTGTGATGGGTGCTCGTCATTTTTCCTGGGGGCTTTAGCCCCGAGGCACCCACAGTATCAGCGCCCTTGAATTCCCGGGATCCCGGAATCCCGGAAATCCCGGGGGTATTTACCCTCCCACGAATTGGCTTTGGTTCCCGGGATCCCGAAGGTTGTTTTTTTCTTGTTAGAAATTACTACTAATTAGCAGAAAGGCCTATCTACAGCGCGGAGGAATTATTACTATTATAATTAAAATTGGCTATTTTAAGTATCTACATATAAATGTTTTTAGTGGGCACTTTTTTTTAACAGGAATTCCCGGGAAGCCGGGAAGAAGGTCTGAAAATTCCCGGGATTTAAAATGAGCGAATTCCCTGGAAAATCTTAAACCCTAGTGTGGACCATATTATTATCATTATTTTCTTTTGCTTTAAAAGATGTACTGCTTCAACTAACTACCTAGCGGTTTTATTCTTATTTTTGTCTTTATTACATTTTTGCAGTGGTGTAAAAAGTATTCAAATGTTTTGCTTAAGTAAAAGTATCAATACTGCAATATAGAAAAATACTCTTGTTCAACTAAAAGTCTGGAATTCTAAATTGACTTGAGTAAAACTACAAAAGTATTGGTATCAAAATGTACTTAAAGTGCCAAAAGTAGAAAGTACTCATTATGCAGAGTTTCAAGAGTTTTCAAATGTATACAAATATTTTTAAAGTATAGCTACAAGATCACAATGCGTCGCGTTGTGACGCATTTTGAGCTTTTAGATCTGCTATCTTCAAATGGCCGAACCCGCACCCTAACCCTAACCGCACGCGGATGCCACATAGTCGGAGAAAAGGTCTGTCGGATTAACGCATGCCTCCCGAGCTGGCGTGTGTGTGTGTGTGTGTGTGTGTGTGTGTGTGTGTGTGTGTGTGTGTGTGTGTGTGTGTGTGTGTGTGTGTGTGTGTGTGTGTGTGTGTGTGTGTGTGTGTGTGTGTGTGTGTGTGTGTGTGTGTGTGTGTGTGCGTGCGTGCGTGCGTGCGTGCGTGCGTGCGTGGGTGCGTGCGTGCGTGCGTGTGTGTGAATCATTTGACCTAGATTTTCCAGCATGACCCAACTTTGCAGCCTCACTCTTGTGTTTTGATAGCAGGTGAGTCTGTAAATTAGAGGTGTTGCCTCCAGATGCTTGCACCTTACCCTGACACAGTTTACAGATGACCTCATTGACATTCTCAGGTTCCCTATCAGCATTGGGTTTAAAACCAAAATATCGCCAAACAGGTGCCTTTGACCTGGGTTTTGCCACCAAATCCCCCGCCTCCGCCATTGTTTGTCGTCTTGTGTAAACTGCAGTTTGTTTAGAGCGGCCTTCTTTCTCCCTCCTCGTCCCACTCTCGTCACGTGATACGCTTCTGTGGCTCTGTGCCCTGCATGTGACCTGCCTGCCTGCACTCTCTAACTCGTTGAGGCAAAGAGCAGGCGGAGACAATTTGTACTGTCCAATAAATATTGATAACAAGCTTAGTCATTTTAAAGACACACAAAAAAATCTAAAATGTATTTTTTTTTAAAGGAAGACAATATTTGTTTGTCTTCGTTGTGCAAGTAACGTACTCAGTGGTGTGCCCGCACACCGGTAACACCGGGTACCGTGACATCCCTATACTAACAACCAATAGACCCTAGCAACCGCCTATTATACCCTAGCAACCGCCTATTATACCCTAGAAACCACCTATTAGACCCAACCACTGTTTTACAAAAAAGAAAAGGACGTATAAATCTACTCAACACTGTCAACACTATCAAAATTTGTAACACTACTTTAACACCTTCAAAACCATTAAAACCTTTAACAACTTTAAAACATTTAGAACATTAAACCTTTAAAACCTGTTAGAACCTGGGGACAAAACTAGGGATGTTCGATATTGACTTTTTTACCAAAAGTCAACTAATTGTCAGGTAACAACATCACATAATAATAAAACAAAATAGCTATAATATCAATATTATATCTATTCAATATAATATAATACAGTGATGTTGTTAATAAAGTCAATCAATAAACTGTCAATAAAGTGATTCCTGGGACTCACTGGTGGTCATTTGAATGAGTCCCACTAATCTTAGATTAGATGTTGGCATATTTGACAGTGCAGAAGCATAATTGCTTTGATGCCTATAACATTAACGAGCGTCAACAAGCGTCAGCTGGGACACCGACACACACACCTGCCCTCTGCAGTGCTCTAATTTGAAAGTGACTGGAGTCCGTCATAGCCAGACTAATATCTGGAATCTCTGTGTGGAATCTGCATTTCCAAGGGGCGGATTTGCACTGGCCTATTCGTCTGGTTTGCAGGCTATGTACCTGTGGAATGTCCTCCCCGACCATTTGAGAGCCCCACAGTCTACCGATGCTTTTAAAATGGATTCAAAACATACCTTTATAACAAAGCTTTTGCTTTGTTATAAAGGTATGAGAGTGCTTTGTCTTTTTAGTTTTTTCTTCGGTCTTTCTTCGTTTCTTTTTTGTTTTTGTCTTGCCTTTTAATTTTTTTGCCATTGTTTTTAAACCCTGTAGCACTTTGTAATTTACAAAAACGGAAATTGCGTTATAAATAAAACGTATTATTATTGCAGCCAGGCAAGGAAGCCGTAGTATCAAGGCCAAGACCACCAGGATTCTGAACAGCTTCCACCCGGCTGCTGACTGTTGATCAAAGCCTGATCACTGCCTGTCACTAGGCTGACAATGCACTTTACTTTTCCTTGTGGATCTAGCGTGTGGATTTTACCTGTGAAAGTTACCGCCCGATGCAGATTACCATACTATGTGACCCGGACAATGTGTTATGAACACTTTTGTGCCGTAATGTCTAATCTCATGTACAGACCGGCTGCTGTTAATGTGGACCTATACCCAAGTGTTACAACCTGGCAACTCATGTCTAACCTCATGTACTTACTGTACCTGCTAGCCTGACATAGCCAGACTAATATCTGGAATCTCTGTGTGGAACCTGCATTTCCAAGGGGCGGATTTGCACTGGCAGATTTGTCTGGTTTCCAGGCTTTGTACCTGCTGGTGTATGTAGTTCTGTCTAATAAAGTATTCATAAATATATGAAGATATGTTATTTTTTTCTCTCCTTTAAATGTTTTTCTTTACTTTTTGATTTTTCCCCCATTGCTCTCCCTGTCCAGAATTATTATTTTTCTTCCTCAACACAACAACAAAGGATGGAGCTTTGCATAAAGACCTAGGTCTTTACACCTGTAAACCTGTGATGTGACAATAAAGTTTCTGATTCTGAAAGTCTGTCCTTATGTTCTCAAGGTATTAACAGACAGACAGATTTTCCAGGGGGCTCCCAGTCCAGAACCAAATGGACTGTGGGCCTGTAACTCCGAGAGTGTACAAATAGAACCAAATGGACCAGTAGAGTCATGGGGGTCGGTGGCCCAATGCATATAAACTAGGGGTCCTTGAAATAAAATTAAAAGGTTTGAATACCATTACCAGAATACAGTACAACAATGTGCATGAACAATGTGCTCAGAATGACTGAGAGACTGAATTATTTCGATGAAGTTGTATTTATTTGTTTATTGATGCAAGTAAAAACATTGAAGCAAGTTATGAGCAGCTTAAATCAAACCATCTGTTCCATCCATGTTCCTCTCATTATCAACACAAGACCTGGGTCGCGTCCAAAACCACATACTAACTTAGCACTTCATACTAACTTAGCACTTAATACACAGTATGCTATTGCTACTGTACCTATGTTCAGCCTACTGTTTAGTATCCAAGCATTAGGAATTCACTTCAGACATACTGGAGCTTAGGAAAACACCCCATCTGTTGGCAAAGCAGAGGTACTACACCCTCGCCAACATCAGCCAACCTGTCCTGTCCCCGCTTTATTACGTTGTTAAACCTTGATTATCTAACAGCAAAGTGAAACGTATCCATATCACTTAAAATGTACACTTAAATTGGACATATTGGAGAGGTTATTACTGACGACTGTTCTCTGGAGTCCACCATTGCTGTTTTGAAAAGAAGCCGGGCAGCTACCTACCGCATTGCATTGTGGGACATTTACAGTGTCTCACATACCATTTGGTAGCTACTAAGCTTTCGGACAGGCTAAGACGTCATTTGGCACACTAGTAAATAATATGTTAGTATGTGATTTCGGACGGGACCCTAATGTCACTGTTAATGTCACCTGAGAGTCACTGTCCATCTGATGTTAACTTGTCACTTGTCTCTTCAATCCTTCAGTAGCGTTACAGCGATAGCAAAGCAGTATAGTGGATATGAGCATTTTTCATAGATATAGGAGTCACACACACACACACACACACACACACACACACACACACACACACACACACACACACACACACACACACACACACACACACACACACATATGAATAGCAGCCAATAGAATGAATGCATGAATGCTTGGCAATGAGCCTGGCATACACACACACAGAGGATGATTTTATATTACGTATGTGTCAAGTAATAACGCGTAATAGTGTGTAATTGTTCGTGCATGTGTGTAATCTCCGTGTTATTCTTTGGGCTTCAGCTTGCAGATAGAGGGAAATCTATCAGCGCAACGAATATCGTCCCAAAGGTTCGATCCCTGTGTACCTGAATAGAAAGTATAAAAATTTGAAGAAAAGTTGAGCTTTAAAATCGTTTACAGACCACATTAAGTATTATTATTCAGTTGTTAAACTTTTTACTTAAAGGTGCTATTAGTGATATAACATTGTGTTAAAATATTAAAGCTATATATTGTTATAGTAATCTTCGCTACAGTGTTTGTTCAGTTAACAGGAGTCTCCCTGTCTCTCCAGCTCTTTAGTAAAGCAGAATTTAAATCTCCAGGTGGGTTACACATTTCATCCAATCAGGAGAGAGAGAGAACACCACAAAAACTATTCATTCATTGTGGTCCAGTTCCAGTTTGGTCTGCTCATTTATTTGTTTCATCTGTTTCCATTTCACTTGTTTATCCTGTTATCCTGTATGTGGTTGTTCACCTTTTTAATTAATGAAAAGATATACAGTTTCAGCTTCACCCAGCTGATGGCTGCTCATGGATGGATGCTCATGGGTGACTAGGGGTTGTGTTGCTCACTTATAAACACATAGATATGATTCTGATTACCAGACGGCCTCTCTGTCTAAGGCTAAGCTATATGACAACCCCTGAGTTCTCTCTCCTGATTGGATAAAATTGGTATCCCAATATATTTTCTGTTTACTAAAGAGCTGGAGAGATGAGGAGACCCCTGTTACTGAACACTCTATAGCAATGATTATATCTATGTATTTATGTATCTATGTATGTATTTTTTTATTTGAGCGGAACAATAGCCAAAAATAGCAGATCAACAAGCTCACAACGCAAGCTTGTAGATCAGCTACTTTGGGCAAAGACATGATACAGAAAAAAGTGGTCCAAGTACAGATCCAGGTCCAGTTTACTAAGTCTACTCTAGAGGGTTTAAGTGGGTCATTTGAATTGAATTCAGGGTGTTGTGACTTACCTCTAAAGTTCAGAATCATGCAGTGCTGGATTCTGTTACCGTTATCAGGTTGTGCCTGGTTCCAGTCAGTGAAGATCATTGGGCTGCCGTCGCTCCACAACCAAACACCTTCCTAGAGGACAGTATCACATCACATCATTTAATACAATAGGCCTACAGTATGTCACTATTTAACAACTGACAAAGCTTCATGCATTCATTCATTTTTGCCCCTAACCCCCTCTCCATCTAGAAGGAAAGTGTAGGGGAGAATAATACTTGTAAATAAGAATTTGTTATTGTCTGCCAGGCTAAATGAAGGTGGAGGAAAAAGAACAGCATTTTGTAGATCATAACTTTTACATGAAACACATTATTGAGACGTTAAGACAAACAGAACATAAGAATTGTATTGAGTAAGAAAAAGACTAGTGTAGTGAAAGGTATACTCAACTACTGAGTTACTTAATATGGTCTGAGCTATTGTTTAAATCAGGGGTCTTCAACGGGGGGTCCAGGACCCCTAAGGGAACCTCAGAGTTACTACAGGTGGGCCGCCAAATCTTTGTGTGATATAGTCCATGAGCCAGAGCCCCAAAATTGAGCAATGATTATCGAAAGAGTGGGCAGAACCATACCTATATTAAATTGTTCATAGGGTCAATACAGGTAAATAAATATATGATAACCTCTCCACAGGAGCAGCTTTTTCATGGTTATCACACATTTTGTTATTTTCCCCATACGTATGACAGGTGAAAAAATGACAACATTTTAAAATTAGTTATCACAATGACACTTCCTGAGTTGATTTCTTACATGAAGACAATGATTTATCGTATTACAAGTTTTCTGAAATTGTATATTTAAATATGCAAATTAGGCATTTAGTCCATGAGCCAGAGCCACAAAATTGAGCCAGATATTGAATATTCCCTCGTTAAAAACCTTTGACTCCAATATCTTAACAAAATGAAATGAGAATGTTGACTCTGGCTTTGTCCAATGTTCCAATGTTGATTCTGGAAAGTTATGCAAATTGCAATATGCATACTGTATGTTGCGTCTCGGTTCCCCTAGGCCCGGGCCGTAACAGTATAAAACATGGTTAAAGTGGTTAAAATGATTGTGACGCTATATTAACAGATGTTGCGTATCAGATCAGGTACAGTATCAGTATAGTATGAGGTAAAACGTAATCAAACAGTGTATTAAAGGTTCATGTACAGTACCTGTGCTGCATCGTTGCCACCGACCCATGTTACAGTCTTTGCACCAGTTTTGGTAAGTATCAGATCCAGAAGAAAGGTGTGCTCTGTTTTGCTGTGCATGGACGCTAGGTTTCCACCCTGAGACAAACACTTTTTCTACAGAACAATACAAACAGAGGACAAGAAATAATATTATTCAAATGAATAGATAGACAGACAGACAGACAGACAGACAGACAGACAGACAGACAGACAGACAGACAGACAGACAGACAGACAGACAGACAGTTGTGTATTTCATGTTTTAGTTCGTTCTAATTACCTCTGCATCACCCCAAGCCACCTTAGCCGCTTCAAATTTGTAGCAGTTACCAAACAATTCATTCCATCCATCTGGACATTTTGCACATCCCTTGGCGACTGCTGAAAAGACAAGAGAAACCTGAAATCAACTGTTTGAAAGCAACACTAACTAAATTAACACAATAAGGAAATCCTAAAACATATACTTACATGGTACTGGTTCACTTTCACCAGCTACTGTAAACAGAAACACTGTTGTTATTCATCCAAATATGGGACTGCGATTACGTATCCCGTGGTGAAAATAATACTGAACAGCGTAAATGTGAGAGCCTCCTTTTAAACAAACTCAAACAATCGGTTTTAGTTAGAAATCATCACACACACACACACACACACACACACACACACACACACACACACACACACACACACACACACACACACACACACACACACACACGTATACAGGGTTATCAGGGGACTAGCATTCTACTGCAGGGGTAGGAAACCTTAGGCACGAGTGACAACATTACCACAATGTTTACATTGTGATTCATTAAAACATCAATGTGTTGACATTCTGTTCTGTTCACAGTTTGTACATCAAGCATTTGAATCATTTCATATCCATTTGACTTGAAATAATGCTACAAGATAGTTTTTTTTATATAACTCACACAAATATTAGTATATTGTAGTATTATTATGATTATGATTATGATTATTAGTAGTAATATTATTATTATTATTATTATTACTATTATATGACAACCACAATTTCAATGTCACACGGAAATGACCGTAACATTGAGGCATTCACATGTATAGTATAGGTAGGGTAAAGTTTTTTGGTTAAAATGTTAAAGGCTCTATATTGTGATAGTAATAATTGCTTGTGTTTGTTCAGTAACAGGGGTCTCCATGTCTCTCCAGCTCTTTAATAAACGAAAAATCCATTTTCAGGTAGGTTGCAAAATATCAGCCAATCAGGAGAGAGTATCCATTTATCAGCTTCATTTTTTTTTTATAGTGTTCCAGTTCCAATGTTGTCTGTTCATTTCTTTGTGTCATCACTTCCAATTTCACTTATTTAGTCTGTATCCTGTATCCTGTCTGAGTTCTCTCTCCTGATTGTATGAAATTAGTATCCTGACCTTAAAATGCATTTTATGTTTAATAAAGAGCTGGAGAGACATGGAGACTCCTGTTACTGAACAAACACTCTATCAATGAGAAGAGTCTGAATATAGAGCTATTTAACACTTATTTTAATCTTCATTGTCATTATTATTATTGCTGCTGCTGCTGCTGTTGTTGTTGTTGTTGTTGTTGTTGTTGTTGTTGTTGTTGTTGTTGTTGTTGTTGTTTATATTAAAGGTAACAAATCTCAGTGGAATGAATGAATAAACTGGAAAAAAAAACATTAAACCCTAAAAACATGAATGTAAAACAGACTTACCTTTTGGTGAAAGTGTGAGCCCCAGGATGAGTATGATGATGAGATGCATTGTGTTGGACAGAGAGTTCCAAGTGACACCCTGGACACAGTTACAGCTTTTAATACCTCTGTGAAGGGGGTGTGGTGTCTGTGGTGGACATGCAGTATCAAAGTACTTTTGAGAAACACTCAAGTCTCGGTCTAGTTGATGATGACTGCTGGGAACTGTGAAAACAATTCAAATATGTGTAAACCTTTACTGGTATCGTTGCATCTGGAGAGGGTATATGGCTCCACTGTATGTATACTGTACATAAATAAATAAAACATAATGAAATGTGGGGTGTGGTGTCTGTGGTGGACAGTACATCAAGGTACATTTGCTTGACCAATGTTCCGCAGAGCTCTATAGTTGGTACGCTACTAGACCAAATCTCTTTATTGAAAATAGGTCTACAAGCTCACAGGTGAAGGTTCTTTGTGGAGCCATATAGCCTTTTAAAGAACCATTTAATGAATGAGAAAATAAGGTCTGCTTACACACGAAGAAACAACGTTCAGCATAGGCACCACATTAAACTCCCAGAAAACTGTAGTTCTGCTAAAACTCCTAGTTGTTTTGAATTAATTAGAGATTTTGGCTACAACAGCCCACTAGATGTTTTGTCCAATAACTCCAACCTGCTTGAACCGTAGCTCGTACAAATTAATTCCTTGATTTTGATACTATTCCTACAGATTTTGTCCAAAAGTCACACACAGTTTGATATTTCAGATATCATTCCAAGTGGCTATAACTGCCTTCCAAAGTTTGCGGGCCCTGCTGGGCAACCCGGTCTGGCGGGAGGAGCACACTTTTCTAGTTAGGGACCAGTCGAAATTTACAGAAGGGGGTCCCTGGAGGAAAATAGGGGAGGGTCATGCCTTTCTAATTTTAGTACAAGGGAGCTGGGTCAGCTAATTTTGCTTTGAGGGAGGGTCATGCAATCAAGGGAGGGTCATGCAATTTTGAATTAATAAAATAGTCTGGTTTTTTATATACATTTTTAGTACAGCAAAACAGTGGTCAATGACCCCTCTCTATTTCAAATGATACACATTTCCTACTAATGATGACTCAACCAGGTAAACCGGTACAGTTTCCCTTGAAATTCTAACTCCCATTTCTGTGGAAGTATTTAAGGGAGGTTTTAGTACGGTAAGGTAAATACAGGCTTTTATTTGATGTATGATGATGACGCATCAATGTTGTCAGTTACATGGAAGTCGGAGTACATCAAGGTAAATACAGGCTTTTATTTGATGTATGATGACGCATCAATGTTGTCAGTTACTTGGAAGTCGGATGTCTGACTCGGAGTCGGATGTCCAAATAAAAGCCTGTATTTACCTTGATGTACTAAAACCTCCCTTAAATAATTTGCGCTGTGTGCGTGTAAAACTGTCATGGTAGAGAAAAAAATCTCGCCTACCCTAATTCTACCCTATTTCTGGGAACACCACTGGTCACCGCAGTTATTCAATGGGTTTCCACATGTAAGTTTAGAACACTGTCCATTCTGCTACCACTACAGACACTACACTGTGCATT
Source organism: Gymnoscopelus microlampas (assembly GCF_963454915.1). Classification (NCBI taxonomy): domain Eukaryota; kingdom Metazoa; phylum Chordata; class Actinopteri; order Myctophiformes; family Myctophidae; genus Gymnoscopelus; species Gymnoscopelus microlampas. The sequence continues at coordinate 6,515,213 of NC_139939.1, read as the reverse complement.
TAGCAAGACTGACTACATTAATGTTCTAATCAATGTGGAAAGCAAAACATCGGACATATTATCAGTTTTAAATGTCATGTTGTTGTATTTGATGGGGAGGGTTAGGGGTGTCAAGATAACACTAATTTCACGAGACATACATGATGTTGGGCATATGATATCGATATGATACATTATTAATGTTCTTTTCTCTCATGTATCATCAACACTGACCATCATCTTTAGTTTAAAATAACAATTATAAAGCACTTTAAAAAACAATTACAAAGTGCTTTGTACACACAAATAAATACATTTGTGCAAGCTTAAAGTAATACTAGGTAACTTTTTCAATAAAACTAAAGTTAAATTGTATATCTTTTGTGAGTGGCAAATGTTTCACAACACCCACTCCATGAATTTCACCCCCGAAAGCCTTTTATTGATATATTTTCTATTGAACGCTGTCAGGGTGGACTTTCCCGCGAAAATTTTAAGAGATTGTATGATTTGAAGAACGAAAAACAACAGCAAAAGAAAACACAGCTCACGGTAACTAAAGCTCCACTGGCTAAGAGAAACGATCCACAGATCGTAGAAAACAATTAAAAGAACGCTTTTTGAAACGCTTCCGTCTTCCGGTGAAAACGAATGGAATTCTGGGTAACGCAGTAATAAACGAGCGGCCTGCAGTGACGGTAATGACCAGCAGAGGCTGCTAAAAATCGTTTTTTTGAAATTTGCACTGTACAACTTTAAGGGAGAATTGAAGTTCTCACTAAATATAAACCCATTGTTTCAGAGGACAGATAGACACTAATATAATATAATATAACACTGTGTAACTATAAATTCCACAAACCTCATATTTTTCTCATCTGGACTTTACCAACCAAGTGCAGCCTAGTTATTTCCAACAGCTAAAAAAAATCTATAATACCAGATACCAAATACCAGATACGGCAACTTTGATGATGTAGAGGACCACTATATTTCCACACTCACTCCAGAGGGCCACAATGCATACTGTCAGGCCATTCTATGTCACATAAAAGTAGCAAAAATTGCCGATCTACAAGCTCAAAACGTGTCACACCACGATGCGTTTTGAGCTTGTAGATCAGCTATTTTCGCTACTCTTGAATTGGAATCCAGTTTTTTTTTTGCTTTTTTTTTTTTTAATCCTGAAAAGTAAAATTTGTATTTAATTTCAATACATTTAGTTATACTTATGTTAACTTTATGAACTTAATACAGATACATTGGACCTAAAAAAGACAATTTCAATACTAGTCATTAAGCTACTATAATATAGACTGAAGTAATTAAAGCGGGTCATGTTTGCAATTGTAACAGCTGAAATCAATAATATATTAGTATTCCGATATTAACTTGCGGGCCGCATTAAGTGAAGGTGGGGGCTGCATGTGGCCCCCGGGCCGCCAGTTGCCCATGTATGAGATACAGTATAATACCATGTAAATAATCTTAGATCAGGTGTAGGCCTATTTGAGAGTGCAGACTGGCATAGCTTTGAGGAAAATAGGGGAGGGTCATGCCTTTCTAATTTTAGTACAAGGGAGCTGGGTCAGCTAATTTTACTTTGAATCCAAGGGAGGGTCATGCAATTTTGAATTAATAAAATAGTCTGTTTTTTATATACATTTTTAGTACAGCAGAACGGTGGTCAATGACCCCTCTCTATTTCAAATGATACACATTTGCTACTACTAATGATGACTCAACCAGGTAAACCGGTACAGTTTCCCTTGAGATTCTAACTCCCATTTCTGTGGAAGTATTTAAGGGAGGTTTTAGTACATCAAGGTAAATACAGGCTTTTATTTGATGTATGATGACGCATCAATATTGTCAGTTACTTGGAAGTCGGATGTCTGACTCGGAGTCGGATGTCCAAATAAAAGCCTGTATTTACCTTGATGTACTAAAGCCTCCCTTAATTACTTTGCGCTGTGTGCGTGTAAAACTGTCATGGTAGAGAAAAAAATCTCGCCTACCCTAAATGTAATTTCTGGGAACACCACTGGTCACCGTAGTTAATAATTATGGGATTCAATGCAGTTTCCCACATGTAAGTTTAGAACACTGTCCATTCTGCTCCCACTACAGACACTACACTGTGCATTTAGCAAGACTGACTACATTAATGTTCTAATCAATGTGGAAAGCAAAACATCGGACATATTATCAGTTTTAAATGTCATGTTGTTGTATTTGATGGGGAGGGTTAGGGGTGTCAAGATAACACTAATTTCACGAGACATACATGATGTTGGGCATATGATATCGATATGATACATTATTGTCTCCGCCAGGCCGAAGGCGAGAGAGTATGTTTTACCCTCCGTCCGTCCGTGTGTGTGTCCGTGTGTCCGTGTGTCCGGGTGCATGTCGCCTTTCCGATGTTAACGAACCCTATACCTAACACAACCATTGGGGCCTAGGGAACCGCAGTGAGTACTAAGCAGGGAGTACTGACAGGGAGTACTGAACGGTGAGAACTTAGCAGTGAGTACTATGCAAAAAGTACTGATCAGTGAGCACTGACAGTTAGTACGGAGCACAGTGCAGCCCTGCAAAGGGATGTAATACTGGGCACAGGGAATACTGGAAAACAGTCTGTACTGAACAATGAAAAAATATTGTATTTTTTCAATATATTGTACTGCGTAGTGAGTACTGAACAGTGAGTCCTGAGCAGTGAGTACTGAGCACAGTGACTAGCGAATATGAAAACTTAGCCAGTTAAAATAGGATCAACATGAGAGTTGGAACCACGGAAGAGATCACCACAACCATTGGGGCCTAGGGAACCGCAGTAAGTACTAAGCAGGGAGTACTGACAGGGAGTACTGAACGGTGAGAACTTAGCAGTGAGTACTATGCAAAAAGTACTGATCAGTGAGCACTGACAGTTAGTACGGAGCACAGTGCAGCCCTGCAAAGGGATGTAATACTGGGCACAGGGAATACTGGAAAACAGTCTGTACTGAACAATGAAAAAATATTGTATTTTTTCAATATATTGTACTGCGTAGTGAGTACTGAACAGTGAGTCCTGAGCAGTGAGTACTGAGCACAGTGACTAAGCGGTGAGTACTGACAGGGAGTACAGAACAGTGAGAACTTAGCAGTGAGTACTATGCAAAAAGTACTGAGCAGTGAGTACTGACAGTTAGTACGGAGCACAGTGCAGCCCTGCAAAGGGATGTAATACTGGGCACAGGGAATACTGGAAAACAGTGTGTACTGAACAATGAAAAAATATTGTATTTTTTCAATATATTGTACTGCGTAGTGAGTACTGAACAGTGAGTCCTAAGCAGTGAGTACTGAACACAGTGAGCAGCACCACCTCTCCTCTTGGCTTGTGGATTGTAGATTTTAAAAGCCTTAACTTAGCCAGTTAAAATAGGAAAGAATACCCAAACCTTCACCCTGACCTTAACCGTAGTAGAGGGTGACTAGGAATGTGAAATCAGTGGAGACTCTTACATTTTAGGACCATTAGGTGTTATCAATGAGTGGGGACCACTTAGTGTAAGCAGGGGGGTGTGATTACTAGGTGAACTCAATTCTCACACCCCTCAACCCCTCCCTGAACCTAAAGGGTCATTGCTTGTAAAACAGAACTTCACACCCACAGGTGTGAGGTGTGAAGGCACTCCCTTCCTTAAAAAACAGCCCACTCAGCCCTTCAAAGGGAGGAAGGGGGTGAGAAATTAGAGCAACTGAAAACTTTAATTTCACACCCAGAGGGGAGAGAGTACTTCAAAAGTCCCTCCCTGTAAACAGGAACTCCACACCCAGAGGTGAGAGGATGATAATAATAATAATAAAATGTTTTTGCAAATGTGAAAACTTAGCCATTTAAAATAGGATCAACAGGAGAGTTGGAATATGTTTTTGCAAATGTGAAAACTTAGCCAGTTAAAAGAGGACCTTTTGGTATGCGGTCTAATATAGAAAAGACTCAGGAATCTGGACAATCCTGCCCTCAGCAGTCACTGGGAAGGTCAGTTGGGGCAAACGAAGTCCCCACAAACAGCATTTACTATTCTGTGCCTATCGGTACATAACTCGGACGGCGCTGAGTCGACTAGCAGCCCAGCGGCTGGTCGACGCGGGCACTCGCGCCTGGAGGCGCTCGGGCGCGTCTCCTCAGCCTTAAGGTCTGCTGAGTCGGCGCGCCTCCGTCATGGTCCAAAACTATATTTGTTTTCTTAAATCTTTTATTGAGTCCTAATCCTGTACCATTCTTATAATGAGATTATGGATGATTTTTTGGTATGCGGTCCAGGTGGGACTCAGGATGACTGGACTTACCTGCCATGCACAGTCCCCAGTGAACATTTCTCACAAAGTTCACTGGCATTTCTATTTCATGTTATAGTTTGTAAACATGCCCAAAAACCTAAACCTTAAAGAAAGGTAAAATGGTTAACCCTAATTGGAAAAAAATGTTTCCCCCCCCTCCCTCTAGGAAAGGGGTAACAGCCAAAAAGAGCTTAGGGCAAAGATTTAGAATGTAGTCTAAAGGAATACTTAATTAAACAGAATGTGAAATTATATGGACCTTAAAATTAAAGAGTAGCAGGATCCCAAAAAGACTTTCTTTCAAAAATAAGATGGCGAGAGCAAAAATTCCTTGCTCTGCCTTTTTCTGAAAGGATGACCTTTCTAAAAAGGCTTAGCACTGAAGTCCGACCCTAACCATTCCCTAACCCTAACCCTAACCGCACGCGGAAGCCAGAGAGAGAGAGAGAGAGAGAGAGAGAGAGAGAGAGAGAGAGAGAGAGAAAGGGCAGTGAGAGAGAGAGAGAGAGAGAGAGAGAGAGAGGCAGAGAGAGAGAGAGAGAGAGAGGCAGAGAGAGAGAGAGAGAGAGAGAGAGAGTGGTAGTGAGAGAGAGGCAGTGAGGCAGAGAGAGAGGCAGAGAGAGAGAGAGGCAGAGAGAGAGAGAGAGACAGAGAGAGAGAAAGGGCAGAGAGAGAGAGAGGCAGAGAGAGAGAGAGAGAGAGAGAGAGAGAGAGAGAGAGAGAGAGAGAGAGAGAGAGAGAGAGGCAGAGAGACTACTCTAGATCACTGGTTCACAAAACATTTACCAATAAAGTTTTTTTTTTTTGTCTTCTCGGAATGGACAATGCAATTTAAATGTAAACTGGAATGAGTGGGGTTGGAACCGGGGATCTTCGGAACTTGAGGCTAACATTTTACTGATTGAGCTATTCAATCCACAGCTTTATTCAGTGAGAAAGGACAATCCAACAAAACAAAACAAAAGGGGGAATGAAGTACGTCATACATTGAAAATAACTACCCTCAAATAAGCTTTTCATGTTATATTTAACAATTGCACATTTATTCAGAGAGAGAGAGAGAGAGAGAGAGAGAGAGAGAGAGAGAGAGAGAGAGAGAGAGAGAGAGAGAGAGAGAGAGAGAGAGAGAAAGAAAGAGAGGGCAGAGAGAGAGAGAGGCAGTGAGAGAGAGAGAATGTTTTTCAAACTGCTCAATATGGCGTAAAATCTAAGGGCGGAGCTTACTGGTCAAAGTGATAGATGTGTTCCTCATGAGTCAAGGCACATGTGTAAGCAAATTTCACGGCTGTCGGCCAAACGAGGCATGACTTTTGCCTGTTTAAAGTTTAAAGTTTGCATTTTCAAAAAGTTGCTACAGCGCCCCCCTTTGACCAATTGGAGTAAGATTGGTTTCAGTGATACTTGGAATGACCCTCTACATTATTGCAAAGTTTCAAACAAATGTGAGTCTGCATGAACGTGTTAGGGGCAGACGAATAATTGTCATAAAACTGCAAAATTAATTGGCTCATAAAAGCTTAATGTTTTCACTTAGAAACCATGTTTTTGTCGGCATAGGTCCAAAGTACATGTGTAGACAGTTTCGTGCAGATTGCTCAAAAATCCCAGGAGGAGTTTGATTTCAACTGCTTTTCATATAATTCAAAATGGTGGGAGATCTAAAGGTCAGAGGTCAAAAGTCAGAGTATGAAAGTTGTTAGGCATGAGGAGACACATGTGTGTATTGAAGTTTCATGGCTGTAGGTCAAACAGGGCATGAGTTGTACCTGTTCAATGTTGGCATTTTCAATTGAGTGCTACAGCGCCACCCTTTGGCCAATGGTTGTGAGTTTCGGGTCTTCGCCGTTTGGCATAGCCCTCCTCTACCATATTGCCGATTTTCGTAAAAAGCGTATGCACGGTTGGGCCAGAACTGCAAAAACGGCGGAAGAAAGAGCACAGTTTTAATAAGGCTTCAAGCCTGATAGTGATAGGCCTCGAAACGTTAAATATTACGATACAGTATGACATCTTGACATACCTATCGTCTCATTTTAATACCACGATAGGCTATATCATGGGACAATATATCGTGACACTCCTATAGGCGGGGAGGGTTAATCTTTTTTTTTTAATCACTTGGGTCATTGTTTTGTTTTTTGTCAAAGGGAGGGTCATGGCATTTTAGATCAGGGCACATACATCTTCTCCAGGAGTACCCTTCTTTAAAAATCGACCTGTCCCTTAGCTCTCTTTTTTTTTTCAATTTGTTTTTAATTTAAAGTAGTTTTGGTAGTTTTGTTTTTGAAAAGGCTTAGTTTATTTTTATTAGTTTGAGTTTTTATTGTGACTAGAAAGGTGCCCGTAGGGCCCTAGCTTAGGACCCTGTATGCTCCACCCCAGTTATGCAATACCCGTTGTACCCGTTATCTGAGTACCCGTTACACCCGTCTGTCTGTCTGTGTGTGTCCCTTTTATGCCCATATATAGAGTTGCGTGTCAGGCATGCCCATATATGGAGTCTAGGTCAGTCTATGATGTCATATTGATGACATCAACTTACTTCGCGTCTTTCCACATGGCGCATCACTCCCTCGGGTCCTCGTCGATGAGCACGCCGAGTTTGAAGTCAGTCAGTCCCATATATGTAGGCGTATCGGTCGGATCGGCGGTTCTGGACAACCGCCTATATGACGCAGAGCACAGCACTCCCTTACCATAGGTCGAGTCGGTCGGAAGGTTCTCAAGATACGTGAACTACAGACGGAGGGATGATTTATGGTAGGTTATGAGGATAGTAGGGGTGAGATTTAAAATAAATCCGAAAAATAGGAAAAAATTGCAGATCTACAAGCTCATATTTTTGCTATTAAATTGAAGAAATCTTGACAAACGGGCTTAAAACTGGCATAGCCACCCAAAATACTAGTCTTGTTTATGAAATATTGACAAAGACTAAAACTAAGGACATTTTCTCAGGTTCCCCTGAATTCAGATGCCGGTGCTTAAGATGTTAAAAACATTTCTGGGGTCATTTTAACATCTTTTTCTTTTATTTTTTTCATTTATGTTTTTAAACTAGAAGACTCTACGTGTGTTCGCTGTATCTGTCAGTCCTTGTCCCTGATGTCATCACTATATGCCTATATATGGGCATGGTTTTGTCTGCGCAATAGTGATGGGCCACGGTGGTCTGCTGGCTGGCCCTCCCACCCATTACCCAATTTTAATATAGGATCTATATATTAAATTAAATAATTAAAGGTTCCCGTAGGGCCCTAGCTTAGGGCCCTGTATGCTCCACCCCATAATAATTAAATTAAATTTATATAATATTTATAATTTTTTGCCAGACCCAGGGGGTCGGCCTACATGAGGCTTTGTCGGTCCGTCCCTCTTTCCCTCTTTTCCTCTGCACATCATGTGCACGTCATGCGAAGTCCGGCCATTCAGATTCCAACCACTAGGGGTCTGGCAGTACCAGGTCTCCTGGTTCTAGTTTTTAAATAATTAAATTAAAAAAAATAAAAAACATTGATTATTCGTCACGCTCCCATTTTGTAAGGACCTCTACTCTTCACTGAATCGATCTCTCGCCGTCAGGAAGACGAGTGACCACTTTGTGGAAGCCAACGGCGATCCAAGTAAAGAATACAGAATATTGAATCTGACCACCAGGCCATTGTCGTCTGCCTCCAGCTCGCCTTTAAAACCCTCCGCCGCACAGTCACTGGACTCCGTGTGGCCGCTGTCCTCGCATTCCAAGAGTCTCTTCTCCTCTCTGCTTGGACTGTAGCGCTCTCCGTACCACACCATCCCAACCAGGCACAGGCACGTGATGAGCGCCACGCACAGGAGCCACAGGACCACCATGAGGATCTGGGTCTTAGAGAAGAGCTCCTGAGCAAACTTCACGCACACCAGGGCCTCCAGGAAAGCGATGGCCCCGAACACCCAGCACTGTGTTCCGACTCTCTTGCACTGGGCGTCCGTGAGGTACGCGTAGTACTGCCTCACCGTGGGCGCCGTGATGGCCAACAGCAGCAGAATGCGACACCAGCTGAGCGGGTGCTTCGCGGGGAACACGAAGATGTGCTTCAGGAAGAACGTGTTCAGCTCGGTGAGCTGCCAGATGATCATCAGCACGTAGACGCCCATGAAGCGGCGGGGGGACGACTTGGGGTCGAACCAGCGCACGTACGTCCAGCTGGCCGGGGTGAACTGCAGCGCCGCCCGCTTGATCCTCCCCGTGGTGGTGTGGATGTCCAGGATGCCCGCCCAGTGGTAGGTCCTCATCTCCAGGGAGCGGCAGAGGGTCATGCCCAGCCAGATGCCCACTCCGTTGCACAGCAGGATGTCCAGGATCAGCTGGTCCCACCAGCACTCGGCGAAGTTGGGCAGCAGGTGCATGAAGAAGAGCTCGGTGACCTCCCAGGTGATGCTGATGGTCCAGCAGAGGCCGTAGCTGCGGATGAGCAGGGCCTTCAGCACCCAGCCCCAGAAGTGGCTGAAGGCAAAGATGTCAAAGTGGCTCCAGATTCTCTCCCAGGTGATCAGGTTGCAGTTGAGGGCGTAGTCCATGACGTCCACCTCCCGCTTGGCGTAGCGCAGGCCAGGGTCCAGCCAGTACAGGACGTGCTTGACCTGCATCAAGTTCAGGAAGATGACGGATACCAAGAAGAGGAAGTAGAGGACGCTCAGCCCGAAGACCATCCGCCATATCGCCGGGTGAGGCCTGGTGAACGGGCCGTTGGGAAACGCCAGGACGCTTATGACCAGGAAGAAGGAGACGAACACGGCGAGGCACACCCGCAGGTTGGCGTCGGGGTTGGCGTCGTCCCGCGCGAACGCAAAGTACATCAGGCCGAGCACGGTGCATACGAGCAGCGAGATGGTGTGAGGCTTGTAGAAGAAGTCCAGCGTGATGTTCTCCACCTCCTGCTCGTTCACCATTCTGAAATGCATCTTGTAGTTGACGTCGTCTTTGCTCAGGGTACGGGACCCGCTGTACACGGACACCGCCATCGCTGCCCCCCCGGAGTGTGAAGCCCTCTCCGAGTCACACGCACCACCCGCGGCCAGCTTACGTCTTTGTTGTGATTTTTTGTTTTGAATTGAGCCGATAGCCCAACACAGCACCTTGTTGGTAATAGTAGACAAATCATCAACTGGTCTATAAAGGAATTAACCCCTATTGCTGTGGGTTGCTTACTTATATTGGTTCAGTTGCACAAATGTCTCACAAAGCATGGACGCCTGTTCATCTATCTTCTATCTATAAATATGTGGAATCTGTGTATCGTGTGTCCCTCCACAAATCCTAAGAACCGGCCTACCGATTGACTTCAAACTTGCCGTGTGTGTCATCGAAGACTAGAGGGAGTGACATGCCGAATGAGTCAAATCAGCGGTTGTCCAGTCTGTCTGTGTGTCTGTCTGTGTGTCTGTCTGTCTGTGTTCCTTTTATGCCCATAAACTGCATGGAGATCTCTGATGTCATCAAAATGACATCAGGGAACGCTCTGTGAGTTTGTAAATAGGCTAATTTCAAAATTTCTGAATATTTTTTGATAATCTTCCACAACAGGGCTTAAAATTGGCACAGCTAAAAAATAGATAATTAAAAAAAGAAAAGAAAAAAAGAGAGAAGCAAAAATAGCAAATCTACACACTCAGCTATTTTCGCTATTATATTAAAGAAATGTTGACAAAAGGGTTAAAGACGGTCACAGCTAAAATACTAGAAGATACACTGCCTCTCTTTAAATTGTCTCTCTCTCTGCTGCAGTGTTGCCATGTCTGCTTATTATAAGCGACTTTGGGCTTCTTTTTCTGTTATGTTGCTTGATTTTTTTGGGCTTTCTAAAGTGTAGTTGCTTATTTTGGGCTTGGCCAAAGTTTTAAATTATTATTTAAACCAATGGTTCTCAAATATTTTCATATCAAGGACCCCATATGTATTCGTCCCTATAACCCCCATCAGAAAATGTTTTGTGCCAGATTTGTGTTGTTAAAATAGCAGATCTACAAGCTCACCAGATCGACTATTTTCAAATAGCCGATACATGTGTATCTCATGTAGTAGTGATCGCTTCTTTTGGGCTTGTTTTCATAGACAGCTTGTTGCTTGTTTCTCTTGAGAAATCTGGCAACACTAGTAAAAACACTGACCCAGTGGTGGAAATTACTTTAATACATTTACTCAAGTACTGTACTTAAGAACACTTTTGAAGTATTTTTTTACTTAACTGGAGTATTTCCAATTTTCTGTACTTCAGAGGCAAATATTGTACTTTTACTCCAATACAATTATTAGAAAACTACAAGCCGATCTACAAGCTCACAGCATGTCGTGATGCGACGCGTTTGAGCTTGTAGATCGGCTATTTTCAAAAGATGTTTTTATACATTTTAGACAAATAATAACTTGTAAAAGGGGACATTCTGCATAATGAGTACTTTTACTTTTGGTACTCTACGTAGGCTTTATTTTGATGCCTATACTTTTGAACTTTTACTCAAGTAAATTTTGATTGCACTTTTACTTCTAACAGAGTCTTTCTACAGCGCAGCATGTAGAACCCTCCCCCTCTCTCTCTTTAATTGTCTCTCTCTGCTGTCTGTGGCTGCAGCAGCATCTAACTACATCATTTGCAGCATTTAATGTGGCAACAGAAAGCCATTGAGCTGCAGAGGCCGTGACGAGGCAAAGACGCAAACAGCCTGATGCTCAGTTTTCATTCTGCTTGATAAACTGTGGACGTAATCAATTCTGTTCATTCCATTACGGTTTAATGGACTGGAAACTGTTAATTAATGTCGCTACTCTCTCTCTGATGTCCTGAGTAGAAATGGAATGTCGACTCACTGAACTACTTATGCCAACTTTCTAATGACTTCAGTATCACAAGAACTATAAAGGAATGCTTTTAGGAGTGTGTTTATACGGAGGAGTGGCCATTGACAGAAAAACAATATAACTCGTGGCCTCGAAATACTATCTCGCTCCATCGAATTACTTTAATTCCATATAAACACACTCCTATTTTCAGGGATTTTCAGGGAGGCCATGAGGCCATGGCCGTCGTAGCCCCTTAGTTTGGCCTTGTGCCCCTAAATAAAATGGCAGGTCCTGAGGCCACAGTGGCCTTAATGCCTCAGGTGGCTGTTCTCCTGTTTCTTTCTTGTCAATACATAGACATCAGTGTCTCTTTCTTGTCATGTAGACACTGACTATAGCGTCTTTTGTTGAGATTCTGAATTATTAACTCCCCTGAGTCCTCATCTTTAAACCAGTGACTTTGATTGGTGGAGGGCTGAGCATGGATCAGATTGTAAATACCATTTTTCACTGCAGATAGTCTACATATTGAATTTAAAATCATCCTTAAGCCTTAAATTCAATTAATGGCATTTGGCCTTTGTGCCAAATGCTGACAACACCAAAGGCAAGTGGCCTTTGGTGTTGCCCCTAAAATTACAAAATTCCAGGCCTGGTCAACGACCACTCTGGGACATTTACCTCCTGGACTCCAACCAGTATGGTTCAAAGTGGGTCACTTGACCGATACTGCCCTCCTGGCAGTGACGGAGGGCAGGGTAGTGTTTCCTGAAGAGGGCAGATACCTCTTCAGGAAACACTACCCTTCCTCTTTGCCTGGCCTACTTGTTGTTAACTAGTTGTACGAACTCTTGTTTTATTGTTGTATTGTTTTATTGGATCTTGTTTAGTCGAAACATTTATTTGTTTTCGCTCATGCTCATTTGATTTTGCTATTTTTGCAAAATATAAAATACTATATTGTTTTGATTGATTGATTGATTGCTTAATTGCTTGATTGCTTGATTGCTTGCTTGATTGATTTATTGATTGATTGATTGATTGATTGATTGATTGATTGATTGATTGAATACTTTAATAACAGTTTGCACAGAAGGCACACATTAATACATACTGTAAAGATCTTTATAAACATCGAAAACATATTTTAATGTAAATTAGACAGACAGACAGACAGACAGACAGACATGGATGGATGATAAGATGGATGGATTATTAGATAGATAGATAGATATAGATAGATGGACGGGTGGATCAGACATACAGACAGACGGACGGACGGACGGACGGACGGACGGACGGACGGACGGACGGACAGACAGACAGACAGACAGACAGACAGACAGACAGACAGACAGATTTGTCTTCTGTAGGTCAACCCTAACTGATAGATCAAATACTACGAGTGAGCAAATCAAACCCAATGAAACCACATGAACCATAACGTGCACACGGTCCAGGTCATTGTGTTAAAACATCAGCACCAACTCAACTGAAAACCCCAAACATGATGTAGCCAAATGCTGCTGAGCAATGAAGGGAACTGACTGGACTGGAGTCATGGGGTGTTTGACAGTCTGGTCTGGTGGATTAGTGCTGCCATCTACTGGTCAACCACTAGGATGGGCTGTGCCTGTGATGCTGTGTACACACTTTTTCTCAATGTCAATCTACTCTACACAGTGGTGGAAAGTAACTAAGTACATTTACTACTACTCTATCCTGGACCTATAGGGTCCACTTTCACCAGTGGTGGAAGAAGTACTCCGATATTTTACTTAAAGGGATATTTCACTTTAAAAAAAACTTTTGGTCATTTTATGGTCTACTCAGGCTTTAGTGAGCCCTCCAGACCGTTTTTAAGTTGCTTTATTCAGTATTTAGATATTTGATATTCATTTTACCAGCCACGCCCCCTTCCTATACAAACCCATTATAACTTAAAACTCAATTTTTAACCTGTTTAACCATCAAAAACACCCGTCCTTGGTTCTGGTGACTCACCCTGCCCTCCTAATGCGTGAGGGGGCCGTGTTTTTTTGATTACTTTTTTCATTTATTTTTAATATATATTTTTTGTATTTAATTTTTTCATTTTCCAAAAAAAAATATTAAAAATAAATGAAAAAAGTAATCAAAAAAACACGGCCCCCTCACGCATTAGGAGGGCAGGGTGAGTCACCAGAACCAAGGACGGGTGTTTTTGATGGTTAAACAGGTTAAAAATTGAGTTTTAAGTTATAATGGGTTTGTATAGGAAGGGGGCGTGGCTGGTAAAATGAATATCAAATATCTAAATACTGAATAAAGCAACTTAAAAACGGTCTGGAGGGCTCACTAAAGCCTGAGTAGACCATAAAATGACCAAAAGTTTTTTTGAAAGTGAAATATCCCTTTAAGTAAAAGTAGCAATACCACAAAAATATTCTGTTACAAGTAAAAGACCTGTGTTCAAAATGTTCAATCAATACTAATGATAAAATGGTACCATTTTTTTCTACTTGGTCTGTGTCTCGTAGGAGGGCTGTGGACAGTCCAGAAACCGTCTACCAGTGACATCATCATTAGGCAGGATTTTTTTTTTCCAACAAGATTTCAAGTTTATTATTTAGATTTTTATTAACGCGAGAACAATGGCTTCTATTATTGCATTGCAACTTTCCAGGAATAGAAAGCCTGCAGTTTCTATTCGCTTGGATTCCTCATCGATGATGTCACTGGTAGACGGTTTCTGAAATGTCCACAGCCCTCCTCTGAGAGTGAGACACAGACCGAGTACAAGAAAATGGTACCATTTTATCATGAGCATTAGTGAGGACCAATTATATGAAGATAGGTTGAAAAGTGGTGAAGTCGTCCTTTAAGTTAACTATCAATCATTCAGCTGCATGGGGACCCCCTCAAGGACCCCTGGGGGTCCATGGACCCGACTTTAAGATCCACCACTGCTGTAAATAAGTCTTTGCTCACAGCAGAGCATACTGAATATCTGTATAGCTGCTAAATTATTCTTCCATCATATCATAAAACCCTGTTTTTAACTTGAATTTCAGCCAGGTCACTGCACAGTGCACATACTTATTATACGAGTGAGTGACAAAAGAAAAAGTCTTGAATAACCTCATAGAAATTGCCTCAAAATGTCTTGGCAGAATGTCATTGCAGGCTAGTCACTTCCCACCAAATATCACAATTTATTTTTGCTGTTTACATTCTTCTTCTTCTTCTTCTTCTTTTTCTTCTTCTTCTTCTTCTTCTTCTTCTTCTTCTTCTTCTGCTTCTTCTTCTTATTATTATTATTATTTTTCTTCTTCTTCTGCTGTGTTAATTTATGAATGTATTAATGCAGTGGTTTTCAACCTTTTTTGCGTCAAGGACCCCCAAATTGACACATATTAGCCCAGGGACCCCCATTGGAAAAGATATGCCATGGGACTCAAACATTTAGGTTTATTGGGGGTCCCAATCTACACTGTATCATCATCATCATCCATGTTCCATTTGGTTCCATTTGTACACTCTCAGAGGTCAATTTGGTTCCAATTTTGGTAAAAAAAAAATGTTGGTTCCTAACTATTAATTTGGCTGGGGACCCCCTGGAACCCCCTCAAGGACCACTGGTGGTCCCCAGACCACTGGTTGAAAACCCCTGTATTAATGTATTCCTATTTTACCATTTATAGACCATGTTAGGCAATATGTCCAAGTTTGTTTCCTGTCAGCTACATGAAATAAAAACATGGACACACTTTATGTTTCTGAATTGTTTATGTTTGTCAATGAGCATGTGAACGGGCTCCCAACAATTAGTATTAGGTTACCATGACAACCGGGGCCAGCCAGTCCAGGCATTCCTCCCGGGCTATGGGATTAAGAATATCCATATTGATTGGTTGAGACAGATTCATTGGACATGTAGGGGGAGGGAGGGGCCCATGTGGCAATCAGCTGATTCGTCACTCCTCCGGCCACAGTGGACGCGGAGTCAGCGTTGCCATGTCTGCTTATTCTAAGCGACTTTGGGCTTGTTTTTCTGTAAAGTGGCTTGTAGTAAATATTGGCAGTTGTGGGTTGCCGTATTTTGGGCTTGTTTCTAAAGTGTAGTTGCTTATTTGGGATTGTTTCCTAATATTGTTGACACCAGTGGTTCTCTTTAACATTTTCATGTCATGTATTTGTGCGCAGAGTCGCAGATCCCCCGCCGCTCTTTTTTTTTTGTGCTAGGGACCCCAGTACCAGATTTGTGTAGTTAAAATGTTTCAAAAACTTTTTTTTCAAGATTTATTTTTTAAATAGCAGATCTACAAGCTCACAAGTAACGCGTTGTGAGCTTGTAGATCGGCTACTTTCAAAAAGCCAATGCATATAGGTTTAAACTTTTTAAAGTGTTCATGTGGCCTAGTTCTTCTTTTTGGCTGGTTTTCATAGACCTGGTTGCTTATTTCGCTCACAGAATCTGGCAACACTGCGCGGACCGCGAGGTTTGTCGCTTCTTGTAGAGAAAAAAGAACAGACCTACAAGCCCACAACGCGTCGCGTCGCGACGCGTTGTGGGCTTGTAGGTCTGTTCTTTTTTTTATGCCAGCGACACCGTCGTACCAGGAGGTATATAAATCAGGCTTTATTAGAGACAGCTGCTTCTCTTATTCCTCACAGTACATTCATACAGCCGGAGAGCAGCAACGCACTTAAACATCAGAATGCCTCCGTTTGATAAATCACACACACCAAAGGCCTTCAAACAGAGGAAAAGCCTGGGTAAAAAAAACAAACAAGAAAACTAATCCTTTTAAGTAATTATGCCGAATTATGCCTGTTTTTGATTGTTTTAAACTATTTGACCGAAACACTATGAATTGTGACTTAATTTTCTTCCCTGCAGCAACAAGAAAACAAGAGGTTTCGGGCATACGGTCTAAATTCCCAAACAAAATCCCGGTAAGTGGCTTTAAAATGGATATTTGTGGGCTGTTTAGGCCACTTGATGCTGCCTTATTGATATATCGTAGCAGCCTTATGTATTGACAGGCTGTGTCAGTGGTGGAAAAAGTACTCAAATTCTTTACTTTAAAGTACCAATACTTCAATATAAAAATATTCTGTTACAAGTAAAAGTCCAGAATTAAA
Source organism: Gymnoscopelus microlampas (assembly GCF_963454915.1). Classification (NCBI taxonomy): domain Eukaryota; kingdom Metazoa; phylum Chordata; class Actinopteri; order Myctophiformes; family Myctophidae; genus Gymnoscopelus; species Gymnoscopelus microlampas. The sequence goes on along the minus strand of NC_139939.1, from coordinate 6,498,949 downwards.
ATGTTACTTCAGTAAAAGTACAAAAGTATTGGCATCAAAATGTACTTAAAGTACCAAAAGTAAAAGTACTAAATATTTGAAAATAGCAGATCTACAAGCTCACAACGCGTGTTGTGAGCTTGTAGATCGGCTATTTTCAAATAGCCTTGGTATAAAACGGGGCTAAAGTGGTTAATGTATGTTTCATTATATCATAGTTTATATCTGAAAAGTAACTAGTAACTAAAGTTTTCAAGTAATTGTAGTGGAGTGAAAGTACAATATCTGCCTCAGTGATGTAGTGGAGTAGAAGTAAAGGTATTGGAAATACTCAAGTAAAGTACAAATACCTCAAAATTGTACTTAAGTACAGTACTTAAGTAAATGTACTGAGTTACTTTCCACCACTGTGCTGTGTACAATTGACCTAAATGATAGAAATGTGAGGAATAAAGCTGATTGTTGGTTGCAGGTCATCATTGAACGGTACCAGAGGGAGAAGTACCTGCCGCCTCTGGATAAGACCAAATTCCTGGTGCCCCAAGAACTCACCATGACTCAGTTTGTTACCATTATCAGGTCCGTGTCTAAACTTTTTCTATGGGTTTTACTAAATAAATGTTTAAGTATACGCACAGTGGTGTCTGAAGATTTAACTGCTAATGTTGTGCAAGAAATTCCCCCCACAAATGGTTTAAAGGTGCTGTGATATCATTTGTTAAGACTATTAATTGTTAAAGTTCTTTTCTTTATAGTCGTTAATGCATAGTCTTTAGTAAATACAAAAAAAAAAAACATTTTCAGGTTACATAAGTATCCAATCAAGAAAGAAACCCACAAAGAGTGTATCAGCTTGTGTTCCAATTTTGTTCCCTCTCCTGATTGGTTAAAATTGGTATCCTGAACTGAAAATGTATTCTGTTTATTAAAGAGCTGGAGAGACAGGGAGACCCTGTCTATAGCAATGATTATGGGAATATAGTAGACATGTTACACTTTTTCTAGCATAAAACTTCACAGCACCTTTTAATATCATAAGTAAATTAATCCAGTGAGCACAAAGTAAAATTCTCAGTGTTTATCCATGTATAACTTGAGAATAGACCCCTCCATGTGTGCACATTGAGAGAAACTGTCAGTAAAGTAGACCAGTCTCTAGACAGAGTTAAGTGAACACTGCATACTTGACGGTGCAGAAGGGCCATTCTGCACGACCTGTGACTCATGACTTGATGCTTGTTGTGTGGCTGGCTGTGTGATTGTGACTGTTTTGCTTGTCATTCCAGCAGGAGTGTCATTTGGGGATTCGGCTGAATGGCAATTGCCACCCCTTGCATTCGCATTTAACGACAAATTCGGTCAATTTCTGCAAATCTGGAGTTTTTTTGCAGATTAGATTTTACTCTATTTATCTGACACAGATTTTTCTTATTGTGTCAGAATTACACGCCCTTCCATCTTTACATGTGACACATGTTATAGACACGTGTTTTCTTGTCTGTTACATGCATTCATTAACCACTTTCAACATGGCGACCCTATTTGTGGGCATGTAATTGTGTAGCAAACATTTTCCCCAAAAATATCATTTATTTTTAATTAATCGATTGATCTACGAGATATATATATATATATATATATATATATATATATATATATATATATATATATATATATATATATATATATATATATATATATATATACACATATATATATACACACATACATACATACACACACATATATATATATATATATATATATATATATATATATATATATATATATATATATATATATATATATATATATACATACACACACACACTTTATTAATCCAGATCACAACAGCTCACGACACATTTCTTTTTGCAATGGGGCTTGCTGAGCCCCAAAGTGATGACTTTGTTTTGCCACACTAGTTCTTTTTTCCTGACATGACTCCTCTGCATTCCAGAAACGGCACGAAACCTGAAGCAGACTTGATGCTTTGTTTAGTGGATGTGTGATTGTGAATGTTTTTTTACTCTGTCATTCCCAGAAATCGCATGGACTTGAAGCAGAGCCAGGCGTTCTATCTGCTCATCAACAACAGCGGTCTGGCCAGCATGTCCCTCAGCATGGCCGAAGTGTACAAGGACCACAAGGACGAGGATGGCTTCCTCTACATGACCTACGCCTCCCAGGAGATGTTCGGTTCTGACCAGGAGGAGGAACCGGACTCGTTTTAATTTTAAAGGGGTACTTCAGCCCCCTAAAATGACTTGTTCCCCCCCCCCCTATCAATTACTCACCCCATGAAACCTTGCATTTATGGAGATTTTGAAAATATGCTGCTGTGCCTTGGGTTGGCTCCCACAGTGTTGGTTGAGTTGCACCCCCATTTTCATGTCAATATTCTCCATTTCTTCATTCAGGAATGAATTTGAGGCTTTGCGGGGTGAGGAAATTATGGAAAAACAGTCATTTTGAGGGTGAAGTACTTAATTACTGGCTCATCTGGACCAAAAAGCCATTTCAGTTGTAAATAGAAAAGATTATTGTATACAATATTTTAATATTTGCTTTGTAAAGTTTTCATTGGTTGTACAATTTTTTTTTAAATATGCTGTGTGAAATAAACCTGAAGTCTTTAACTATACATCTACTGCGGTGTAGTTTGAATTAATTATGTTTTTGGATGTTTTGACTTGGTCCTGTTCAGTTGTCGGCCTGTAGAACATGTCCTTACGGCCCCATTTGGTTCCGTGGGGGGGCGGGGGCTTTGGACCCCATTTTGAGAGCCACTGTTCTACAGAACCAACCCATCAGTCTGCTTGCAGTGGTGAAAAGTAACAAAGTGCATTTTGTTGTCGGGCAGAAAGAAACCTATGTCAACATATCGAAACTTTTTTTTTTTCGTAAATGAATGCCCTTCTTGATCATACAGTGTCACACAAAAGTAGCCGATCCACAATCTCAAAACGCGGAGGCGCGAAGCTTGTAGATTTGCTAATTTTGCATCCTGAAAGGTTTCCATCCGACAGATGATTTACTTGTTTACTGTACATGAGTATTTCTCTTTTTCAATAGTTTATACTTCTACTCCACTTGTTGGTGGAAAATTCTTACTTAACCCATTAAGACCTGAGGCTGATTCTAAAAATGTTTTCTAAATCGTGTTTTGAAAAATATATTTGTTCACGATTTTTCAAATAGCAGATCTACAAGCTCATAGTGTGGTACTCGGTGCCGCACTATATCTGCTATTTTTGAATAGCCAAAAATGATTCCCGGAAGTGTTTTAAAGTGAAGTATCCCATACAGTTCAGTGAAATCTCTTGATAATGTGTCTTTGATGTACAGTAGATTTTATGAGCGAATGGACACGGCAACACTAATGTCATCTTTGTACCGTTAAGTCTTACATTATAGGCCTATTTAGATGACTTACACGTGATTCAAGGCTGGTTTATCCACTACGGTCCATAACTAGAGAACATCACACACATCTAGCCTATTTAGGCCTATGTATACACAGTACATTATCATGTCTTGCTTTAACCATTGGACAACTCTATACTGTGTATATTCTAATTTCTATCCAATACTACTAGTTGACCGGGCCGGGGTTCCCCAGGGCTCTATACTTGGCCTATTCCTTTTATCCCCTCTACACCAAATCTATTTGCAGAAAATAGCCTAATATTCGCTCCAGAATAGGGATTATAGTGTTCATGTGTTAAAATATATAAAACGGGGATGGGTTGTGCCTCCCCTACTTTAAATCACTTTAAACAGTGGTTTTCAACATTTTTGTGCCGGCCAGGCACGACAAAGGGCAAGTCAATACCTCATGACACATCTGTACGCATATAATACAGGTGTGTTACAGACTACAGAGGCAAAATAGCCTATAATAGACCGCCACCGGTACGGTATATCATTTATTTTGCCTTGGTATTAGGAAATGAGCAATGGTGTAGAGCAACTAAGTATATTTACTCAAGTGACTTACTGTACTTAAGTAATTTTTTTTTTACTTTAGTGTGGAGTATTTCCAATGTTCAATACTTTTTACTTCTACTCCACTATATCAGAGGCAAATATTGTACGTTTTACTCCACTACAATTATTTGACAACTTTAGGTACTAGTTGCTTTGTAGATTGTGATTATTATTACAAAACATGCATTAACCACTTCAGCCCTATATGCATACTAAGGCTATTCGAAGACTTGTAGATCTGCTATTTTAAAAGCATTTTTATACATTTGAAAATGTGTCAAATGGGACCTTCTGCAAAACGAGTACTTTAACTTTCAGTTCTTAAGTATATTTTAATGTGAATACTTTTGTACTTTTACTCAAATCAATTTTAAATACCAGACTTAGTTTTATTTGTAACAAAGTATTTCTCTATTGTGGTACTGGTAGCCTACTTTTACTATTACCACCACTGGAAATGAGTGTACACAAAGTACTGATGAAGTAAAAACATTTTTTTGTCAGTCACAGACTTCAACTTGTCTCATGGTACACCAGTGTTTGGAAACAACGCGCACTCTCCGCCAATTGGCTAACCTCCATGCCACTCAACCACTGCAGCCAGTCCTGTGAGAGAATCTCCTTCCGCGGGGGGCGGGAGCTTATAGCTTGGAACGTCATCAACTATCAGCTGGTTGAGAGACCGCTGGAACTGGTGCTGCACCGACACCGGTGACCTGTCAAAATTGTCTCAATCTTGTGAGGTCGCGCTTAAATGCCCAAAACATGGCGCAATTCAACGAGTCACCAATTTCGGTGTGACCGATAGACGAGCGAGCGTGCGTGGTGCGTGCCCAGTAGCAGAGAGAGAGGAGGGAGGGCTGTAGTGTCACAGACAGTGTTGCCATGTCCGCTTATTATAAGCGTTGGCAGTTGCGGGTTGCGTTTTTTTGGCCTTGTTTCTAAAGTGTAGTTGCTTATTTGGGCTTATTTCACAATGTTTACATTATGTTAACCATGGTTCTCAAACATTTTCATATCATGGACCCCTGACAAGCACTTGGAATTGCAATTGCTCCGGAGTTGGGGTATTACATTTGATTTGATTCGGTTCTACAGATAAACATGGTGAAAATAGCCGATCTACAAGCGATCGGCCAAGTTTGACTATAGTATAGTTTGTTGATTACTTTTGATGCAGTAGTGTACTTTTTTCTTTTCCTTTCCTTTTTGAGATATTAAAAAGGCATTACATTGTCTTTAAATTGTCACTTTACTCAGTTATCTGTCATCTGGAGACCCCCCTAAAACAATCATGTGGGGACCTCCCTGGTTGACGCACAGGTTGAGAACCTCTGCCTATAGTTGCTTCTTTTGGGCTCGTTTTCATGGACCAGGGGCCGGTTGCACCACCTCACACTAAGTTCAAACTGAGCCTAGTTATAGCTTAAAGGAGAAATCCGGTCATTTTAAGTGTTATGTTTGATGTGTGTCAAATCACTTACCAACGTATAAATGAAAATCGCGTAAATCCACAGAGCCCCCTATCGACCCCCACCGTTGTCATTGTAGGAGGATATAGAATAGCCCAAATTCACCAATGCAAAGTCTGTTTTTTTGCTTCTAGTACTCATTGTTGAGTCCCATGATAATGTAACAGGCGCTAAAACTCCCGACAAGCTAACGGCTAATAACAGAACGAGCTAATGCTGGTTGCTGGTTTCTCTCCCGACCTGGCAACCTGGGGCTGCCATTCAGAGAGATAAGCAGCCCCAGCGTTAGCTCGTTTGTTATTAGCCGTTAGCTTGTCGGGAGTTTTAGCGCCTGTTACATTATCATGGGACTCAACAATGAGTACTAGAAGCAAAAAAACAGACTTTGCATTGGTTAAAATAGGCGAATTTGGGCTATTCTATATCCTCCTACAATGACAACGGTGGGGGTCGATAGGGGGCTCTGTGGATTTACGCGATTTTCATTTATACGTTGGTAAGTGATTTGACACACATCAAACATAACACTTAAAATGACCGGATTTCTCCTTTAAACGGCTTTTAAATAGCCATTTAACCCATTTAGCCGGGAATGTGTGCAAATCTTTAAATATATATATATATATATATATATATATATATATATATATATATATATATATATATATATATATATATATTAAATATATATTCAAAGATTTGCACTCACTTTCACAATTTTTCAAAAAATAGCAGATCTACAAGCTCATAGCGCGCGGCACTCTATGAGCTTGTAGATCTGCTATTTTTGAATAGCCAAAGAAATCTAAAATGACAGAGATACTTTCCCGGATTGCATGTTTTGAAGCTATAACTAGGCTAAGTTTGAACTTATAGTGTGAGGTGGACAGGTGGTGCAACTGGCCCCAGCCAGGTTGCTTGTTTCCCTCACAAAACCTGGCAACACTGACATTGTTGCTTTTTTTTTTTACCCATCACAGGAAGGAACGGCAGCGGAGCACCGTGCGGCGGCGGCGTGAATCACGTCTCGGAGTGAGAGGAGAGGAGAGAGAGGAGAGCGCCGCTGTTCGAACCGAACCGACGACCGTCGGACGGACGGACGACCCCCCTCCCGGGCCCCCCCGGCCATCATCACCACCACCACCACCACCATGGACGAGCAGGCGGGTCCCGGTGTGTTTTTCAACAATAACAACAACAACTCGGGCTCCTCGCAGCAGCAGCCCAGCGGCGGTACCCTGTCCGGCGGCAGCACCACCAGAGTCCCCCCGCCGGCGCTGCTGCAGCCCTCCTCCTCCTCTTCCGCCGCCGACGGTGGAGGAGGAGGAGGAGGAGAGGCGGTCCGCGCTCACTACAACGTCCCGGGGATATTGCACTTTCTACAGCACGAGTGGGCCCGGTTCGAGGTGGACAGGGCCCAGTGGGAGGTGGAGAGAGCCGAGCTGCAGGTAACTATATAACCCCCCCCCCCCCCCCCCCCCGGTAACTATATAAACCCCCCCCCCCGGCCGGCGAGAAGGTGCTGTCGTAATGCGGCTGGTGTGGGAATAATGTTTTTTTTTATTTTTTTATTATTATACTATTATTATTATTTACTTTTTAAAGTCATATTTATTATTATTATTATTATTTGCTTTTTTTAAATAATATTTGTATTATTCTATTATTTATTTATTAAAATACTATTTGTATTATTATTCTATATTATTATTATTTATTTTTTTAAATTATATTTTTATTATTATTATTTACTTTTTTAAATTATATTTATTTTTATAATTATTATTCTATTATTATTTACTACAATTCTTTTTTATGTTAATGTTCAGTTGTGGTGAGTGAGTGACGGACTGACTGACTGCTTCTTCGAGTCCCCTCACCGGTGTTACTCTAATATTGGTGAGCTAGCGAAGTCGGTGACTCAATTAGTGTCACTGTTTTTCGGAAAACTTGGTGCCCTCTTGTTAAAGTAAAAGACAGGCGAAGAAGATGGCAAGAGGTGGCCCTGAAAAGATTCAGTTGGTGGTATAGGTTATTATTTTATGTTGTTGAGAAAATAGAAAAATGGTGACCTCTAATACTTCTGTTAACCCCACGTCTAATAATGTCGTCAGTGTGTACTAAAAAAACATTTGGGGGTTGTTTATTCTTATTGTAAGTTGCACTTTGTTGTTATCATCGACAACAACGCAACAAATAGCAACCCCTGGAGTCACATAACTCCACGGGTCACCAATCTCCATGCAACACCACGGGGATGCCAGGAGACATTCTTGTGCGTAAGGCTGTATACTCCATCTGTCTGTCTGTGTGTGTGTGTGTGTGTGTGTGTGTGTGTGTGTGTGTGTGCGCGCGCAATGCTGCTGTGTAGTAGTAGTAGGCAATACCTTTTGCTCTGGTGTCGTGATCATGTTCTACTGCAACACACACTGCAGACAGTCGTGTTTGTATGAACTGTGTGTAGTAGTAGTAGTACAGTACACGACCACTATCAAACACGAACCACACTCTCAGAATGATTCAGAGCCACTTCTGTAATCGGCACATCCTCGCTTGTTCTCTTGTCTGAATACCCTCAATGCGTCCTACATATGTCCATGCATTGGTTTGTATCACTTAAAAGCCTATGTACTCAGGTGACCGGAGTCCCCCAGGGGTCTACACTAGTCCCCATCCTTTTCCCCCTCTACACAAAACCACAAATGGCAGAAGCTCACAACACATTGTAGACCGACTATTTTTGGTTGAATGTTCGTCCCCGGAATTGGAACAGTAGGGTTCATGTGGTTGATCAGCCAGGTTATTCTGGGTGGGGGGGGGGGGGTGGCTCCGGAGGTAGAGCGACCGTCTTGGAATCGGTTGGTTCCCGGTTCGATTCCGTCATGCTCCTCCTGGCTGCTCGTCGAAGTGTCCTTGAGCAAGACACTGAACCCCTACCCGCTCCCAGTGAGCACTGGGACAAGATGATCCCGCTATGGAAATTCAGTCGCTAAAGGCAGCACAGCAGTTTAACCCATTAAGACCTGGAACGCATCTGTGTCACTTTAGATTTCTTTGGCTATTTTTGAAAAATCGTTTTTTTTTTTTTCAAAAAACTGTTAAGATTTAGAAAACATTTTTAAGAATCGCCTCAGGTCTTAATGGGTTAAGTTAGAGTTACAGGGCCTTCCTTGCATGCTTCTCCCTGCCGTCGGTGTGTGAATGTGAGTGAGTGGGTGAACGTGAAATGCATGACCGTGTAAAGCGCTTTGGATAAAGGCGCTATATAATGCAGTCCATTTGCCATTTTATTCTCTGGAGTGTGAATATAAAGTCACACCTTTTTAGCTGCCAGTACACTTTGGAACACATCACCCTCATGTCCTATTTCTGACGTGATTTATTAATGGTCACATACTTGGACGGCGCAATCTCAAGTGTGACAAGCTGAATGTGTTGTCGTGTCGTGTACAAGCTGTGTTCCGTAATCTTTCTCTCGTACGAAGAAGCCAGGGGAAGGGCCTTTTTTCCGAGAAGCCGAATCAACGAGCGTAACGGTACGTGGTGGCATTTATGCACCATTTACCTTTTACAAAACCCTTCTATCTAAACCAATTACAATCCGTCTTCCTGGTTTAGTAATGGAGTCACGGTGGAATGGATTGTTGTGCAGGATATTGGAGACGGTGTTGAAGTTGATGTCTGTTTCGCAGACAGAGCCCCCCCCCCCCCCCTCTCCTCCTGTGAGCCTTGCAGAAAGGATTTGGGTTTTAACCCATTAAGGCCTGAGGTTCTGATTCTACAAAAACAGTTTTTTGAAAAACGTATGTTTCTATATCAGCGGTGCTCAAACATTTTCATGTCAAGGACCCCCAAAATGGTATGTATTTGGCTGCGGACCCCCATCTCAAAATATGTTGTTCCAGGGACCCCCCAGAAGCAAAGATTTGAGTTACAAATGTTCGCTTTAAAACAATATATATATTCAAAGATTTACACACGTTTTCATAATTTTTCTAAAATAGCAGATGCCGCGCTACGAGCTTGTATATCTGCTATTTTTGAATAGCCCAAAGTGTAAAATGATGCTTTTTAGCTCAAATCTAAAAAGTGACATAGATGCGTTCCAGGTCTCAATGGGTTAATTTTCCTTCCCATTTACCTCCGAGCTTATCAGGGGCGGTCGAGGAGAGGGGGGACCCATGAATGTCAGGGTCTTCGGGATGCGATCGTTCCGCCGGCAGTGGAGAGGAGAGGAGAGGTGGGGGGAAGGGGGAGAAAACCAATTTGAAGTGTTAATGGATTTGTTCTGCTTCTCTGTGTTCCTCCGATGGTGCACTAGACTAGACAGCTCCGCATTCCATTTCAAAAGTCCAAAGTCTGTCAAGCGCCAGAGAGAGAGACGGAGGGGAGATAGTGTCTGTCGGCCTCTTCCTTTTTCAAGGTATCTGTCTGCAGGAAACGGGAAATGGACGCACATAATCGGCAAGCCAGGAGAGGAGAGGAGAGCGTACAGGAGATGAACGAACAAACCCGCTAGCCAAATTCCAACACTCAAATTCCTGCCTTCTCGCCTCCTCCGTCCCCTCTGCCCTCCAGCACGCCGGTGTTCCGGCGAAATTGGTGACCGACCTGCCCCCGAAATATTTGACCCATCTCGTAGACTTCACATAACTTACATTGAGGTTTTGAAATTCGTGGCCTAAATCAGTGGTTCTCAAACTTTTTCAGGCCGCGACCCCCCCAAAATAATCTTATTTGAACTGGGGACCCCCCATTTAGTTTGAATTCGTTCCACAGATAAATATTGTGAAAACAGCTGATCTACAAGCTCACAACGCCTCGCGTTGCGAGGCGTTGTGAGCTTGTAGATCGGCTATTTTCACAATGTTGGCCTCTTTATTTGGCCAATGTTTTATAGTATAGTTTGGTTGACTACTTTTGATGCAGCAATGGTCTTTTTTTCCTTTTCTTTCTTTCTTTTTTGTCGAGGTATTAAAAAAAAGGATTTAAAGTCCTTAAATTGTCACTTCACTGTCATCTGGGGACCTTCCCAAAAATCATGTGGGGACCCCCCTGGGGGGTCACGACCCACAGGTTGAGAACCTCTGGGCTAAATGGTACCACTGTGTTTAACTCTTGCTAATAAACAAACCGCAGCGAGTAACGTCCCGGACACTGACGCTACGAGAAGAGATAGTCACACATTTCAACAGGTCACCAATTTCACCGCTACATCGCAATGCTGGAGGAGGCGAGGAAGCCAGAAGTGTGATTTTTGGAATTTGGCCGCTGTGACACTGACTGAAGCATTAATGACAGATGGAATGTCATGTAGCTCAGTGGATGGAGCAATGCATTTAAACCGCATGAACCCCAGCGTCCCTATTTGGTGCGATGGCTTGTAGATGATCTGCCATTTGGAAGATATTCTTAGTGTAGCGCGAAAACAGGAGGGGGGCCTAGTATAGAGCCCTGTGGGATCAACTAGGCATAAGGGTTTAAGTCGGTGGTTCTCAAACCTTTTTCTGCGGATAAAGGCCCACTTGAGAATCTTTAAAAGCAAGTGGTCAGGTGGGGTGGGCTGTGTGCATTTTGAGAGCATTTGTATTTTAACCCATTAATACCTGGAACGCATCTGTGTCACGTTAGATTTCTTTGGCTATTCAAAAATAGCAGATATACAAGCTCATAGCGCGGCACCGAGTGCCGCGCTATGAGCTTGTAGATCTGCTATTTTTTATTTTTTATTATTATTATTTTTAGATTTTTTTTCAAAAAACTATTAGGATTTAGATTTTTTTTAAGAATCGCCTCAGGTCTTAAAGGGTTAATGATCAATCAATCGATAGTGTTCCGGCTTGGATCAGTGGAACCAACGTTGTATACTTTAATCTTTAACTCTTTAACATTCTGAGTAATAGTGTAATAGTGTCACTGCCAGCGAAAACAAGCGATTTTTACTAACCTTTTGAAAAAATCATGGAATATTTTCCGTGATCACCGTCCTCATGGCGATCGCCTCATTACACGCACGGGGGTCTCGTAGAATTGGGGGGGGGGGGGATTGTCCGGTCGCGGTAATCCATTATGTGGCTTGTTTAAGCCAAAAACAACAGAAAGCAGAGAAAAAAATGTACTTTTATAAATCCTATGAAAACTCAAAATCTCGTCAAACTCGTCAGTGGGCCTTAGCAGAATCAGACGAGAAATCTGCGCTTCACAGTTTTTGAAAGAAAAAAGGACCATGTTTTTTTCCCCCATAGATTTCTTTGTAATACCAATCTTATGAAATTATCATTAAAATCTTCGGGGGCCCACTTGAAATATCCTCACGGCCCACCTGTGGGCCTCGGCCCCACAGGTTGAGAAGCGCTGGTTTTAAGTGTTTAAAACCAGGTAAAGACAGCATTTACCCCCATATACCACTATATTACGATATCTAGTCCTCCCATATCTCATCACATGATTTCGATACAGCCTTAATAAGCCTTACATGTTAGACATACTATTGTGGCTGCGTGGAAGCTCTATGGAAACATGGTTTAAATATATACTCTTTAATACATCCGCCTGCCAACAACACTCAGCATGCTGGGTTACGTAATAACTCCATGCAACCCTTAGTGCATCTCCCAGCCTGGCCAGCCTTTAAATAGGCACCTTTTTGAGCATTTACTGTCGCTCAATTACACCCCGAGAAAAATATAGCGTCTCTGTCGGGGCGGAAACCTCATACGTCCTAAACGTGTTACTTTTCACGATTCAAATTCAAAAACGGTCAAAAGCAGCAGATCTACAAGCTCGAAACGCGTCGCAAAGCGACGCGTTTCGAGCTTGTAGATCTGCTGTTTTTGATGCTTTTGTGTGCCGCTGTGGTATGATCAAATAGGGGGTTAATTTATGAAAAAACACAAAAAGTCAGAATATGGAGATAAGAGGTTTCTGCCCGACAACAACGATGTGTAAAAAAAAAAAACAGTGTTTTCTAGTCTCTGGAGGGTTGCTGAAGCGTGGTGTTGGGTGGAAGTAATATGTGTGTGTGTGTGTGTGCTTTGTGAGTGGGATGGAACTCCTACTCTGTTCCTCCTCTCCTCTCCCTTCCCCTCTCCTCTAATCTCCCCTCCTCTCCCTGTTCCTCCTTTCTCCTCCTCCCCTCCTCCTCCTCCTCTGCCCTGAGCGGATGTTTGGCATCACCACTCGGTTTCCTCTCCCTCTCCCTGGGCCTGGGCTATAAATACATGGCTTGGAGGACCGCTCGCAATTGAACGCAGAACGAGTGACGTTTTTTAAAGAGCTCTCCTGTTATGTTATTTATATTTGTAGGAGCGCTTCGCCTATTTTCAACTTTTATCTTCATATAATTGGTCCTCACTAATGTTCATTATGAGATGGTACCTTTTTCTGTCTACTCGCTCTGTGTCTCAAGAGGAGGGCTGTTATGTGGGCAGTTCAGAATCCTGCCTACCAGTGACCTCATCGGATTCGGTAGGCAGGTTTGGTCGTTTCAAACAAGATTTCAAACTTATCGCCCGTTTTTATTTTCTATTGACGCGAGGAGGCGAGAACAATGGCTTCCGTATCAGCATGCTAACCTTCCAGGAAGAGAAAGTAGTTTCTATTGGCTTGGAAGCCCGATCGATGATGATTCACTGACTGTACTCTGTACTCAGAGTTGAAATAAAGGTTATGATGATGATTGAAAAATTGTATTTGGGCTTAGCAGAGACATAGAGAAAAATTAAATCACTGATATACAATGAAAACATACTAGACAAGTCGAATAGCAATAAACATGGCTACTGTATATGTAACCTCAACTAATTGACGGTTGGGTCCAGCTGCTACACAGCCAGCTCTTTAGCCTCAAAATAGAGACGCCAGGTTGAAAGTGGTTTAACCCATTAAGACCGGGAAAAGCATCTGTCATTTTAGATTTTAACCACTTTAACCATTACTTTATACTTTGGCTATTCAAAATTAGCAGATATACAAGCTCATTGAGCTTGTAGATCTGCTATTTTTTTTAAATCGTGAAAATTTGTTCCAAATCTTTGAGTATATATTTGTTAAGCGAACATTTTAAACTCAAATCTTTTCTCTCTCTCTCTCTCTCTCTCTCTCTCTCTCTCTCTCTCTCTCTCTCTCTCTATATCTATATATCTATGTATCTATATATATATATATATATATATGCGCCAAATGCATATCATTTTAGGGGTCCTTGACATGAAAAAGTTTGAGAACCACTGATATCATAGCAACACAAGTGTTTCAGAAAACTGTTAGGTTTTAGAAGACATTTGTAGAATCGGCCTCAGGTCTAAATTTTCTAATAAAACACCTCGGCTGCATAATGCCAACACTGATGAATCAGCCCAAAACGTCAAGTTATGGCCGATGTATGGTCCAGAGATCAATACAGTATATTGGTCTAGCTGAACTACAGCGTCTGTGGAAAGCAGCTCAGTATGTGTGAGTTAGAACAGTGGTTCTCAACCTGTGGGCCAGGAGGACATGTCAAGTGGGCCCCCAAATAATTGACGGAAACTGTTTAAACTTTTTTCTTTAAAACGTTGAAAAATGCATTGTCATTGTGAATCCGTTAAATATAAGCCTTAAAGGGTAAGACCACTTTGGTAGAGGTTTGGGTTGTGTATTTACCTTGCCATGATGTAACTCCAAAGGTGGGCAAGAAATCAAAAATAATTGCTCCATTGATTAGAAATTGATAATTCAAAATATGCTCCTCATTGACTTACATTTTACGGTAAAACAGCTCTTAAAGTCACTCTTTTAGCACATAAATGAACCCAAACATAGCTGATTCAGACAATATAGAACATCACCAAACCCAGTACTGTTTGTTTTTTTAATAAAAATGTCAACTTCCTGTTGATTTTACTATTTGAAGATCTGGATCCGGATCCGCCGATCCAGTCCGGGTTTTCTACTTATTAAAAATGGCAAAATCAACAGGAAGTTGACATTTTTATAAAAAAAAAACAGTACTGGGTTTGGTGATGTTCTATATTGTCTGAATCAACTTTGTTTGCGTTCGTTTTTGTGCTAAAAGAGTGACTTTGAGAGCAGTTTTACTGTACAATGTAAGTCAATGAGGAGCATATTTTGAATTATCAATTTCTAATCAATGGAGCAATTATTTTTTATTTCTTGCCCACCTTTGGAGTTACATCATGGCGAGGTAACTACACAACCCAAACCTCTACCAAAGTGGTCTTGCCCTTTAAAGTATACATACTACACGTTTGTTCCATTTATCCAAGCCGGAACTGATCATTAAAATAAATATGCTCTGAAAAATGCACGCGGTCCCATTCATCCGACCACTTAACGCGGGCAGCCGTTCCGCAAAACGCTTTTTCCGCTCGAGTGGGCCCCGTTCCAGAAAAGCGTTGAGAACGCTATTTCAGTCTTCGGTGTAGGCGTTTGAGAAGATGCTTGCTCCTACGCTTGCTTTACCCCCCCCCCCCCCCCATTCAGAGCGTGGCTCTCGTAGCGGAGCGGAATGGGGGGGGAATCTCCCTCGACTCGCCTGGTTTGTCTGCTGGAATTCCCACAGCAGGGAGGGTTGTCTTGTAAAAAGCAGGTCAGAGAAGAAAAGACTTGCGCTTCCTCTTCCCTAATCTGGTTCGCTCTCATCCAGCAAACATCTACGCACGACGAGACGAGAGCTGCCCGGAAGACTATAGGCTTCTTCTGCCTTTTTGCTCAAGGGACGCCGTGACGATAGCACAGGGCGAAAATATATCCAAACCAAAATGTAGGCTACTTATAACCGAATAATCAAGAAACAAGGTTTTTATAGTTTTTCCCCCTCTAACAGTATATATCATTGAATCGGTCAGAAAAAACTCTAAATTCTTTTTTATTATCGACTAAATTGATCATTCTGATTAGCCACTTAACCCATTAAGACCTGAGGCCGATTCTACAAATTGTCTTCTAAATCCTAACAGTTTTTTTTTGAAAAAAAAGCCTATGTTGCTACATCAGTGGTTCTCAAACTTTTTCATGTCAAGGCCCCCCCCAAAATGATAATGTATTTGGCCGCGGACCCCCCATCTCAAATATTTTGTTCCAGGGACCCCCCAGAAGCAAAGATTAGAGTTAAAAATGTTCGCTTTAAAAATATATATTCAAAGATTTGCACCCATTTTCCCGATTTTTCAAAAATAGCTTGTAGATCTGCTATTTTTGAATAGCCAAAGACATCTTAAAATGACACGGATGCGTTCCCGGTCTTAATGGGTTAACCCCGTCTTACACTTTGCTATACGTACAACGGTGTACAGTGGTCGCGAAAATAGCCGATCTATAAGCTCACAACACGTATTGCTATGCATTGTGAGCTTGTAGATCAGCTAGTTTCACTTTTTGACTTAATGGTTCATTATGATTAATTGCTATCGTAAACATTAAACATTTGAGCTAAAAAGCATTATTTTACACTCTGGCTATTCAAAAATAGCAGATCTACAAGCTCATAGCGCGGCACCGAGTGCCGCGCTATGAGCTTGTAGATCTGCTATATGAAAATGTGTGCAAATCTTTGAATATATATATATATATATATATATATATATATATATATATATATATATATATATATATTCTTTTAAAGCAAACATTAACTCAAATCTTCGCTTCTGGGGGGTCCCTGGAACAACATTTTGAGATGGGGGGGTCCGCGGCCAAATTCATATCATTTTGGGGGTCCTTGACATGAAAAAGTTTGAAAACCACTGATATAGAAACATACGTTTCTCAGAAAACCGTTTCTTTTCCGACATTTTGCAGAATCGGAACCTCAGGCCTCAATGGGTTAAAGTGATCCAACTGAAGTGTGCAGTACGTTTCAACATTGGCCTATCCGCTGACAGAACATGACTGCTGCTTATCGTCATGACTGTATAGAGGATATAGAGCAGGGTTTTCTCCAAGGACATTTTCATCTCTAATTAAATTATGTTTACTTGGACAGATGGTGCGTGTGTGTGGTTGTGTGTGGTTGTGCGTGTGCGTGCGCGTGTGTGTGGTATCCTACATACCTGGATGCAAGCAGAGGCACTGCTGTGCGGTCATGATAAAACATCATACTGTGATTCCATCTCTTTTATTTGTACTGCTTATCTTCAGCTCCTACAAAGAGAACTTGTCACTAAGACGGTTCAATATTCTGCTGTTGGGAGTTGTCCAGCGTATGCATCAAATGGATGACTTACTATTCTATATATCAGTGTTTCTCACAGACCCATTTGTATGGGTCATGAGTAAATACCGGAAATAATAATGTCCGCACACTGAAAATCTTTAAAAGAAGCTCCCAGGTTTTATTTAACGTTTCGACACAATAAGGTCGTCTTCAGAATTTCTTTTTTTCCTGAAGAAGACCTTATTCTGTCGAAACGTTGAATAAAACCTGGGAGCTTCTTTTAAAAATGTTCAGTTTGCGGACTTTATTATTTCTTATATTAACCACTGTTGGTCCTGCACCTGCCGTCCTTGTGGATGTGCCAGTTTTATTGTTTCTCACAGGTAAATACCCCCTTTTTTCCTTACACATTTTTCCAAAAAGTACCAAAAAACATTTTAAGAAATTAAAAAGACATTTCAGATATTCATTGAACAGTATTTCATACATTTACAAAATTCCATTCATAAATCATTTTTCAAGCGTAAGAAGTAGTGAAAATAGCAGATCTACAAGCTCATAACGTGTTGTGACGTGTTCTGAGCTTGTAGATCGGCTATTTTCACTAGTTTGGGTCCCGGGGAGACAGTGAATTTGTCGAGCAAAAAAGATTGTCGAACCACCACCACTGCTATACAGTATGAACCACAGTTAAATGTCACTTTAGTTTAGAAGGGCATGTCTTTTGTAAATGAATGAAAAAGGCATTGCTCTGAAACCGTAGCTGATAAAGACACAACTAGGAAACCACAAGGCAGTTGGAAATATTGACTCCTTTCTTTTTTCCCCCCCTCACATCTTAGAGTAGTATTTATTTTCACCCAATTTAGTCTATACGCAAATGAATTCCTCCCACTGACTGCTTGCCACAGCTGCTGTGGCTCGCCTGCAGTGAGGAGCCCCCACCGGGCGGACGCAGCGCCTCCGTCCTAGTCCTCCCGCTGAACATTCCCCGCTGACAGGCTCCGCCCCAGCCTGTAGGAGTACGTGCGGTGACAAATTATATCACCTTTCCCGCCCGGCTACCCTCCCCCGAACACGGGCCAGGTCAGGGGTCTTCAATGTTTTAAGGCCAAGGACCCCCTAGCTGAGAGAGAGAGATGTATAAAATTGTGTTTTAGATTCAACTTTTTTTGTTTACTTGGTCTGCTCTTTTTTTCCCCTCTGCACCCATTCCTCTTTTCCGAAAATATCAGATCTACAAGCTCACAACGCCTCGCAGCGCGAGGCGTTGTGAGCTTGTAGATCTGATATTTTCGGCTAATGTTCCCCATCACACGATCTGGCGGACCCCCTGTTGTATCTCTGAGGACCCCCTAGGGGTCACGGACCCCCTGTCGAAGAAGAACCCTGTATTAGGCCATATAAGGATAATTTCAAATGAACAGTGTGTATCAGTGGGGATATGAGAGACTTCCTTCTCCTCCAGCAGACATCACTACTAGGCCTGTCACGGTTATTAGATTACATAATCATATGATCGCAATTAAGTGAGCTAATCACAGTTATTTAGCATAATCATTAGAATCAAATCAAAAACGCTGCGACGCGTTGGGAGCTTGTAGATCGGCTATTTTCAGAGCGCAACTCCCCGAAGCGCAACCAAACTTAAAACGACTTGTCTTTTAGTTCTGCTGGATCTCGTCTCCACTCGTCCCTCACTAACATTTTAGTTTTTTGTTGTTGACGAAATTGACAATATATTTGGTCTTAGTCATCATACTGTAGCTTGGTTTTTATTTAGTTTTCGTCAGTGAAAAAAAGGTAGTCGACGAACATTTCTCGTCATAGTTTTAGTCGACGAAATCAGCAGTGCACCACCAGACCACAGTGACACAGTAGGCCCCATGACCTGGTTTCCACTGTCTGCCCGGCATGGCTACTGGACTGACTGACTGCAGACATCCATGATCCATGGTGGTCACTCACACTCACTGTCACACTGTAGACACACGTCCTGTCCTACTGACCTAGTGGGACTCTGGAACACTGTAATGCCGTATAGCAGTAGGTTCTCAAACCGTTTCATGTCGAGGAACCTCCAAAATGATATGTATTTGGCCGCGGACCCCCCCATCTCAAAATATGTTGTTCCAGGGACCCCCAGAAGCAAAGATTTGAGTTATACATGTTGCCTTTAATATATATATATATATATATATATATATATATATATATATATATATATATATATATATATATATTCAAAGATTTGCACACATTTTCACAATTTTTCAAAAATAGCAGATCTACAAGCTCATAGCGCGGCGAGCTTGTAGATCTGCTATTTTTGAATATCCAAAGTATGCAATAATGGTCCAAATGATTGTGACGCTATATTAACTTATTAAGCTGGGGACCCCCTGGCACCCCGCCAAGGACCCCTGGGGGTCCCCGGACCCAACTTTGAGTACCAATGCTGTATACAGTAGCTCTCAAACTGTTTTGTGTCAAGGACCCCGCAAAATTGATATGTATTTGGCTGTGGAAATCCCCCCCATCTGAAAATGTTTTGAGCCAGGGACCCCGCAGACGAGAAGATTTCTGTTAACACTTAAAAAAAAATATTCAACATTTTTCAAACACTTCGAAAATGTTTAAAAACAGCACTTTGTGCCTCGCTGCGGGCTTGTACATCTGCTATTTTTTAATAGCCATCATATAAAATATGGAGCACCGTAGTTATAACTGTAATGGATTGGTTTAACCCATTCAATACGGGAACGCATATTTGTCATTTTAGATGTCTAGCAGATCTGCATCTGCTATTTGTTTGGAAAATCGTGAAAATGTGTGCAAATGTTTTACAAATGAACATTTGTAACTCAAATCTTTGCTTCTGTGGGGGGGTCCCTGGAACAAGATATTTTGAGATGGGGGGTCCGCGGCCAAATACATAATGCTGGGGGCCTTTGACAGAAAAAAAGTTTGAGCACCACTGATATAGCAACATACGTTTTTCAGAAACTAGTTAGGATTTAGAAGACCTTTCGTACATGTTTTGTTGAGTCAAATCATCGGTAAAAACTCCAGAATTCTCCAAAATTGGGATCGGACCCAAAAATGAACCCTCTGCTCTGTTTTGGATTCTCTTTTAGTTTTTTCAATCAGTGTGGAAGTGTTCCAGTTGAACCACAGTGTTTACATGGTTCTCTCAATAGCCTGGTTAAACCCTGTGGGTGTATATTCTATGCTGCTCATCTAACTTAACACAATAGAATA
The DNA here is from genome assembly GCF_963454915.1 of Gymnoscopelus microlampas. NCBI lineage: Eukaryota > Metazoa > Chordata > Actinopteri > Myctophiformes > Myctophidae > Gymnoscopelus > Gymnoscopelus microlampas. The sequence goes on along the minus strand of NC_139939.1, from coordinate 6,479,092 downwards.
CTCCCACCTACTTAACTTTAATGCTTTAACCAACGACTTTAACCCAATCAATCCGGGAACGCTTCTGTGTGTCATTTTAGATTTCTTTGGCTATTCAAAAATAGCAGATCTACAAGCTCATAGCGCGGCACTCTGCGCTTTTTGAAAAAATCGTGAAAATGTGTGCAAATCTGTGAATATATATTTTTAAAGCGAACGTTTGTAAAAAATAAATAAAATCAGGGACCCCCAGAAGCAAAGATTTGAGTTAAAAATGTTCGCCTTAAAAATATATATATTCAAAGATTTGCACATGTTCAAGATTTTTCAGAAATAGCAGATATACAAGCTCATAGCGCGGCACCGAGTGCCGTGCTATGAGCTTGTATATCTGCTATTTTTGAATAGCTTAAGTATAAATGAATGGTTATAGCTAAAATCTAAAATGACACGGATGCATTCCAGGATTGAATCGGTTAACACAGTCTTTCATTTTGTGTGTGTTTGTGTGTGTGTGTGTGTGACTGAGTGTGAATGTGCAAAAATGAAATTAGTGCTGGAAGAATGGTCAGGTCTCCAGGCTACATACAGTATGCGCTGACTATTAGTGACTAACCGCACATAACATATATCTCTTACAATAGACATCTTCTGTGTGTGTGTGTGTGTGTGTGTGTGTGTGTGCGTGCTAATATTGCTATATCTGGGCCAAATGTCCTCACAAATATATAATAATTTGAGAAAAAAAAGACATTTTTCCTGGTTGTTTTATAGTTAAAGAGATTTTTTTTTAGTTAGGCTTACAATTAGTCACAATATGACACATTCTATATCTGCTATTATCGGTGTGCAACACCGGCACATTTTAATGAAGTATGATTAAGTGTAATAATTCAGGCTTCAGGTGTTAGGTTTGAAAATGGCAAAAGAGAGGTAGAAATGGCGTCGAAATTGCGTGTCCAAAAAAGCTTTTCACTTTCTTGTATACGACCAATTGTTGAAAACAGGGGGTGAAATGATTGAAGTTGAAGTCCAGTACGGTGTGTTATGCTCAGATAGACGCTGATTTCATGTGTTTACTGTACTTTGTCAATACATCACGTCTCAGGCTATCGCGTTACGTAACATCACAGGAACGTTGTTGTCTCTTGGAGGTGATACGTTGTGGGGAAGTCACTCGGTGGTAACCTGAACAGCGTGGGAGGAAAGATGAGTGTTGCTTTTAGAACGGCAGGAACAACCGATTCACGTCGGTTTGATCTCATAGTGAAAGGGCTGTGGGGATCGTATTAACCCATTAAGACCTGGAACTGTGTCATTTTTAGATTTGAGCTAAAAAAAGCATTATTTTACACTTTGGGCTATTCAAAAATAGCAGATCTACAAGCTCATAGCGCGGCACCGAGTGCCGCGCTACGAGCTTGTAGATCTGCTGTTTTTGAAAATTCGTGAAAATGTGTGCAAATCTTTGAATATGTATATTTTTAAAGCGAACATTTTTAACTCAAATCTTTGCTTCTGGGGGGTCCCTGGAGCAAAATATTTTGATGGGGGTCCGCGGCCAAATACATATCATTTTGGGGGTCCTTGACATGAAAAATATTGAGCACCACTGATATAGAAACATGCGTTTTTCAGAATACTGTTGAGATTTAGGAGACATGTAGAATCGGCTTCAGGTCTTAAAGGGTTAAGACCTGAGGCCGATTCTACAAATGCCTTCTAAATCCGTAGTTCTCAAACTTTTTCATAATTCAAAATGATTCACTTTAAGATAAAAAAAAAAAATGCAGATATACAAGCTCGCAGCGCGGCACTAAGTGACGCCCTATGAGCTTGTATATCTGCTATATTTGAATAGTCAACGCTAAAACCAAAATGAAAGTTAGCAGGTCTAAATGTTTTTACACCACATGTTTACGTACGTCCATCATGGTGAAAGATTAATTTGATGAACTGTTGACACTGAGATCAGTTGATGTAAAAGTCCTTCTGTGATGACATCATCACATGATCCCATCACATGATGAACCTCAGCCTCTGTGTTGTTTCATAAGAAACAAGAAACCACATGAACCCTAGACTAGGGGACTAGGGTTTGGTTGATTTTTCCTCACTGTATTGCCTATTTTAATGTTTTATGCTTTTGCTTTTATTGTATTTTATTTTATGTTTGCTTTATTGTTAAATTGGTTGTAACTGTAACTGTATTCTTGCTCTGTAAAGCACTTTGCGCTGCATTTCATGTCATGAAAGGTGCTATACAAATAAAGTTTATTATTATTATTAGAGCAGTGTTTCTCAAACCTTTTCATGTCAAGGACCCGCAAATTGATATCTATTTGGCTGACGACCCCCCCCCCCCCCATCTAAAAAAAATGTTGTGCCAGGGATTTTTCAAAAAAAGCTTGTAGATCTGCTATTTTTGAATAGCCAAAGTATAGAATACGGTTAAAATGATTGTGACGCTATATTAACTCATTTTGCTGGGGACCCTCGGTACCCCCTCAAGGACCCCTGGGGGGCCCCGGACCCCACTTTGAGAACCAATGTCTCTAATAGAGTCTCTATTCTGGGGACAATGTTCAGTGATAATAGCTGATCTACAAGCTTGAGAGCGTACATAGATCTTTTTGCAGTTGGCCTAGTATAGATAGTATTTCCCTCCCCTCCCCTCCTCTCCTCTCCTCTCCTCAGTGCATTCTAGACATAAGTTAGTTCTAATTAAAGTCTAGACAGCAGCCTATGAGGAAGAGCACACGTCAACCAGCTCCCCCTGGGGGGGAGGAGGATCACAACACCCACACTTCCTCCTCCTGCTCCTCCTCCTCCATCTCATTTGCACTTCCATCCATCCATCCATCCATCCCTCCCTCCATCATTTGGCTTTTGTGTGGCTTTTGGGTGTTTGCAGAGCGAGGAGGATTGTATGGAATGCCAGCTGAGCTTGGTGTGTGTGTGTGTGTGTGTGTGTGTGTGTGTGTGTGTGTGTGTGTGTGTGTGTGTGTGTGTGTGTGTGTGTGTGTGTGTGTGTGTGTGTGTGTGCGTGCTCTGACCGTCCTAGTCGTGACCTGTGGCTAACAAGATATTTGGTCTGCATCTTCTGTAGCTAGTGGACTAGTCTATTAACCCATGCTGCCCCTACTAATGGTTTACTAAATACTAATCGGTGGTGGTGAACAAACAAAGGAGCGGAAATTGGTGCTCAATCTGCTCATGTGTTTTGCACTCAAACACACTGAGGCTTACGTAGATACAGTACTTTTGTGCACATTAATGAGCAGGAGGAATATCTGTCTAGTTTAAATATGAATTGTCTCAAGATTTAGGAAAAGTATTGTTTTATAAAAATCAAATAACAATAATAATAAGAAGAAGAAAAGAAAATTACAGAACATTTTTACTGTGGTGCTCAAATTTAAGCAGTGGTGGCGCACCATGGTAAATGCATGTAGGGGAAACGCTTGTTTAAACTATTTATTTATCGTAATTGGAAAACATGCTATGACAATACATTATTTTCTAAAATACCACTTCCCAGTGAGCCATAGTCGTCTTAGACCTCCGTCTAAAACTGGGTTATAATTGGTCTTAAAGTGAACGTTTTTTCAACGTCTATTCTTAGCCTAGACATTGATTAGCTGTTTTTTAAGCGTCTATATTTAGACCGTTTATATTATAGATGTCATTTCAACGGCTATGATATAGACCATACATGGGCAACTGGCGGCCCGGGGGCCACATGCGGCCCACACCTTCACTTAATACGGCCCGCAGGTTAATATCGGAATACTGATATATTATTGATTTCAGCTGTTACAATTGCAAACATGACCCGCTTTAATTACTACTACTATATTAGTAGTAGCTTAAATGACTAGTATTAAAATGATTGTCTTTTTTATGTCCAATGTATTTGTATTTAAGTTCATAAAGTTAACATAAGTATAACTAAATGCATTTGAAATTAAATAAAAATGTTACTTTTCAGGATTCCAATAAAAAAATAGCAACAAATAAATCTGAATTCCAACTCAAAAATAGCAAAAATAGCCGATCTACAAGCTCAAGACGCGTTTTGAGCTTGTAGATCGGCTATTTTTGCCATTTTTGTGTGACAGGCCTGACAGTATATGCAATGTGGCCCTCTGGAGTGAGTGTGGAAATATAGTGGCCCTCTCCATCATCAAAGTTGCCCACCGCTGATATAGACGGTCTATATATAGATGCTTAAAAAACAGATAATCAATGCCTATGCTAAGAATAGATGTTGAAAAAACGTTCACTTTTAAACCAATTATAACCCCGTTTTAGCCTAGCCCTTGGACGTATTTTAGACGTCTAATAGCCCGAAAAATTCTCAGTGGGTTCTGTCACCGCAGCCGCTCTCTTCTAGCTTCCGGAAAGTTCTCCTGAACGCAATCTAGTTATAATAAATCTAGGAGGTGTAATAACTGTCCAAAGGAACTTTGGCATGAAGGCACTGGCACTGCGTTTGCCCGTTAGCTCTGCAATGACGTCACTTTGTTCTCGTTGAAATGAGTCATTGACAAAAGTTTGAGTCTGGCCACTAATACTGGTTTTATTTCTATTTAACCCATTCAGACCTGGAACGCATCTGTGTCACTTTAGGTTTCTTTGGCTATTCAAAAATAGCAGATATACAAGCTCATAGCGCGGCACCGAGTGCCGCGCTATGAGCTTGTAGATCTGCTATTTTGAAAAATCTTGAAAACATTTTTTTTTTAGGATTTTGAAAACATTTTTAAGAATCGCCTCAGGTCTTAATGGGTTACAAAAAAGCTAAACTTGCAAACACTGTGTAACATCTGTAATCTCAGCAACCTGTCTGTCTGTCTGTCTGTCTGTCTGTCTCTCTGTCTGTCTGTCTCTCACCAGATGTCTTGAGTTTCCAAGGTAGCCGATGTCTTGCATCAAACTGTACTCTCTCAACTCTCTGCCATTGTTGCCATAGTTACCCAGCATCTTGACTCACCCGTTTGCAGTGGGGTGTGTTTAGAAGTCCAGTGTTTTATTTAAAGGTTTCTACTTTATTAACGCGGCGCGATGCGTGAGCTTTGTGAGCTTGTAAATCGTCTTTTTCTAAATATGCATTTTGAAGTATAAGATTATTAAATATGCCAGTCATTTCTTTGTGTTTGTTATTTGTCATATCTTTTTGTTTACACGGTCTAAATGGCAGACAAAAAATTTAGTTTGTATTCATATGTTCCAATGCCAAACAACGCTGTTGAATTGTTAATCCCAATTATTTGTAAGTAATCGTCAGCTGAGGTGTGTGTGTGTGTGTGTGTGTGTGTGTGTGTGTGTGTGTGTGTGTGTGTGTGTGTGTGTGTGTGTGTGTGTGTGTGTGTGTGTGTGTGTGTGTGTGTGTGTGTGTGTGTGTGTGTGTGTGTGTGTGTGTGTGTGAGAGTGAGAACTGTCCCCACACGTATACAAGAAATGGTCATTGCGACATTTCCTGGTCTTCACAAGAGAAATGGTTGTTTTATGGCTACAACATATTTTTGAAGATTTACAATTAGTACAAGATTCAGGTTGGAGTTAGGATTATACATTTAGAACTTCTGTTTAGGGATTAGATGTAGAGTTATGCCCTATGTGTGTGTGTGTGTGTGTGTGTGTGTGTGTGTGTATGCCGGAAAACAGCTGATCTAGTACATGCCCTTGTAGATCTGCTACTATTCGGCTCTACGGTTATGTAAAAAAGAAAAGTGTTGCCATGCATAAAATTGTCGTCATAAAAGGTTGATGGCCTCACATACTGTATAGTAGTAATACAAATGTGTGTGTGTGTGTGTGTGTGTGTGTGTAACCCACATGCAGTGTAAAGTGGGTAACCCACATGTTAAAAGTGTTCCGTGCGAGGGATTAACCCATTAAAACCGGGAAAGCATAGAGTGTCATTTTAGATTTTTGCGTTGGCTATTCAAAAATAGCAGATCTGCAAGCTCGCGGCACGTCGCTTTGTGCCACGCTGCTATTTTTGAACATTTTAGAAAAATCTTGAAAGTGTGAAAACGACTAATTTCGAAGGCGTTTTTGTACAACGGGTCTTAATGGGTTAAGATGTTCCATATCAGATTAGTAGAAACGGGGGCATTGCAGTTCTGACTCACACTCACACAATGACTCTCTGACGACTTCTCTCTCTTCAGCGTTGCCATGATTCTACGACAGAAACAAGCCACCAGGTCTATGAAAACAAGCCACTTAAACCCTGTATGGTTGACCGGAGTCCCTCAGGGCTCTATGCTAGTGTATTTTCTGTTATTGTGGCGAAAAGCTTTCGGTTAAAATAGCCGAACGACAAGCTGGGGGGTTGTGAGCTTGTCGATCGGCTATTTTCAGCGAACGCTTCTACAAGCTTACAGTGCAGCACCGAGTGCTGCGCTGTAAGCTTGTAGATCTGCTTGTAGATCTGCTTGTAGATCTGAAACAAAATCGTGAAAATGTGTGCAAATCTTTGAATATATCTATATACATTTTCAACTCAAATCTTTGCTTCTGGGGGTCCCTGAAACTAAATATTTTGAGATGGGGGTCCGTGGACAAATACATATCATTTTGGGGGTCCTTGACATGAAAAAAGTTTGAGAACCACTGATTATAGCAACATACATTTCTTTTCTCCAAAAAAAACCTGTTAGGATTTAGAAGACATTTGTAGAATCCCCAGATGCAAAGATTTGAGTTAAAAATGTTTGCTGTAAAGATTTTCACAATTTAAAAACAAAATAGCAGATCTACAAGCTCGTAGCGCGGCACTATGAGCTTGTATATCTGCTATTTTTGAATAGCCCAAAGTATGAAATAATGGTTATAGCCTAGCTATCAAGCTACCACTTGATAATCATGAAAGCGTTCGCACATGCATTTAGAGCATGTTTATTTTAACGATCAATAGATCAATTGTGTTTGGATCAATGGACCCGTGTTTTGCCAACTATATCTGAGGGGCCCCACTTGCACTATCCTTACGGACCACAGGTTGAGAACCGCCGGTTACTTTAGTCCAAATATTGTGTTAACCCTTAAATCACGTCCATCAGCCATAGCTTCCGCTTGACCGGCGTCGCTGACCTCCTCCATAGCTCAGATGGTTTGTCGTTTGGTTCCCACGACGCCTTAGAAGACTTAACGTCCGTCCTGTGGCTTCCAGAGCGTGAACGAAGACAGCCTTTAAAAAAAGGACTTAACGTCCTGGCACTGTGTCTCTGCGGCAATGTGGGACATTAACCCATTAAGACCGGGAATCGCATACTGTGTAATTTTTATATTTCTTTGGCTATACAAAAAATAGCAGATATGCACCGAGTGCCGCACTTATGAGCTTGTAGATCTGCAATTTGTTTTTTAAATTGTGAAAATTTGTGCAAATCTTTTTTTAAATTAACCTTTTTTACTCAAACTGGGTGGTCCCTGGAACATCATATCATCATTGACATGAAAAAGTTTGAGAACCACTGATATTATAGCAACATAAGTTTAAACAAAAAAAACTGTTTTAGATCTAGAAGATATTTGTAGATTTTCACAAATGTTCACGATTTTTCAAAAATAGCAGATCTACAAGCTCATAGCGCGGCACTCGGTGCCGCGCTATGAGCTTGTAGATCTGCTGTTTTTGAACAGCCAAAGAAATCTTAAAAATGACACACAGATGCGTTCCCGGTCTTAATGGCTTAAGACGCTAATAAAAAACGTATTTTAAAATATCGTTTTGATGCTCATATTAACCTTAAGTTACAATGGGTTTGTATAGGAAGGGGGCGTGTCTGATAAAATGAATATCAGATATCTAAATATTGAATCGAGAAACTTAAAAACTGTCTTGGGTGTTCACAAAAGCTTGAGTAGATGATAAAATGACCAAATTTTTTTTTTGAAGTGAAATATCCCTTTTAACTCACTGAGTGCCATTAACGTGTTTCACGTGTTTTTACCGCTATGGCTCAATGTGCCAATCACGTGTTTCACGTGTTTTTGAAAAATTAGTAAATTTCTTTTTATTTTTTAAACACGTTCAGAACCCAAGATATCATCATCTGAAGATTTGCAGCTCCATCCACTCCTTGTTTAACTTAGAACTGAAAAAGGCTGTATCTCGCTAAAGCACTTTTTGTTTAGTTCGAAAAAAACGCTGGCACTGGGACAACATCATTCTGAAATAATTCTGGCAGTGCTGGCACTCAATGAGTTAATAAAGTATTCGATCAATCAATCAAACGATGTGACCCCAGTGCCCCACTTGGGTCACCACAGTCAAAAAAAGCGCCTACTCATGGCATCTAGGCCACTCACATCCTCCGGGACAAACGCAGCCGTCTGTTCCTCACTCTCTCTCTTACATCATAAGAGGGATTGTTGTGCTTTTGTCATCATCGCCGCTCCGAGGCTGTGGAGCAAATCTTTCTCTCTCTCTCTCTCTATTGAAAGCCTGTCTGTATTCCCTCGCTTTTCAGACTAACTGAAGATGCTGTCTGTTAGTTCTATGTACTGTAGTCTCTGCTTTGTTTCTGTCTTTTTACTGTCTCTCTGATTGATATTGTACAGGAAACTGTGGTTGACGTTGGTTGCTTTTAAATGTGCTTTTTAAATACACTTGATTTGACTTGAATTGAGACAGACAGACAGGAGTTGGGTGAGATAGAGTTCAGGTCAGGTCCTGCACGGTCCAATTTTGAGAACCCACGCCCGCCCCGCCCGTCAATAATCAGTTCCGTAGACCGACCCGTCACCCGTGATTATTTCAAAAATAATGGACCCGTTGTCCGCCCGTTTACCCGTGATTACATGCAGAGTAAAATGTAAATGGCCTGTAGACAGTCACAAAAAGATAGCAGCCTTCAACAACAGCGCTACATTCAGTGGTCAGGTTTGTTCAGAAATCAAGTGAAGAACTGAGGAGCGAGCTTTTAATGAATTATAAACTCACCATGGATGCAACACTTAATCCCCAAGAATAACATGAAAAGGTTGGTGCTCCAACCTTTTCATGTTATTCTTGCTTGTTATTTTTGCTGTTATTCATCATGTCCAAACACACCTGTACATCTATACTATAACGTGTGTGTGTGTGTGTGTGTGTGTGTGTGTGTGTGTGTGTGTGTGTGTGTGTGTGTGTGTGTGTGTGTGTGTGTGTGTGTGTGTGTGTGTGTGTGTGTGTGTGTGTGTGTGTGTGTGTGTGTGTGTGTGTGTGTGTGTGTGTGTGTGTGTGTGTGTGTTCACAGGCTCAGATAGCCTTCCTGCAGGGAGAGAGGAGAGGTCAGGAGAATCTGAAGAAAGACCTGGTCAGGAGAATTAAGATGCTGGAGTACGCTCTGAAACAAGAGAGGTATACGCAACACACATACACAGCAGCACATCATTTAACGCACTGCTTCTCAAACCTTCTCATGTCAAGGACCCCCCAAATGTGTATGTATGTGACCCCCGTCTGAATTTTTTTTGTGCCAGGGACCCCCAGAAGAGAGGATTTGTGTAAAAAAAACAAAAAACATCATACTTTCAAGATTTAAATAGAAAAAGCTTGCTCTGTGAGCTTGTAGAATAGAATACATGGTTAAAGTGGTTAAATGATTGTGCTGGGGACCCCCTGGACCCCCCCTCCCCCAAGGACCCCCTAGGGGTCCCCGAACCCCACCTTTAGAAGCATGATTGCTGCCTTTATAGACATGATTTAATTCTGTCAGGTTTGTGCAGGAGTGCAGTGCGACCTCTAGTGGTTGAACGTTGTCCCTGGCACAAATTGGAATGGGTTGACCCATTGACCTTTGGCCCTCAGTTGTGACGCACACACACACACACACACACACGCACACGCACACGCACACGCACACACACACAAACTCATACAAACGCACACATTATACGCGACTGCACACAAAGCATCGTGGGAAATGTAGTGAATGACACACGTTCAAACAAAAGCGTGTCTAAGCTGACACGGGTTCATGACCCTGACACATGTAGTCAAGAGAAATGGGGTGGAATGGACCCAAACCAGTACACCTCCCCCCCACACACACACATACACACTCTCTCAATTTCAATTCAAAGGTAGCTTTATTGGCATGAGAAAACATACGCTTACATTGCCAAAGAAAAAAAGTGGAACAACACAATCAAAACGAAGCAATGCATGTACAATTGAAATGGAATAAAGAAATGTGTAAACAGAGCTGTGTTACATTGATACTTGGAGAAATCTGTCTTACAAAACCATAAGAATTATGCATTTCCTGTCAGAAATGGTTATAAATCCACGTACAGTAGGAAAGATTAGCTTGGGATAAAGTCTTGAAACAAATGGTAGCAATATTTCAATGTTTTGCCTTCACTTGGTATAAATCCTTATAGCAGCACATTTCACACTCTCTCACTCCCAATCTCACTCACACTCACTCACTCACACACACTCTCTCTCTCTCTCTCTGTCTCTCTCTCTCTACCTCCTACTCAGTCAGTGACTCATCATGGTGTTAGCTGCCTTTGAAATCCATCGTCTCAAACTGGAGCTGTTTCAGTCATTTTTATATTTATTAATTATATACATGCCATTTGATTTCAAAACACAAACACTAAACACATAATATAAGAATATCACAATATAACATAATTTCTTCTCTACTACGCTGTAGTATAATCAAGTAAGGCGTTAATGTATTCACAAAAAGTTAGATAAAAGGTTTTGAATGTGTGTAAATGACTGATATAATGTCCTTACATAAGCTAACTTTCCATCACTAAGGACATTGTGTCAACAGCCGCAAGGGAGGGATTATTTCATTCTCACCTCTTTGACTAATACTAATCCAATTATCTCATTTAGTTTAACCCCTCATTGACCCATAATCAGATTATTCATCAGATTATATTCATGAGATTAGACTTCATGCGGAACAGATCAACCTCCTCAAAGCAGGGGCTAATAGACACACACACACACACACACACACACACACACACACACACACACACACACACACACACACACACACACACACACACACACACACACACACTCAAATAAAGACGGGTTCCCTTTGTGTTAGTTTCTTTATCGCGACAGAGAATAAGAGAGCTGTGCAAAAGTTACATTTTATGTCTATTTTTAGGCCAGTTTTTTATTTCTTTATCATGCAGTAATTCCTCTGTTCATGATGACGTGTGGTGAAGCTGTAATAGAATAATAAGTGTGTGTGTGTGTGTGTGTGTGTGTGTGTGTGTCCTCAGGGCCAAATACCACAAGCTGAAATATGGGACGGAACTCAACCAGGGAGACATGAAACCTCCTACTTATGACTCTGGTATGTCTGCCTGTCTGTCTGTCTGTCTGTCTGTCTGTCTGTCTGTCTGTCTGTCTGTCTGTCTGTCTGTCTGTCTGTCGGTCTCTTTCATCAGAATAATTGGCATTGTTAACATGGTAATAACAGGGCTGGACGTGTTTTATGTCGTTGTAGAATTCTATTCGATGCATTGTTGTTGGCGAAAGTTCCAGGAATGCATAATGTCTCATCATCACTCTCACTTAAACCCCACAACATCCGTATTGTGGGGGAAAGCTTTCGCTGAAAATAGCAGATGGACAAGCTGACAGCACGTTGCAACCATAGACCGTAAAAGAAAAGTATGGACAACGTTACGCCCATAGAATCTACAGAAGCCAATTTTTCAACAATTTCAAAACCGCCATCGTTTTTGTTTGGTCTTTAGTCATGCAATGGGGGGTGGGGCCGATTAAAACAGTCGTTGATCAATTCACTGAACTAGCAATTAATACAATAAACCGTTGCTTTCGGGCAGAAACCTCCATATCTCTTCTTTTTAGTTTTTTTTCATAAATGAACGCTCTACTTGACCACACTACAGCGTCACACAAAAGCATCAAAGGTAGCAGATCTACAAGCTCGAAACGCGGCGCTTTCGCGACGCGTTTCGAGCTTGTAGATCTGCTACCTTTGATGCTTTCGAATTTGAATCCTGAAAAGTAACGTTATGCGTGGTTTCAACCTGACAGAGACAAATGAATACAATACAATACAGCCTTGAAGTGGGTTAACCTCAACAACATGTACCCAATAGGGCTGGGTATTGTTTACAACCTCACGATAGATGCGTATCGCGATACAAAGGCCACGATATGATGTGTATGGCGATACGTGTTGATTTTGAATAATGACCGTGTCCTACTAAATTTACTTTTGCAGAGTCCTAGACCACCAATTTCCAATGTTTTGACCAATACATTGTCAGAAAGTTTCCAAATCAATTTGGGAAAAAAACGTTTTAAACATTTAAACAAAAAACAAGGAAATACATACAAATAAAAATACACGTTTTGATGGATAAATGCAAGAGATTTAATCATTAATAAATGCAAATGAAATATACTCTTTACATTCTTTTTTTACTGCAACTCATGTCTTGTCTTAGACACACACAAACACACCATAGCTGATGTTCTTTTTGTTCATATCGCGGCACCGAGTGCCACACTATGAGCTTGTAGATCTGCTATTTTTGAAAAATCGTGAAAATGTGTGCATGTCTTTGAATATATATATATATATATACGTATATATATATATATATATATATATATATTCTTTTAAAGCAAACATTAACTAAAATCTTTGCTTCTGGGGGGGTCCCTGGAACAAAATATTTTGAGATGGGGGTCCGCGGCCAAATTCATGTCATTTTGGGGGGTCCTTGACATGAAAAAGTTTGAAACCCACTGATATAGAAACATACATTTTTCAGAAAACCGACATTTTGCAGAATCGGAACCTCAGGCCTCAATGGGTTAAACGCATAGATAATGAGCTCGGGTAAGACGTGCAGATGTATATTGTGATGGAACATGCTGTTGGCGTTTCACGTTTGACGATTCAGAGTGATTGACGTGGTGAATAATGAGTCATAAACAGAAGCAACAGTGATGTAACACGCTGTGAAGTCGGCCTAGTCGCCGTACGCCGAGTTCAAACACAGCATCGATATGAAGTCAGCCTAGTTACTGTATCCCCCGAGTTCAAACACATATCAGCGAGCCTGGAGATATAACACCGCATGACGCTGTAGCTCTGCATATTCTCTCCCTCTCTCTCTCCGTTCAAATCTGCTTTATCGGCATGACACGCATTCCTCTATTGCCCAAGCATTAATGACACACGGTCAGTGGTGGAAAGTACATTTACTTAAGTACTGTACTTAAGTAAAAAAATTAGGTATTTGTACTTTACTTGAGCATTTCTAATTTTCCAATACTTTTACTTCTACTCCACTACATCTCAGAGGCAAATGTTGTACTTTTACTTCACTACAATTATTTGAAAACTTGAGTTACTAGTTACTTTTCAGATATAAATTATGATATTATAAAACATACATTAAACACTTTAGACCTATTTCATACCTAAACTATTTGAAAATAGCCGATCTACAAGCTCACAACGCGTCGCATCGCGACGCGTTGTGAGCTTGTTGTGAGCTAGTTTAGTACTTTTACTTATTATTTTGATGCCAATACTTTTGTACTTTTACTCAAGTCAGTTTTGAATTCTGGACTTTTACTTGTAACAGAGTATTTCTATATTGCAGTATTGGTACTTTTACTTAAGTAAAGAACTTGAGTACTTTTTCCACCACTGCACACGGTAGGATACAAAATAACAATACATATTCAGAATTAGAACAAGTAATACAAACGACACGGGGGAAAACATAAACAAAACGACATTAGTTATCCAATTTTGACCAGGAACGCATCTGTGTAATTTTAAGATTTCAGAAAATTCAAAAAATAGCAGATCTACAAGCTCATAGTCTATGAGCTTATAGATTTGCTATTTTTTGAATAATCGTGAAAATGTGTGCAAATCTTTTAATAAACTGTATATATATATATTTTTAAGCGAACATTTGTAAAATATGTTGTTCCAGGGACCTCCAGAAGCAAAGATTTGATTTGTTTCAAAACAATTATATGTATTCAAAGATTTGCACAAACTTTTCAAAATAGCAGATATACAAGCTTGTAGATCTGCTATTTTTGAATAGCCCAAAGTATAAAAGTAATGGTTATAGAAAAAAAAAAACTAAAATGACACAGTATGCGTTCCCGGTCTTAATGGGTTAATTAACTGACTTATAGTGTTCTCTCTGTCTCTCATTGTCTTTCTCTCTCTCCTTCTATCTCTCTCTCTCTCTCTCTCAGATGAAGGGAATGACAGTGATGAACCCAGTCCCCTCAACAGCTCTCATCAACTCAGCTGGAAACAAGGACGACAACTACTTAGACAGTTAGTACACACACGTGTGTGCGCACGCACACACACACACACACACACACACAGACACAGACACAAACACACACACACACACACACACACACACACACACACACACACACACACACACACACACACACACACACACACACACACACACATTGTTATCCATGCAGCAAATGTAGTACAGCGACGGAGGGAGGGCACCGTATGCGTGGCGTTGCCTTAGAGCGTGCATACTCTCCTGCGGAGTTTCCTTTTATTGTTTTGCCTAGAGGCTATACACCAAGTATAGCCTCTAGACCAGGGGTCTTTGTCATTTTTCAGGCCAAGGACCCCTTAGCTGAGAGAGAGAGATGAAGCAGGGACCCCCCGCCCCACTACATATTAGAGCTCACAATGCATCACAGGACTTTTAGTATGTTGTTCTGGACACCTCATAGAAATGATGTATGGTGTGTTCCGTTACAATTACTTTGTTGTGAAAGGTTAGTGTGCGTGGACTATTAAGTGTGCGGTCCATTCGCTGCTCTGCAAGCTCTTCCTGACCCTTTGATGATGTGGGAAAACGGATCTAAAGCCTTGTGTCTCTCTGTGTCTCTGTGTCTCTGTCTCTCTGTCTCGCTCTCTCTCTTGCTCTCTCTTGCTCTCTCTAGCTCTCTCTCTCTCTCTTTTGTTCTCTCTCGATATATATATATCCATTTCGGTTAGAACAGATTTCATACTTGATGTTATACCGATATATAAAACAATAAGTGGGTGAATAGGCTCTATGCACAGCAGCCATATTGGAAAGAAATTGGGCCCCTTCCCTACTTCCTTCACAGGTGTTACCAATGATACTAATGAAGGCTCTGTTCCATTCTGGTCAAACAGAGTCAGGGTGCTGATAGTGTGCATCTGGAAATACTTGAGAGGGTTCCTCCAAATGGCCCCTTGCGGGTGTGTAACTCTGAGAGTGTACAAATGGAACCCCATTTGTACACTCTCAGAGTTATGGGGGTCCTTGCAATTAATAGGTTTGAGAACAACTGTGCTACACTTAATGGAACAGAGCCTTCATTAGTATCATTGGTAACACCTGTGAAGGAAGTCAGAAGAGGCCCAATTTCCTTCCAATATGGCTGCTGTGCATAGAGCCTATTGCAAATATTATGAAGGTTTTCCACGGCGCCCCTGGTCTGGCCTCACGCCCACCCTAGGGTGGCACTAGAGAGAGCACCCACTTTTGAGAAGCCCTCATGTGAAAATTGCTAGCTCTGTGGATGTGTGTGTGTGTGTGTCACTGACAAAATGTCCCCTGGATCCCGAAATGCCTGTATACAGTAGTTCCACAACTCCCACACAAAGACTGTATTGTCGTCGTGCGGGCGTGTGGAGGGATGAGGCAGGCACTGGCCTACACCACAGAGTCCCTGGGTTTGTGCAGTGGTGAATGAAGTACTCGGATATTTTACTTTAACTCATTTTCTGCCAATAACGCATATATGCCTTCTTTAGAATCCATCACTTGCCTGCCAATAACGCATATATGCGTTTTTTTATTTTTTATTTGACCCAAAGACCAAGGAGATATGATTTTTCGAAGATCTAGACTCCTATCCACTTCCTTGTTAACTTAAAACTTACAAATTCTGTATCTCGGCTCCTGAGTACTTTTTTAATTTCAATGAAAAATCTCTGGCAGACAACTGCAAAAAATCTGAAATAACTCAGGCAGGTTAAGTGTTAAAAGTACCAATGCCACAATATAAAAATACTCTTGTTTCAAGTAAAAGGCCTGTGTTCAAAATGTTACATGAGTAAAAGTACGAAAGTATTGGCATCAAAATAAACGTACTAAACCAAAAGTAAAAGTACTAAAATGTTTGAAAATAGCAGATCTACAAGCTTACAACGCGGCGCACCGCGGCGCGCTGTGAGCTTGTAGATCTGCTATTTTCAAACAGCATATGTATACAATACATGTAGGGCTGAAGTGGTTAATGTATGTTTTATAATACAATAATTTGTATCTGCAAAGTATCTAGTAACTAAAGTTTTCAAATAATTGTAGTGGAGTAAAAGTACAATATTTGCCTCTGAGATGTAGTGGAGTAGAAGTAAAAGTACTGAACATTGGAAATACTCCATTTAAGTAAAAAATACCTCAACATTTTACCTAAGTATAGTACTTGTACTTAGTTACTTTCCACCACTGGGTTCGTGTGACCTTTGAACCTGGGTCACGAACTGACTGGAGAGAGACAGACAGACAGACAGACAGACGGATAGAGAGACAGACAGACAGACGGATAGAGAGACAGACGGATAGAGAGACAGACAGACGGATAGAGAGAGAGACAGACAGACAGACAGACAGACGGATAGAGAGACAGACGGACGGACGGAGAGGGAGAAAAGAAGGAATGAGAGATGCTTTGGTTCAGTCTAGAACAGTAGGGGTTAAACTGTCCCTGCTTCATCTCTCTCTCTCTCTCAGCTAGGGGGTCCTTGGCCTGAAAAACGTTGAAGACCACTGGTGTATTGTGTGTGTGTGTGTGTGTGTGTGTGTGTGTGTGTGTGTGCGTGTGCGTGCGTGCGTGCGCGCGTTTTCATGTTTTGTGAAGGGACCGTGTTTGTGAGTGCGTGTGTGTGTGTGTGCGTTTCCTTTTTTGTGTAGGGACTGTGTGCATGCGTTTGTGGCGGACAGGGGACAGTGAATGGAGGATTGTGTCGAGGCGGGCAGCCCTCCTGCGACTGCAGAGACTGGTACAGAGAGAGAGAGAGAGAGACGGAGAGAGGACATCTTTACTCCTCTGTCTCTTCTCCTCTCCTGCGGTGTGTGTGTGTGTGTGTGTGTGTGTGTGGAGCTGTTACATTAAAACTTCTGGAGTCTTCTACAGTTTTGTGCTTTGGTTTTAACTCCATAGGGAGGTACAGTATGGAACATCTCTCTCTTCTCTGTGATGTAAGACTGGATGTAGGTTGATGTGTTTATAGGTAGAGCCTGACAGATTCCACTTATTTGCAGACATGCTAGGTATTGGCTAATATGCCGCTGTTGTATCCTAAATGTTTTACATTTTAATTGTTTTAGCTTGTAAATCAGCAATTTTTTAAAACTTTTTGAATAAGGAAAGTGGCTAAATAAAAGGAGCTTCAGTTTATGTGTATTTTATATTTGCTTGTTCATTGTCTAATTAAAGTTAGATGTTTTAGAAGTTTAATTATAGGCTTTGCGTATTCTCATCGAAAAGTTTTGTTTTCAATTTGTATCAGGAGTGAAACGTTACACGTTTTCCAAATGTATTTCAGGATAACACTTAACACTTAAAGAAACTCACGCTGCATCTTTAATTGGTTGAATCAGGTTCGGGGATTTTAATCTGACTGTTGGACTATTCATTAAGACTTTCTGACAAACATTTGCAATCATTTCAGTGCCGATTTAGACCAGATTAACATAGTCAAGAGTCATATGGAAAATGTTCAGCATTTAAAACCAATAACTCCATTAAGACAACTACATATCGTCTCTGTCGGGTGGAAACCTCATGCGGTATGTCCAAAACTTTTCAGGATTAAAATTCAAAAATGACAAAAGTAGCAGATCTACAAGCTCGAAACGTGTTGCTTGTAGATCTGCTACTTTTGATGCTTTTAGTGCGACACTGTAGTATGATCAAATAGGGCACTAATTTACCCAAAAAAACTCAAAGTTAGATTATGGAGATGAGAGGTTTCTGCCCGACATCGACAATATGATGGCAGGCAGCTTATTTGAACTGCCAACAATGCATTTAGACTGCGTGCAGATTGTGTGTAGTACAATTCTTTAGCATTACTCTACTGGTGTCAGCATGAGATAAAACCAGTACGGCAAAGGTTCTGGATTTGTTTCCATACATTGTGTCTGGGGTTCCATGTAAGGTTCTCAGAACCTAATTTGGGTACTCGCAGTGGTGTAAAGTAACTAAGTACATTTACTTTTTAATTTTGAGGTACTCTTACTTTACTGGAGTATTTTCCAATTGTCTATGCTCCACTACACCTCAGAGGCAAATATTGTACTTTTACTCCACTACAATTATTTGAAAACTTTAGTTACTTTGCAGATATAAATTCTTATATTATAAAACATGCATTAACCACTTTAGCCCTGTTTTATACCCTAGGCTATTTGAAAATAGCCGATCTACAAGCTCACAACGCGTCGCGATGCGACGCGTTGTGAGCTTGTAGATCTGCTATTTTCAAACATTTTAGTACTTTTACTTTTGGTACTTTAAGTACATTTTGATACCAATACTTTTACTCAAGTAACTTACTCAAATAAATTCTGACATCTACATTGCACTTCTACATTGCAGTATTGATACTTTTACTTAAGTAAAATATTTGAGTACTTTTTCCACCACTGCTCACTAGAACTGCAAAAGAGAACACACTTCCACCCTGTGTACGTTGTGTAGGTCAGAACCGCATGGTTTTCATAGAGTAAAAATGAATTTTAGCAAAAAATATTGTTTTGAAGCAGCTGTTCATGTTTTGTTTGTGTCCCACAAGGGTCAAGTGAGCTTTAATAGAAATTAAATTTGATTGATGATTTCCTCTAAAAACTAGGCAGATTTTAGCAAGAGTAGCTGTGAGATTCCTTTTTTTATAATGACATTTTATTGACAGATACTGTAAGTATCAATGTACATGGCATGCTTTACAAAGAGGTGTCAATGTATTTTTTTTTCCTTGCATGACGAACCGTACATACTACTCAAAGTAACCCACCAATACACATAGGTTACACACATGCACATTATTACAGATAACAAACAAACAAGAAAAAAATCAACAAAAAGCAACCCAATGTCGTAAATATAAAATAAAATAAAATAAAATGCAAACAAGATAAATCTAGGACAGAAGTTTTGTGGAGTTCAATAGGCTATATGCGCAGCAGCCATATTGGAAGGAAATTGGGCCTTCACAGGTGTTACCAATGATACTAATGAAGGCTCTGTTCCATTTAGTGTAGCACAGTGGTTCTGAAACTTTTTAATTTCAAGGACTCCCATAACTCTGAGAGTGTACAAATGGAACCAAATGGACCCTTACGGGTCCATTTGGTTCCATTTGTACACACTCAGAGTTGTACACCCATAAGGGGCCATTTGGAACCCCCTCAAGGAACCCTGGACCACACTTTGAGACCAGAATGGAACAGAGCCTTAATTAGTATTATGGTAACACCTGTTAAGGAAGTAAAAAGAGGCCCAATTTGTTTCCAATATGGCTGCTGTGCATAGAGCCTTTACTACCCTGTATGGCCTGGCCTCTAACTGTTTGACATAAATGTAGAGCGCCCCCAGCTTGTTGGACAACCACCCCCAATGCCTCCATAAAAGGGAAAGGATGAGAAGCATGAGAGGAAATTTGTAAATGAAGATGGAAACTTAACTTGTGATAGGTTGTTCTAGTGGACCATGGTCAGATTGAGTCTGAATTGTTAAAGTGAGACAGTAATGAGTGGCTGCCAGTACTAAAAAATGTGTGTGTTGAGCCCCTGATTGTAATTTATTTCCGGTTTCAAAAAGAGCATGACATCTTGGGGCGGCAGTGGCTCAGGGGTTGAGTGGCCGGGTAGAGTGAACCGGAAACCGCAAGGTTCCTTCCCAGTTTGATCCCGGGCTGGGGCGCTCCCCCAGAGTTAGTGTCGAAGTGTCCTTGAGCAAGACGCTGAACCCCTAATTGCTCCCGATGAGCAGGTTGGTGCCTTGCATGGTTTCCTCCTCCATCGGTGTATGAATGTGTGTGTGAATGGCAAAATCACTGTAAAGCGCTTTGGATAAAAGCGATATATAAATGCACCATTTATCTTGTAGCCAAGATGAGTATGTAATGGTGGTGGTTTGCTACCTTTCCAATAGAACAGAATGTGGCGAGGGGCAATGAGAGAGTAGAATGAGATCACACTAGCTTGCTTTGAGGTAATGGCTAAGATGGCTAAAAATCTGGGCAGATGGCGTTACATTGATATGTAATACCTCAGAGATTGTAGCGAAAAAGTGTTCCCCAAAAAAACCTGTGGGACAATGTCCCTGGTGACACTTCTAGCGAGCCTAGCTTTGCTGTAATGAGCCTGATGTAGTACTGGATTTGGGTGCCTCTGCCAGATATTGGTCTGAAAGAGTGATTGCAAGTTCTGATTCCCAGTCGGATTTGATTTTGTGCAGTTCCCGGATCATTGTCTGGTGAGATAAGACTGTAAAAATATGAGACATGTCCGTTTGGAGTGTCACTTACTTGGAGAAGGTGATCAATTAAAGAAGGGGGTGGGATCTTTGGAAATGTCGGAGTAAGAGACTGTATAAACTAAAGTTTCACATTTGGAAATACCTGAATTGGTCTGATTGGGGTAGGTTGTAATTATCACATAGTTCATGAGAACTTGTGAAATTACAGTTGATAAATAAATCTTTAAAATGACCAAGACGTCTCCTATTCCAGTCAGCAAACCTGGAATCAAGTCGAGTCCCATTTGAAATGTTGCCTAATTCGTGAGCTGTGAATGATTTTGAAGTCTACCAACTGGAAATCCAGTTGCATTTAAACCTAATTTGATGCTGTTGAGACAAGAGCTAAATTGTTTGTTGAATAGAAAAGACAAATAGTCAAATCTGTCTATAGTCTGGTGCACACAATATATACAGCATGTGTCTATAACCTGGTGCAATAGCGTGGGAAAAGATATACTAGTCTATAACCTGGTGCAGTAGTGTAGATCAATGTATACCAGTCTATATAACCTGGTACAATACACACATAAAAATAAAGGGGCCTACTGGAACCAAAACTGGTTCTTCAGAGTGATGCCACAGAAGAACCATTTTTGGTTCCAGAAAGAACCTTTCAGACCATTGATTTGAATGGTTCTATAAAGAACCCAAACCCCTTAAACCGCATGAACTTCATCAACCGGCTGAGATGTTTGTCGAAAATAGCAGATATACAAGCTCACAACGTGTCGCACCGCGACACGTTGTGAGCTTGTAGATCTGCTGTTTTCGAATAATGTCTGCCCGTTAACACATTGACTGCCATCGGCTAATCTCAGAACGTCCATCGTAGTGCCACGCTATTTCTTACCTTTTTTGTTTTGTTGATTCCGTCATAGGCCCCGCTAAATCCGTTTAAAATCCGCGTTCATTTGGTTCGACACAAACACGGGACGCGACCGAACAAAACGCTGAAAACCGTGCCACGATCCGACACTGCATTCTGGAGAACGAGAGGAAAACGCTAAAATGGTGGATGCGGTGAGAAAAACAACAAGCCAAGATAATGGCGTCCAAAGTTGATCGCTAGACAGGAAACGGAGGCGGGAGAAAAACCGGAAACAGTATTATTTCGTTTCCGGTCCGCCCCCTTCGAAACCGGAAGTGCAAAAAAAATCCGGAATCTGCACCTGCACGATTTAACATGGGAAAACACCCGCCCCGTAGGACTACGGGAACGGCAGTTAACGGTTGGATTTAACGGCCCGTAGGACTACGGGCCTGGCAGTGGATGTGTTAAGACGTGGTTTAAGAGTTCAAAGGTTCCTCAAAGAACTTTGAAGAAAGAAAGGTTCTCTAGAACTAGATGAGGAACATGAAGAACCATTCACTGGATCAAATGCTTCTCTAGTAGTTGATGGTTCTTTGTGGAACCATATAGTCTTTTTAAAGAGGTGGTGCCATGGTTTTGCACTTTTTCTGTTTTTCATGTGTCTATGAGGTTGATAGAACCTCATTAAGCCCCCTGGTGGTGTTTTTATGGTGTTTTATGTCTTCTCTGACTATTTTGAGTTTCTACCTGGAGGCTGAAACCTTGAGGGTCAAATGTGCCAATAGAAAAACAGCCCTTTAGTGACATAGTAAAAACATACCCTCCCCCTCATTATCATAACACAACAGGTGTGGGCATGAGGAGGAGGAGGGACTAGGACAGGTGGGTGGTGCTAAGGTGGTGGAGGAGGGGCTAAGGTGAGAACCAGGTATACTTAATGAACTGGAGGCATGTCCACATAAAAACATAATTTTAACAATTTCTGTACACTTTTTTGAAAAAAATCTTCCTCCTAATAAATAAAGAAATACATCACATGGATGCAACTGGGACGCATCATCAGTGTTGTAGCCTGGGGTCATAGGGTGTTTCGGGTCTCGCAACATACAACATACACCCTCGCCCAGGTGACCCAGCCAGGGTTGATCAAGCCCCGACTTACGTCCCAGTAGCACCCACGGTCAGTCCTATAGGGAAAGACAGGGCCACTCAGTCCGCTTCTCCGGAAGTACTCTGCCGGGACTCGGGGAGGCTCTGGCACGTGGAGGGACTAGGCACTGTGGGTTGTCTCCTGGCCGGGCTCCTCCTTCGTCTCACCAGGTCCAGGACCTGAGCGCTGCGCCAGATCAGATGCACCGCCCCGATCCAAACATTTCCTTCTGGCGTGATGGTTCCTTGGGCCGATACCACTAGATTGGGCCGTCTAATGGTATTAGCTCCGCTTGCGGTACGCTGGAATGGAATGGCCCTCCTAAAGGCCTCACCGTGGGTTTGTTGGGCTTCTTCCTCACGGAAGACACAGCATGGGGCGCTAACCCATACTGCTCCCGGGATGCCGTCTACATTCCGGCTGTCAACAGTCTCTCCTGTGGTCACCAAACTATTCCTGGTTGTCACGTAGTCTATAAATTCCTATGAGCCACTATAAATAGAATAACTAATAAAGAAATACATCACATGGATGCAACTGGGACGCATCATCAGTGTTGTAGCCTGGGGTCA
This sequence comes from Gymnoscopelus microlampas, assembly GCF_963454915.1. NCBI lineage: Eukaryota > Metazoa > Chordata > Actinopteri > Myctophiformes > Myctophidae > Gymnoscopelus > Gymnoscopelus microlampas. The sequence continues at coordinate 6,455,987 of NC_139939.1, read as the reverse complement.
TAGGGTGTTTCGGGTCTCGCAACATACAACATACACCCTCGCCCAGGTGACCCAGCCAGGGTTGATCAAGCCCCGACTTACGTCCCAGTAGCACCCACGGTCAGTCCTATAGGGAAAGACAGGGCCACTCAGTCCGCTTCTCCGGAAGTACTCTGCCGGGACTCGGGGAGGCTCTGGCACGTGGAGGGACTAGGCACTGTGGGTTGTCTCCTGGCCGGGCTCCTCCTTCGTCTCACCAGGTCCAGGACCTGAGCGCTGCGCCAGATCAGATGCACCGCCCCGATCCAAACATTTCCTTCTGGCGTGATGGTTCCTTGGGCCGATACCACTAGATTGGGCCGTCTAATGGTATTAGCTCCGCTTGCGGTACGCTGGAATGGAATGGCCCTCCTAAAGGCCTCACCGTGGGTTTGTTGGGCTTCTTCCTCACGGAAGACACAGCATGGGGCGCTAACCCATACTGCTCCCGGGATGCCGTCTACATTCCGGCTGTCAACAGTCTCTCCTGTGGTCACCAAACTATTCCTGGTTGTCACGTAGTCTATAAATTCCTATGAGCCACTATAAATAGAATAACTAATAAAGAAATACATCACATGGATGCAACTGGGACGCATCATCAGTGTTGTAGCCTGGGGTCATAGGGTGTTTCGGGTCTCGCAACATACAACATACACCCTCGCCCAGGTGACCCAGCCAGGGTTGATCAAGCCCCGACTTACGTCCCAGTAGCACCCACGGTCAGTCCTATAGGGAAAGACAGGGCCACTCAGTCCGCTTCTCCGGAAGTACTCTGCCGGGACTCGGGGAGGCTCTGGCACGTGGAGGGACTAGGCACTGTGGGTTGTCTCCTGGCCGGGCTCCTCCTTCGTCTCACCAGGTCCAGGACCTGAGCGCTGCGCCAGATCAGATGCACCGCCCCGATCCAAACATTTCCTTCTGGCGTGATGGTTCCTTGGGCCGATACCACTAGATTGGGCCGTCTAATGGTATTAGCTCCGCTTGCGGTACGCTGGAATGGAATGGCCCTCCTAAAGGCCTCACCGTGGGTTTGTTGGGCTTCTTCCTCACGGAAGACACAGCATGGGGCGCTAACCCATACTGCTCCCGGGATGCCGTCTACATTCCGGCTGTCAACAGTCTCTCCTGTGGTCACCAAACTATTCCTGGTTGTCACGTAGTCTATAAATTCCTATGAGCCACTATAAATAGAATAACTAATAAAGAAATACATCACATGGATGCAACTGGGACGCATCATCAGTGTTGTAGCCTGGGGTCATAGGGTGTTTCGGGTCTCGCAACATACAACATACACCCTCGCCCAGGTGACCCAGCCAGGGTTGATCAAGCCCCGACTTACGTCCCAGTAGCACCCACGGTCAGTCCTATAGGGAAAGACAGGGCCACTCAGTCCGCTTCTCCGGAAGTACTCTGCCGGGACTCGGGGAGGCTCTGGCACGTGGAGGGACTAGGCACTGTGGGTTGTCTCCTGGCCGGGCTCCTCCTTCGTCTCACCAGGTCCAGGACCTGAGCGCTGCGCCAGATCAGATGCACCGCCCCGATCCAAACATTTCCTTCTGGCGTGATGGTTCCTTGGGCCGATACCACTAGATTGGGCCGTCTAATGGTATTAGCTCCGCTTGCGGTACGCTGGAATGGAATGGCCCTCCTAAAGGCCTCACCGTGGGTTTGTTGGGCTTCTTCCTCACGGAAGACACAGCATGGGGCGCTAACCCATACTGCTCCCGGGTAGTACCATAATACCCATACTGCTCCTAGTAGTACCATAATACCTGATGATTATGTTTTAGGGGGGGAAAAAATCACTGAAAATCACGGCACCCCGTCTTTAAAGAATCATTTCAGAACCATTATTTTTCAGTGTAGCATGGAACAACTGACATGGTACTTTTCTTTGTCCGCTGTTGTATTTTCCTCCAGACTCTTGTTCTCATGTGTGTGTGTTTGTGTGTGTGTGTTCGTTCTCAGGTACCTCCAGGAGGTGGGCTACACAGACACCATCCTGGATGTGAAGTCTCAGCGGGTGCGGGCGTTGTTAGGCCTTGCCGGGGACGCGGCGGACAAAGCCAGCGACAGGAGGCCTGAGCCCATGGTCAACGGGACGGAGCCCTCCTCACTGAAAGACCACAGCGTGGTCAGGTTGTTCACATAACACTTCCTTTACAGTCTAATAACGTCGATCATAATACTACAGCGTCACACACAAGCATCAAAAGTAGCAGATCTACAAGCTCGAAACGCGGCTAGGTACACAATGCTGTACATATGCTGTTATTAGTAAACTAAACATCAACATGGTTTGGTTCAGTAAAATAACATTTATTAACATGGTCAGGTAGACAACAGATATAATGTTGTTCAACTTAACAACAACAACTTAAAAAAGAAGTAGATCACTTATGATAATTTTGCTATGATCCATAAGGGATTCAAAGATGACTTGATGAGAGTTGCTACAAAGCTAAAGATAAATATTATTAGAAACGACTTGGAACCTAACAGCCTATCTGTTTTATTCTTCATAACTCTGTCTGTGATATTATTACATTACATTACATTACATTACATTACATTACATTACATTACATTAAAGTCATTTAGCAGACGCTTTTATCCAAAGCGACTTACAATAAGTGTATTCAACATAGGTAGGGAACGAAACTACTAATCACCAGAAGTCTAAAGTGCATTTTCTGCAAAAACAAGCAACCAAGAGTATACCTAGCGCTAAGGTAAAAGTGCAATATATCAGCTACCTACTTTCAAAATAGCAAAATCAAATGAGCAGGAGCTAAAACAAATAAGTGTATCGACTAAACAAGATCCAACAAAACAATACAACAATAAAACAAGTGTTCGTACAACTAGTTAACAACAAGTAGGCCAGGCAGAGAGGAAGGGTAGTGTTTCCACTACCCCTATTATTTATGTGTTTTCCTTTTTTGAGAGAGAAAGTAGATTATTTATTTGTATCATTGTTGTATGTGTTGTTTTTTATTGGTTTTATAAGACATAACAGACAGATACATCAACAAACAAACACCAGACTATAATGCATAATAAACGTGAGTAATTAACCTATCATGATGAGGTATAGGCAACCGCAATACAACAGTTGGACACATTAACAATTGGGCCTGTACAAAGCAGAGCAGTCACACAACACAGTCAAGAAGACCCGTGATAGGACCCCAGATGTATTCCAATGTTGTTAAACCTCTCCAGATGTATCAGTGATACAAACTCATTAAGCCATCTAGTGGAACAAGGAACAATGGAAGTCTTCCACTCTGTCCAACTTACTCTTATGCTTGATACACTAGTAGCAAAGAGAATCATTTTAACACAATCCAGGCCAGAGTTTAATATCATAATGTACTCACCAGTGCCAGCGTTTTATTGTTGTTTTTTTGTTTTTTTCACATCGCCACAGACCTCGCTAAATCCGTTAAAATGGCGCGTTCAACTGTTTGTAAACACACAGGGGATCTGTGTGAGACGCCCAGTGAAAACCGTTTCGATCTGCGATCCGCCATCTTGAAGCTACAGCGGTTTATGCTAAACAGCGATCAGCGATGAGAAAAACAACAACCGAGAGAATGGACATTTAGTTTCCGCTTTAGAGTGGAGGCGGATGGGATCCGGAATTTCCGGATATGGATAATTCCGTTTCCGGTGGTGCTACAATGAAATGTGTCGTGGCGAACGAGGCCTACAATGAAATGTGAACCTGTAAGTAAAAAACAAAAACAAAAAAAACACTTTACGCGACTGGCACGCAATTAAGTAGGTTCGCGTAGATCTACGCGATTGGCACTCAATGTGTTAACAGAGTACGGCAGAGCGACAGAAGCTTCGGAGCAACCAAACAAGCCAGTTAGTGCATGATCAGGTTCGCTCTGAAAACGGTATACTCTGCTATACCAAGCATCTGAAATAGTTGGATACATTTTTGTTTATCATTGTTGTAGTAATAACAGTTTTTCTCTATCTCTCTCTCTTGTCTCTCTCTCTCTCCAGTAAAGCAGGTATGTCTGACTCGGCCAGTGTTCTGGAGGTGTTTAAGTTCATAGAGAGCACGGCAGCAGAGTTCAGCGACGAAGACGAGGATGATGACAGTGAAGGAAAAGACAAGACCATCCTGGACCTAGCTACGGTACACACGCTATATCGTCACTGTCGGGTGGAAACCCTCACATGTCCAAAACTGTTAGCTTTTCAGGATTCAAATTCAAAAATGGCAAAAGTAGCAGATCTACAAGCTCAAAACGTGTCGCTTTGCGCCGCGTTTCGAGCTTTGAAAAATCTTTTAACCCATTAAGACCGGGAACGCATCTGTCATTTTAGATTTCTTTGGCTATTCAAAAAATAGCAGATATACAAGCTCATAGAACATTTGTGCAAATCTTTGAATATATATATATTTTTAAGCGAACATTTGTAACTCACATCTTTGCTTCTGTGGGGTCCCTGGAACAAAAATATTTTACAAATGTTTAGCTTTAAAAAATATGTATTCAAAGATTTGCACAAATCTTCATGATTCTTCACAAATGGCAGATCTACAACGCTATGAGCTTGTATATCTGCAACATTTTGAATAGCCAAAGAAAAGAAAAAATGACAGAGATGCCTTCCCAGATTGATTAATCTGACACACTTTTGAGACCTCCCTTCTAACACACGGTTGCGTTATCCAGTGCCCGTCCTACTTTGGCCCTTTTGGTCATGGAACAACCTCCAGTCTAGACTCAAACTGTCATCACTAATTTCCCTCAGGAGTTTCATAAAGCTCACCCACTGAAGCCCTTTCCAGTTGCCGCTCCTGTTTCGATTGATGTGTGATCCCTTTTTAACTTTCACCTTTTTGTTCTCACCATCTCTTCTGTGATGTCTTAGATTTATTCCTTGTGTTCTTTAGTTTTATTTGACCTTTTTTTTTTATCTGTGTGACCTATCTTTCTTGTAAAAGAGACCTATCCCTCCATGTTTTTACTGGTTAAATAAAGTTCATAATAATTCATTTATGAAAAGAATAGGACTCCTGTTAACACATTCTCTGCCAGGTCTTAATTAATCAACGTATCCACCTCTGCCAGCATGTTTACCTTATTTTGACGATCCACGGAGCGCCACGGAAGCCATGTTATGGACGCGGATGTAAACACAGGCTGTCTGGGGGTGGGGGGGGGGTCTCGTCTATCCACCGAAGCGCAAACATGTTCAACGCGATCGTCCGTTCTGTTGTTATCGGCAGTTGAATATGGCTCGTTTTCACCCAAAAAAGAAGAAATCCGAGCTAGATGTGTTTTTCTGATGGACTGACATGTTTTCTGATGTGACATGTTACCACTAATAACGTCTAGGAGTCTAGGGTTTAGGAGGTAACAGTTCCAGCAGAGGCCCTGTCCACACGTATCTGTTTTTTAAACGCAGCTTTTTCTATGCGTTGCATTCGTCCACATGCACACATGTTTTTCGTCCCCTGAAAGCAGACTTTTTGGAAAACTCCGGCCACAGTGAAAATGATTAAAAACGCTGTTTTTGCGTTGCCATGTGGACAAGATAAACTGAGTTTTGGGCTGCCACGTCGTCATAGTACAGTACTGTATGTGCCGTGTTTAGTTTTTGCTTTTGAGGTCATGTTCTCGTACCATTTTTTAAAAAACATTTAACATTTTTTTTCTCACAGTTGGTGAGGAAGAAACAATCGTCGACGCCGTCCAGCACGACCTCTGACCTCAGCGATGACCCCGACACGGAGGAGGCTCTGAAAGGGTTCGACTTCCTGTCCAGTCCTGACGAACTGGACGGCTCCATGGAGTCTAAGAGCGGAGAGGACAGTGGAGACTGGGGTGAGAATAATGTTACACTTGACTGTTGGTTATTTACACAATAGGCTCTATCCACGGCAGCCATATTATGAAGCAATTCACAGGTGTTACCAATGATACTAATGAAGGCTCTGTTCCATTCTGGTCAAACAGAGTCAGGGTCGGTTGCACCAAGAGGGATTAAGCTTTAACCTGGTTTAAATCAAGGTTTATCTATTAATCCAGTTGCACCAAACTTTAAACCTAGTTTCCACTAACCAGGTTTAGTTTTAAACCATCCTTTAATCTTGTTTTTTATTTTCACAGTAAACCTGGATTAATGTTAATCCTGTTGCACCACTACTTTAAACTCCAATTTAAATGTCAGTAAGGGATTAATTCTAAACTTGCAGTACAGGTGGTTTAAATGTAAACATGGCAGCATATATCAGATGGCTTCATGAAAACGAAAGAGTAGCTCAAAGAAAAATAAGGGACCGTCTAAACCCAGTCGAATGTTATGATAATGCTGAATTTAAAAGGCGGTACAGATTCAGCAAAGAGACTGTAATGAGACTGCCACGCCTGCCCACATTATCTCAAAAGTGAATAAAAAAGTAATTCTAATGATATTTGGCTCAAGAGAAGAAGTATTCCTTTTTATTTACAGCGCAAATCCAAGATGGCGGACACACAACAAAGTTTAATCCATGAAATAATCACTGTTTAACGTTTTAATCACTGTTTAAAGTTTTAATCACAGGTTAAGGATTTAAATCACAGATTTGTTAAGCAATGCTTAAAATTAAGTGGTGCAACACAACTCGAATTAAAATAAATCCTAGATCAACAAATCTTTGATTAACCCTAAACTAAGCTTTATTTAATCCTTCTTGGTGCAACCGACCCTCAGGGTGCTGATATTGTGCATGTTGGCTCACTGGAAACACTCTGTTACACCAGTGGGTCTACAGTTGGGGTCCAGGGACCCTCATGGGCTTCCAAATGGCCCGTTACAGGTGTATAACTATGAGAGTGTACAAATGGAACCAAATGGACCCGTAAGGGTCCATTTGGTTCAATTTTTACACTCAGAGTTATGGGGATCGTGGAAACCACTGTGCTACACTAAATGGAACAGAGCCTTCATTAGTATCATTGGTAACACCTGTGAAGGAAGTGATAATATGGCTGCTGTGCATAGAGCCAAAGATTTTTAATTTTAAAGATACGCAATCTCCGGTTTACTTCCCGTTTCTGCGTGACGTAGGTGGACACCTTTTTAGGAGACAGGAAGCAAGTTGGAGTCTATTGATTCCAATGGAAGAGTCAACGTGAACACAGCTTCTGAACCATTCCTTAGCTCCATAGATACTGAACTAAATATTGGACCCAATCATCACAAGCCACACAATATGTACAAGATTTTCATACTAAAATGGCTTTTTTTAGAGACACAAATTAGGAGAAAATCTACTTTGTTATTGACCTTTCTCTATCCCATCAACACACTCTCGCGAGATTTGGGGAGATATCTGAAGAGTCCATCTGCAGTCTGACGGACGAGACATAGAGGGCTCTGTCCCTTATTTTTTTAACTCTATGCTCTGTCCCTATAAAATGTTCTAAAAACTGATTAACTGAGATTATATATGTGAATATAGTACGTGAAAATCAAAATGTGTGTTCCAATGCTCAATAATATAATGTTCCATTATTAACTGTCTTGGTTGATGGGGTATGATTTGGGAATCATAACATTTTGCTAAACATAACATTCATGCTAATTTTCTAAACATACTATGGTCTATAGTGGTAAAATATATACCTTATAAATAAGGGCCTTTTATTTATAAGGTATATGTAATATTTTATATATATATATATATTTATAATTATAGTTATATATCTCTATATATGGTTAACATTGAGCAGAAACAGGAGCACATCTAGCATAAGACTGAATAATGTGTGTTTGTAGTGGGAATTTCATAGGTTTCTTAAAAGCATATTTGCCAATAACAGTTTGCTTTCAAACATGCAAAGCAATTATTTTCTTTACGAAGAAAATACACAAATACACATTCATATGACGTTGTCAGCCAGGGAGAGGGGAGGGGGAGGGTGGTGGGGTGTTCGGGGGAGAAGACAACCATGCCTACTTAGGAGACCATTTGTAGGATTTGTGTACCACTTCGCCTCTAGTGGATCCAATGGAGAATGCGTATCTTCTATATTAACAATCTTTGATAGAGCCTAGCTATCTGCACTCACACTGAACTCCACTCAGCGTACAGGATGTGTAAACCATTACCGAGGGTGTGGGTGAGACTGGAAGAAAGGCTGAAGGCTCATGTATACTTAACCCATTAAGACTGAGAACAAATCTGTGTCATTTTTTAGATTTCTTTGGCTATTCATAAATAGCAGACATTCAAGCTCATAGCACGGCACACTGAGCTTTATTTTTAATCGTGGAACATTTGTGCAAATCTTTGAATATATATATATATATTTTTTTTTTAAACTGGTTCACTGTGTCAAACGATGCTGATACGTCTACAAAAATATGGACTGATGAAGCCTGGGCAGCATGGAGTGCCTCTAAAGTGCTTTTTTCAGTTGAACGGGCTGCTTTGAATCCAGAATGGAGAGAAAGCTGGCGAGAAACGACTTTGTTCAAAAGCATTGAAATGAAAGGGAACAGGTTATCGGTGGTTCTTGATGTCTCATCATGGGTCAGAATCGATTTCTTGAGGAGCGGAGTAAACTGACTTGACATGAAGGCAGCCTGAGGTCATGGATGTGTTGATGAGTTTTGAGAGTAGATCGGAGGCAATGATCTGGAAGATGGAGGAGGGCAATGGGTCCAGAGACTCTAGAGCAGTGCTTCTCAACTAGTGGTCCGGGGACCACCAGTGGTCCTTGGGAGGGGTTCCAGGTGGTCCCCAGCTAAATGATTAATGGAGAGTCGGTAACCAAATGGACCCTTATCGCCTAGATCTTTAACTCTTGAGAGTGTAAAATGAAACCAAATGGACCCTTATCGCCTAGATCTTTAACTCTTGAGAGTGTAAAATGAAACCAAATGGACCCTTATCGCCTAGATCTTTAACTCTTGATAGCGTTAAATGAAACCAAATGGACCCGTAAGGGTCCATTTGGTTTCATTTTACGCTCTCAAGAGTTAAATTATTGTTAAACATCTGCATTACTTAATTAAAGAATTGTTATTTTTGATCAACGTTTGCCTGTTATCTCTCCTATGGTACCAACATCAACACAGCATGGAATTGTGGACAAAAATCGTATCCAACGACAACGAAATATTCTAAGGATATTCTTTGGGTCTGAGAGGCTAAATCTCATCAAACGGTGGTTTGGTGGCTCAAATGCCGAATAAATAATGGACCTTGATATGAAAAGGGTTGAAAACCACTGCTCTAGAGAGGACAGGTGGTTGGTTCTAGTGGAGGACACCACTTCCAGGAGCTCATCTGGAGATGCAGAAGAGAAGACAATGACAAGTTGTGGTTAGCATTATGTGAGTGAAGACAATAGATTCATGGGAAGATGGGAGAAAAAGCTTTTATCATCATCAAAGTAGGTGATGAAAGCTTCAGTAGTAGTAGTAGTAGTAGTATTTAACAGTGCAGTACTATTTAGTTGTACTTTTAACACATCGGGTGCCAATCACGGTCTGAACCGTGTGTTTACTGTACATAGTAGCGCTCCGGTGCCGTTCACGGTCTGAACCGTGATTTCAGTCTTTTTGTTTTTTTCGTTTTTCTCCGCGCGGGCGGGGCTAGAGCAGCTCTGGGACCTCCCATTGTAATCCTGCGAAGGAAGTGCCAGATCGCTCACCTCCGCTTCCGCTTCCTGTCTATTTCCTACTTTGAAACGCCTATATCTCCGAATCTGTTTCCTGTGGGGAAAACCGGTCATGCGCGATGCGCGATCCCCCTCCGCTGTAACTCGCGAGGGGAATGTTATGGTTCCAGGCTGTAGCCAGACTCATGGCACAACATGAATCGAGGCTTTTTTTGGCGTGGATTTGCTTGTAACGCACGCGGAAGCTTTAAACAGCAAAGCGCAGTCAATGGGGAGAATGCTGGCACCCACGGTAAGTTGTTATGAAAAAATGCTGGCACCCGATGTGTTAATAGTAGTACTATTCACTGTAGCAGTGCTACTATTACAGTGAAAGTAGAATTACTAGTACAACTTAGTAGTATTGTAGTAGTAGTATTAATACTCTTACTAGTTTTACTACTCTTAGTAGTAGTATTAATAGCAACAAATAGTATAGCACAGGTTTACCCTGAAACACCCTGACACCTCCTTTTCCTGTTCCTTCTTTTCCTTCACTTCCTGTTTGTTCTTTTCCTTCACCTCCTTTTCCTGCTCTTCCTTCACCTCCTGTTCTCTGTTCTCCTGTTCCTTCTTTACCTTCACCGCCTTCTCCTCCTTCCTCGTTTTTCCTGTTCCGCCTCCTTCTTCTTCCCCATCCTCTGCTTCCTGTTGTTGCCCCTGTTTCTCCTACCCTCCCCTCACCTCACCTCCTGCTCCTGCTGGGTGTAGATAAGGAGGCGCAGTGGGAGGTGGACCAGGGTCTCATAGCCCAGCTGAAGGAAGAGTACAGGAAGGAGCGCAAAGGCAAGAAAGGGGTGAAGAGTAAGTTTACCTGTCTGTCTGTCTGTCTGCCTCCCTCCCTCCCTGTCTGTATGTCTGTCTAACTGTCTGTCTGTCTGAGTCTACCTGACGCTCTCCGACTGTCTCCCTACAGTATCTTAATCTCTCATGTCTCTTCTATTCTTTCTATCAGGGGTCGGCAACCTTTTTGACATGAAGTGCCATGTTTTTATTTTCTTGATAGTCAGGGTGCCATGTCAACATTAAGTTTAATTATGACACCACATAAACAAAGACATTCCAACAGGTTATGGCTGTCCATATACTTTACACAAGCATTTTCTTTCACATCAGGACACTGTACTGATCATTAGACAATAACCCCCACCTATCTCCCTGACTCCGACCCCTTCTTATTCATCAGTCAGAGTTCAGAGTTTGCATACCATGGACACATCACATTGTATTGTCTCTGTCTTGTCTGCTTGATCCTTGAAAGAAAACTAATTATCCTTCCTCTCACACTTACCAGTGTGCCAGTGATTACCCTTCTCCATGCCAATGATGGCGCCCGTGCCTAAGGTTGCCTTCACCTGCTCTACATATACCGGCATCGGTTCCGGTAGGAGACACAAAGGAGACTCTTTGTGTCTCCTACCGGAACCGCTGCCGGTCATCAAATTATTGGCTTAGGAATAAGACAAAAAAAATATCCACGAATTCAAGTCTTCATGGGGTGACTTATCGATAGAAAACAAGTAATTTTTTGGGTGAACTAATTTTTTGTGTGTGTCCGCGGACACACATTTTTTGTGTGTGTCCGCGCGCATGTGTGCACAAGTGTGTGTGTGTGTGTGTGTGTGACAACACCAGCTGGCGTCCATGTTAAACACCTCACCTCCAATTCTCCATCCCCTTCTGCACCTCTAGCGCCCTCTAGCTGTGCTGGCTGTAGCTTCAGTTTCACGTTGGTTCTTCAGTGGTTGTAGGCATTAGGTTCTGCTGTCATTCTGACCTCTCATGTCTTCAGACACATGCGGTGGTGCTGTCAGACCACCAATAATACTATCATCTATGGGCTGTGGATGCAGCAATGTGCGAATAGACCACCTGTTCCCGTAGACCACCTGTTATTATGCCATGGACCACTAGTGGTCCGTGGACCATTGGTTGAGACACGGCGATGCAGAGGAACCGTTGTGAATTCTCCAACGACCACGAAACTCAACAGAGTTGAATGGGACACCCAGCTATTTAAGCTCGATGCTTGATTTAAATCATTTTGAACAAACGCGTGTCACATCTCCGAGAGATGTTTATGTCGCCTCTGTCGGGTGGAAACCTCATACGTCCAAAACTGTTACTTTTCAGGATTCAAATTCAAAAATGGCAAAAGTAGCAGATCTACAAGCTCAAAATTTGAGCTTGTAGATCTGCTACTTTTGATGTTTGTGTGTGACGCTGTAGTGTGATCAAGTAGGGCATTAATTTATGAAAAACACAAAAAAGTGAAAAATATGGAGATGAGAGGTTTCTGCCCGAGAGCAACGACATCCAGCCCTAACTTCCACACCCGCTTCTGTTGGCGTTGCTCTCATGTTTATAGTAGGCTAGTCCATTCTGCTGCACATGGTACTGGAACCACTATGGTTCTGGTTTGTTGCTCTCTCTCTCCAACTGTCATTTAAAGAAGCTTCTTTTCTCAGCCGTCTCATCCATACAAAAGCTGATGATGTGTCTCCTCCATTCTGCTGTCATTCACTGTGCTGTTCTCCTTGTATTTCTCCGTTCTCCTCCGTTTCCTCCTTCTCCTTCCTCATGACACCACCTCCCTTCTCCCATTTCCATCCTCCTCTCCTCTCCTCTCCTCTCCTCTACCAGGACCAAACCGTTCCAAACTCCAGGACATGTTGGCTAACCTCCGGGAAGCAGAGGACCTCCCATCCCTGCAGCCTCCACTGCCGCCTCCCTCTCCCCGACCCAGCGTACCCAGGCTCAGTGAACAGGACATGGGACGGACAGAAGAAGGTAAGCTGTAGTGTCAGATGTGATGAAAATCCTATTGACCCTGACACAACGTGATGTGATCCTCTGCAATAATAACAACAACAACAGAAGCATCCAGAGGATTAAAGTCATTTGGATTTCACTAAAAGCCAGCATGTCATTTTCAGTCATGAGATTTAATGTTGGCCCAGCGGTGGCCCATAGATGGCTTAACAGAACAACGTGTAAAAATGCATCCCAACAAACTTTCAGATGCTGTTTTTCTCCCAGTATGGAGGAAGAATGCTTAGGATTTTTACTGTGATCTCTCGCTCTTGAAATATATAATCTTTTGGTTTTGTTGTGTGTAAACAATAATAAGCAGTTGTCCCCCAAACCCCACCCCCAGTGGCTGTCATAAGAACGGAGGGAGCGCTCTATGATCATGGCACCAGAATCTGCTCTTGCTCGCGCAGCTGCAGCCCGTCAAGCCTAATTTATGCTCCGTCCCGCGAAGGTGTCGCGCACAGAGAACGGCTGTGAATAGCAGACCTCCAAGCTCACAACGGTCTCATCCGTGACGCGGTTGTGAGCTTGTATGGCAGCTGTTCTCGGTGCGCAATACTGTTGTGCGGTGAATTACATATGTCTCGCTAGGGCTCACCTCACAAGCCAACACACAAGAGGAGGTTGAATGAACTGAAACCAGCGCACCCCAAAACAGCAGGTTTGGGGATCTGTTGGGAATTGATTACATGAAACAGTCACCTGTGCGTCCAGTCTCAATGTTTGTAAACAAATAATTGGTCTATACCCTATAGTAGCAGTGTTCACAAGGCAGCAGAGGACTGTGTCCATCTTATTACACTAGTGACTCCTACTGGTAGGCCGAGGCGCCTGCACTTGTTGCTCTCGGCTGGAGTTTCTGCTGCGTCTCAGGTCCTGAATGAAATCCTCATTTCCTACACTTGCATCCTTTCCTTGCATGTTAGTCCCTCTAGTCTCTGAGGAAACGTATTGGAAAGGAGAAGAGGAGAGAGGAAAGGAAAGGAGGAAAATGTGTTTCCATAAGTGGGCCGTAAATTCCTCTGAAGTGCCTTGTCGTGCGACATTTCTGATGACTACAACAGAGGGGACAGGCCCCCTCCCTTGTATATTGTCAGCTAGAGGGGCAGGATCATCACACGCCATGCTGTTCGGCCCAAGAGCAAAATAGCAAGCCCCACCATCTCCGGTTTACTTCCTGTATCTGCGTGAAGTAGTCGGACGCCTTTTTAGGAGATAGGAAGCAGGTTGGAGTCTTCTCATTCCAGTGGGAGAGTGAACGTGAACCATTCTTTAGCTCCATGGTCACTGAACTAGATATTGGACCCAATCGTCACAAGCCACACAATATTTACAAGATTTTCAAACTAAAATGGCTTTTTTCATAGAGACAAATCAAGAGAAAATCTACTTTTTTATCGATCTTTCTATGTCCCAGCAACATACTCTCGCGGGATCTAGCACCAGTAAACCGAGAAACATTGGACGTTCGCGAGATTTGCCGTCAGGCGCCGGCGCCCACTTAGCAGACAATTTGTAGGATTTGTGTACCATGTTGCCTCTATTGGCTCCAATTGGGATGGTGTATCTTCCTAAATTAACAATCTTTGGTTCAGCTTGGAAAGACTTCCTGGTAGGAAGCACTTGGGTTTCCTACTTCCTACCTCCTCATTGATGCTTCCTAATCCTATTTCCTATGTCCCTCGAGCAGGCATAAGGCATTGACACGAGGAGCAACATGGACGGATTTCTACTTCCTGTAGGAGATAGGACAGATCAGAATAAGGATCTGAGACGCAGCCCTAAAGTTGGAGAAACGGCTAAATCGGGGAGAGCGTAGAAGAAGAATGAAAAGAGTTAATTCATCCATGACTTATTAAACCACATGAACCCTAGCGTCCCTATTCTGGGGTGAACGTTTGGCAAAAATATCATCTATAATAAACTCACAACACGTGGTTTAAGTGGCACTGAGATTGACTCAGTAATTGAGGTTTGGTAATGTCTTAAATCCTTTAAAATTACAGGAAAATAGTGTGTTTGTGTTATATATTAGACAGTGACATGTATTGATGGTGGTTTGGTCTTTTAGCAACCTCACCTCAGCAGACTATACGTTGTTTTATATAAATTATTATTATTTTTTGGGGCCAACTGTGGACATATGACTGACATGTGTGTTACTGGACCTTTAGACATAAAGAAACAAGGTTATACGCAGGGGTGCACATAACTGGTGCGCAGGTGGGAATGCGCACCCAAAATAAATAATGCGCACCACATCAGACGACGCGAGGCGCTTTTGCGTACCAACAGCTGGGACAGGAATTTCCAAGCTTTTATTTTTTAGCAAAACTAAAAAATAAAAGCCTGGAGATCGAGGCTAGGAATTTACTTCCTGAAGCCACACTCACACACTCACGGTAAAGCACGCGTCGGCCCCATGTACAGCCATTAGCCGCAGGGGAAGGGGTCGCATGCTGCACGCGCTTGTGTGATTGTTGCCTCGCGTCGCCTCACATCGCCTCGCTGCGTGCACGCAGCCAGCAGCGGCTGTTAGAGGCACTCGTCACCGATGATGAACGCACCGTCACGGTGCAAAAATATGCCGTGAACGTCCAAATCTGGCGGATAAAAGCAGCGCAGCACAGGGCACCAACCTTGGGGGCTTCTCCTAACAGCGTGTGAGAAAAAAAACGGCGAAAATCGGCGGAATTTGGAAGCAGAGCGTCCTTTTTCCTCGCGCAGCAACCCCCCCCCCCCCTTGACAAAACTGTCCGGTGGGCGCCGTGCTGTTTTTTTTTAACACAAATGTTCTCTTCTGGGGGGTCCCTGGCACAAAACATTTCCAGGGGGTCCGCGGCCAAATATATATACATTTGGGGGTCTTTGGCACGGAAACGTTTGAGAACTACTGTCCTAGATGGTCTTTCTGATGCAGATAATCATGCAGTTATAAACAGAGGCTGGTCCCATATGTTTTTACATAATCGTTGCTGTCGGGCAGAAACCTCTTATCTCCATACTTTAACTTTTTGAGCTTGTAGATCTGCTATTTTTGTATTTATTTTTATTTGAATCCTGAAAAGTAACAGTTTTGGACATAGATGATGATCTCCACATTGCTGCTAATAGAATTTATAGCATCGGCTCCATCTTGATCTCAATCTGTACTCTGCCGCACGACGGCATCGCCCGCTGAGGAGAATAGATCTTCAACTGTGTGTGTGTGTGTGTGTGTGTGTGTAGAGGTGATGACCTTCCTGCCCTCATCAGGGAAGACCTTCATCCTGGGTCATGACGAGGCAGATTCCAGTGAGATGGGACTGGGAGAGCTGGCTGGACTCACCGTGGCCAACGAGTCAGAGGGCCTGGCCTACGACGTGAGTACACAGTACACACATATCGTTGCTGTCCGGGCAGAAACCTCTCATCTCCATATTCTAACTTTTTGCGTTTTTTTAACCCATTAAGACCTGAGGCCGCGTCTAAAAAAAATCTAAATCCTAACAATTTTTCGGAAAAAAATATAAAAAAATAATGTTCACGATTTTTCATAAATAGCAGATCTACAAGCTTGTAGCGCGGCACTCGGTGCCGCGCTATGAGCTTGTATATCTGCTATTTTTGAATAGCCCAAAGAAATCTAAAGTGACACAGATGCGTTCCAGGTCTTAATGGGTTAAATAAACGCCCTACTTGATCATACTACAGTGTCACACAAAACAAAAGCATCAAATGTAGCAGATCTACAAGGTCGAAACGCGGCGCGTCGAGCTTGTAGATCTGCTACTTTTGAATTTGAATTCTGAAAAGTAACAAGTATCCAGTTTTATTGAACACTTTTCAAGTTGTTGACCATTTTGAAAGCTTCTCCAGAAAACGCTGATTTGAATCTGCAGCCTTCATCATCACAAAAGGCTTTTTTTCAGCCCATAGAACCTTCTGCTTCTATTGCAGTGTTTGGAATTGTTCCACAAGAAAGACAACTTAGTCGCCAAGAAAGGAATACGATAGCCTTTGCATCCCTTTTGGCTAGGCGTCTGATACTGCTTAAATGGAAAGAAAAACTCCCACCAACTTTCAAATCGTGGGTTAATGATGTTATGCATCATTTGACTTTGGAGAAAATTCGCTACTCCACAAGGGGGTGTGCTCTGAAATTTTACACCATCTGGCAACCTTTTTTAACATATATAGAGAGACTGAATGCTGCTGACATTAATGGCCCATAAATTGACCCCACTGAATTTGTTTTTGTATTATATTCTTTGTGTATTTTTGGGGCGGTGTAGCCGCCCCCTATAAGTGAGTTTTGGACACCGACCAAAAAATTTGTATACCCCCTAACCCTTCCATTGTTAATGCAAATCGATACTTTTGCAAATCGATACTTTTGCAAAGTCAGCCAATCACATTACAGCTAGTGTCATCACCACTAACTGTAATGTGATTGGCTGACTTTGCAAATTCAGGACTGTGATTGGCTAGCGAAACACATGACACATGTGCAGCCCTATGAATAGCAGTATTGACTTTAAATTTTAACCTTTTTTTAAAGTGAGTCATGTTGTGATGACCACACACCGCCCACTTCACACTGGGTGTGATTTTTTTTAATTCATTTTAAATCTTTATTTAATAATATATAGGGTTGTCCGATATTGGCTTTTTTACCGATAACCGATATACCGATATTGTCAAACTCTTAATTACCGATACCGATATCAACCGATACCGATATATGCAGGGATTATTGTGATTAGGGTAAGCTCAAATTTCATATCACACACACCATACAGTAAGAACTACTGTAAATTATAAAAAAAATAAATAAATAAATAAAAAACCGATACCGATATTTTCCGATATCGATTTTTATGCTAATATCGGCCGATAATATCGAACATCCCTAATAATATATATATTCTACTTTGTATACTTTATTTTTTATTTTTTGACTTGTTTTCATTTTTCATTGCAATTGTGTCTTATTTGTTTGTATTGTCCTTTGTGTTAATGGTACAATAAGATACCAGGGTTGTGTGGCTCTTTTCGGAGCGGGAACCCTGGCATACTGTTTTTGTATGCCTTTTATTATTGACCTATATGTGAAAATATAAAATAAAGAAACCTTGAACAAAAAACCAACATGATGGCGGTTAATCGTGCATCCCTTTACATACTGAACAGTTGGGATGTAACGATGCAGTAACTGTATCAATGAAAAAATTATAATAATAATAAAATAGCAGATCTACAAGCTCATAGCGTGGCACAGAGGCTTATATAACTGCTATTTTTGAATAGCCAAAGAAATCTTAAAACGACACGGATGGACTTAATGGATTGATTTGTTCCGTCTGCGCAGATCGCCAGCAACCAAGACGCTCTGAGGAAAACGTGGAACCCAAAGTACACGTTACGGAGCCACTTTGACTCCATCCGCAGCCTGGCCTTCCACCCTGTGGAGCCCGTGCTGGTCACTGCCTCGGAGGACTGCACGCTCAAGCTGTGGAACCTGCACAAGACGGCTCCTGCCAAGAAGTAATGACACTCATTCAACCACTGCGGTGTCGATTTTCACAGCAAAATTTTGACTTAGTTTTTGTCAAAGTCTTTAGAATTAAATTACATTTTAGTTTTAGTCATATTTTAGTCATCTGAAAAAGTTTTTGTCTAAAATGTATCTTGGCGGGCGTTATAATGCCTGATTTATAGTGCCGAAAATAGCCGATCTACATCTTCACTGTAGATCGTCACTCTTGTGCGCGTTGTGAGCTTGTAGATCTGCTATTTTCGGAGCATGACGCCTGCACACAACCAAGCATAAAATGACTTGTCTTTTAGTTCTTCAGGATGTCTTCTCCACTAGTCCCTCACTAACATTTCTAGTTTTTATTTGTTGACGAAATTGTCAGTATATTTAGTCATAGTTTTAGTCATCATAGCTTAGTTTTTATTTCGTTTTTATGTAGTTTTCATCTGTGAAAAAAGGTAGTCGACGAACAGTTTCCGTCATGGTTTTAGTCCTGAGTAGCTTGGTACTGGGGACCTTGCACCAATTTTCAACCTAATTTTCAAATTTTCAAATCTTTATAATTGGTCCTCACTATGGCACCATTTCTGTCTACTCACTCTGTGTTTCAGAGGAGGGCTGTGAACAGTTTCAATCTGCCTACAAGTGACTTCATCGGGAATGCAAGCTAATAGAAACTATAGCTTTTATGTTCCTGGAACGTTGGCGTGCTGAAATAGAAGCTATTGTTCTTGCATTGATTTAAAAAAAAATCTGCCTACTGGATGATGCCATTGAACTGTCCACAGCCCTCCTCAAAATGCATCACGTTACGAGTTTAAGAGTTTTGGTGCTGATTTTAGGGTCAAGGCTTTGAACTTGTCACTCCCTGGAAGCATGCGCCTTAAAAATAGGTAAATAGTTATTGTCACATGTAATGATAACTTTGTTTAACCTATTTTAATTCATCATTTATATGTGTATTATTTCCTTTTGTCCAGGGTTTGAGGGAAAGTTTAGCGAATGGGACAGCAGGGAGGAACTCTAGAATCAGGCTACAGGTGGATGCTAGGGCGGAGGAGGGGGTGGTGAGGCTACAGGTGGATGCTAGGTGGTTTGTTCAGATCCACCTGACCTGTCGTTCTGTGTTCTGTGTTGTGGTTCGTTCAGGTGTGCTGCTCTGGACGTAGAACCTATCTACACCTTCAGAGCTCACTGGTGAGTTGTGCCTGCATGGAACTACATAGAACGACTGTGTATATACAGCTCTATAAAACCATATTGGAAAGAAATTGGGCCTCTTCTTACTTCCTTCACAGGTGTTACCAATGATACTAATGAAGGCTCTGTTCCATTCTGGTCAGGGTGCTGATATTGTGCATGTTGGCTCACTAGAAACACTCCATTTTGGTTCCCAAATGGCCCCTTATGGTGGGTGTGCAACTCTGTTGAAAATAAGACAACCGCTATGCCACACTAAATGGAACAGAGCCTTAATTAGTGTCATTGGTAACACCTGTGAAGGAAGTAAGAAGAGGCCCAATTTCTTTACAATATGGCTGCTGTGCATAGAGCCTATTCCGATTTAGTCTTAATCTTTTGAATAACACACCATTTAGTTTTAGTATTTTTAGTCATCTGAAACAGTTTAGTCTTAGGGTCATTACAGACAGGGTGGTTCTCACTTGGATCAGCGGGTATCGCGATCATTGTTGTTTTGTCCTCCTGCGCGTAGCGGGGTAAAAAAAAAGGCTGACCACAATCCAGCTCTTGCCGCCCCTGCGTGTGTGCACAAACGAGCGCGAGCGCGAACATTTCACGGGACTGCGCCCACTCGCCTCACCGCCCTTCAACTTCTCTGCGCGTCCCAAATAATCAACCTCTCTCTGCCTCTCGATGAAAATGAATTACACAGGCGCGTCGGCCCGTCGTTTCAGACGGGGAGCGGCCGAGTTGGCCGCTCCCCGTCTGAAACGACCCGTAGTCTAGTCTTAGTCAACTAAATATCAAAAATCTTAGTCTTTTAGTCTTTGTCAACCAAATTAAATGAACACTGCCAGTGTTAATTCTGATCGCAAATTCTGATTTCGTCTTAGTCAACAAAATGAACAGTGCATACAACTGCTTTAACCCATTAAGACCGGGAACGCATCTGTGTCATTTTAGATTTCCTTGACTATTCAAAAATAGCAGATCTACAAGCTCATAGTGCGGCACCGAGTGCGAGTGTGAGCTTGTAGATCTGCTATTTTTGAAAAAACGTGAACATGTTTTTTTTATACTTTTTTTCCGAAAAACTGCGTCTGCTGTGGCAGAGAAGACCAATGTGTGAGAGGCAGTTATATATACATAATACAACTACATGTATATATATAACTACACTGCATGTACATATCTCTGCTGTCCAGCCCGAAACTGCTAACTCCAAAACGCTCATTGTTCAGGAAACGAAAAAACAAGATATACGTTTTTCAGAAAATGAAGAAAACCTTATATTTTTAAAACAAAGCAATACTACCTCGTCAAAGTTGGTATAGTGACTGTATATATTGTGAGATACTTGCATGTGTCATTATATTATCAACACTCAAATCGCGGGTAAATCAACACTTTACCCAGCGCGAGTGGAGTTAGAAGTTTCAGACGAGCAGAAATCAAGCTGAAATGGAGTTAGGTGTCCAAACAACAGTAGCTCCACTCGCTGCTGAGAGAGGTTTCAAAAGGGTACAGATTCCCAAAAGCTAACAATGGATCTCCAAGCTCACAATGCATCACAACAACGTGTGAATGAATGCCCTGATGCTTCATTCACTTATTATATAGGCCTACAACAATAAACAGGACTTTAAATATTACAATAACTTCTGCTAAGAGGTAGTAGAACACTAGCGCGACAGAAATGCTATGAACGTCTTTCTTCTTATCACAATGCTCTCCTCATTAAACACTTCATAGATTTTAGAAATATAATTACTTGTTTTCATAACATTAGCATCAGTGCTGTTTGATAAAAAGGTACACTGCATAGTTTTAACAGACTACGGGGAGTCTGTTTACGTGTTGTTCCTCCTCGTTCACTGCGCACCGCGCACTGCTAATGCTGTGCTGTAGCACTGTGTAGAGGAGAGGGGGGAGTTGTTTGTTTTTGACGGACAGTTTGAGGATCCAATGGAGTTGGGAGTTTTCGTCTGAGGCGCTTTTTAATACTTTTCATTGGTTCAAATGTTTAGATTTTTTACACAGATGTGAAGGGTGTTCAATAGCGTCGATTTATGAAAAAAAAAAAAAAAACCCTGAAAATGGAGTTAGTTTTTCCCGGCTGGACACCGACGATATACATTTACTACATCCATACTACATCTAGTATAACTGCATATACATCACATATCTTATACTTGGTTAATATTGTGTCTTCGATTTGAATGTCTCATTTCTTTGGCTGGTTATTGTGTGAACATGTGATTGTGTGTGTGGTGAATGTGAAATAACACAGATAATATGTTTTGTTGTGTAGTGGTGCGGTGCTGTGTGTGACCATGAGTTCTACAGGAGAGCAGTGTTTCAGCGGGGGGGTGGACGGTACCATTCAGTGCTGGAACACTCCCAACCCCAACGTCGACCCCTACGACTCGTATGGTACGCTCCACATCTTTATATTCTGTCTACGTTGAGTTTAATCACATGAACCCTGCAGGGTGTCCCTATTCTGGACACATTTTCAAACCGTTTCAAGAATGTTTCTCTTTCTGTCTCTCTCTCTGTCTCTGTCTGTCTCTCTGTGTGTGTGTGTGTGTGTGTGTGTCTGTCTGTCTGTCTGTCTGTCTGTCTGTCTGTCTGTCTGTCTGTCTGTCTGTCTGTCTGTCTGTCTGTCTGTCTGTCTGTCTGTCTGTGTGTGTGTGTGTGTGTGTGTGTGTGTGTGTGTGTGTGTGTGTGTGTGTGTGTGTCTCTCTCTCTGTGTCTCTGTCTGTCTGTCTGTCTGTCTGTCTGTCTGTCTGTCTGTCTGTCTCTCTCTCTCTCTCTGTCTTTCTGTCTGTCTCTCTGTCTGTCTCTGTCTCTCTCTGTCTGTCTCTGTCTCTCTCTGTCTGTCTCTGTCTGTCTCTCTCTGTCTCTCTCTGTCTCTCTCTGTCTGTCTCTCTCTGTCTCTCTCTGTCTCTGTCTCTCTCTGTCTGTCTCTGTCTGTCTCTGTCTGTCTGTCTGTCTGTCTGTCTGTCTGTCTGTCTGTCTGTCTCTGTCTCTCTGTCTCTGTCTGTCTGTGTGTCTCTCTGTGTGTCTCTCTGTGTGTCTCTCTGTCGCTCTATCTCTGTGTCTCTCTCTTTCTCTCTCTATCTCTGTGTCTCTCTCTCTTTGTCTCATTCTGTGTGTCCTCATGTGCTTCCAGAGCCGGGGGTCCTGCGGGGGTCCCTGGCTGGTCATACAGACGCGGTGTGGGGCGTGGTCTACAGCTCAGCACACCATCGTCTGTTGTCCTGCTCAGGAGACGGCACGGTGAGGCTGTGGAACGCTGCAGACTCCTCCCCGGCCCTGGCTGTCTTCAACCAGACAGGAGGTGAGGATCACAACAATGATGATGGCCTCCACTGGGAGCTGACCGCATAGTGTGGCGACTACACTATTGTAACAGTCACCGGTTCGATTCCCGGCTGGAGACCTGTGCTGCATGTTAGGGCTGTCACGATTACAACGTTTAACGATTATGTAATAATTGTGACAGGCCTACTTCATGTTCTTCCTCTCTTGCCTCGGTTCCCTGTCTCTCTGTTAAGAATGAATGAATGAAATTGAATCCTGAGGATCTCAGGATCCACATGGGAGCGGTGTGGCTTCAATGTAGATCTCAGGCCCTGTTTAGACCGCACTCTTTATACTGTATGTGTTCTTAAAATTCTTTATTTTCCTCTGACACTGCAGATAGGACCTTGTGAACCCATTTTCTGCCATGCCGTGAGATATGTCTTCATATTGCCTTGTTCCTATACATTCCTACAAGTTTCGCTTGTACTGAGGCATCCCCCCCAAAGGGCTAGGAGACATTGAATATCTCCGTCTGTCCACTGAATGCTGCCCGGCATTTCTTCTGTAAAACTTATGCTGCACTATTGTTTTGTTTTCATTACACCCCTTGCGCTCTCGTAAAGCGCTCGGGTCGCTCTACAAGTGACGTTTTGGACAGTTTGATATGTGACTTGGGTGGTTAGATAGAGGTTACTGCGTTCAGACTGAGACGCATCTTTAGAAATCAGATTTGAATCAGTTTTGAAACCACCTCTGAATGTGGCTCAGGTCGGATTTGTAAAAATCAGATTCCATGTGACCTGTCGCTGTTCAGGCTACATGAAACAAATCGGATTCCAATCTGGATATGACACAGATCTGATTCAGGCTGGATTCAGGCTGGGTTTGGCTGCCAGTGTAAACGGGGCCTCAGACTTCATGTGTGTCCAGGCGCTCGGGTGGCGCAGTGCTAGAGCACCTGCCCACCACCGCGGAGGCTGTGCGTTCGAATCCAGCGCGTTGCATCCGGCTTTGCCGCACGTCTATGCGAACACAAATTGGCCTGTGTTCGGGGGAGGGAAGCCGCGCGGGGAGGGTGATAATTGTCACTGCACGTACTGCTACGGGCGGCACCTGTCAGCAGGGAGTGTTGGGCGGGAGGAGTAGAACAGAGACTCTATACGTCCTCCCGATGGGGGCTCCTCACCTGGCAGGTGAGTCCGTAGGATAGACCCCTTAAAGGGGAAATCCACCCATTTTCAATATTTAACTATGTCATTAATATAGCATAAAGGAGTTGTGTGGAAATAAGAAAAAAGTTCCCCCCTTTTCTTTTTGCCTTGAACTGGAGGATTGATTGTGAGTTTAACATTGCAAATGACAACGTGATGACTCATCATGTTGTAATTTGCAATGTTAAACCCACAATCAATCCTCCAGTTCAAGGCAACACAGAAAGGGGGGAACTTTTTTCTTATTTCCACACAACTCCTTTATGCTATATTAATGACATAGTTAAATATTGAAAATGGGTGGATTTCCCCTTTAACAGACGACGTCACACTGATAAGAACCAGTATGCGCGCACAGGCCGGCACCAAATGAAACCCATTCTGTCATGTCTCGCTAGGACGCGCCTCACTAGCCAACACACAAGAGGTGGTTGAATGAACTGAAACCAGCTCACCCTGAAACAACATGTTGGGAATTGATTGCATGAAACAATCACCTGTGCGTCCAGTCTTAATGTTGGTCTATACAACAGCAGTGACAACACAGAAATGTGTGTGGAGAGGAAACAATTGGCATAAATTGGGAAGAAAAATGGGTAAAAAAAAGGACCATCAAAAAATAAATTATTTGTCCAGCCTGTGATGTCAGTCATCTATGACGTGTGACTCATACATTCGGTTCAGTCTGGTTTAAACCTGATCGGAGTCCCATTGACTTAAATATAACATTAAATATGAAGTTCAATATTCCAGTATTTCAGTATACAACACGTGGGGGAAAAATGATTGGTGGAGGCTTCTGTGACCTCCTGGCAGTGTGCACAAGACATCTTTTGAGTTTGAGAGATTGGTTCCGGACGGACAGACAGACAGACAGACAGACAGACAGACAGACCACCTTCTAGGCGGCTTACCTCTGAGCAGCCATGCCCTAAAAAAATAAGGTTTCTAGGACGCTGAAACATGAAGGCAAAGGCTTCCCCGAGGAAAAACAGGAAAAACATTGTCTCCTTCCTCATCTCGTCCTTAATAACAACGTTGTTTTTGTTTTTGTGGCACGAAAGCTTGCGAGTGGTGCAGCCACTTTGATCTCTCCTCAAAGGCTTCATTGTAATGATCTCATGTGTTTAAAAAGTGACTGTAGAAGTCCCATTAGATGGTACGGGACCAGATACGTGTGTCTCTGTGTAGAACGGTAGTTCTCAAACTTTTTCGTGCTGAGGACCCCCTAATTGATATACATATTTGACCGTGGACCCCCATCTGAAAATGTTTTGTGCCAGGGAGTCAGGGACCCCCAGACCCCACTTTGAGAACCACTGCTGTATAGGGGACATGTCTGTATCTCTGTCATCTTAGCCTCATGTTGCCAGATCAGACCTATCTCCACCTATTGATCGATATGTCTGGGGACTTCTAAATGCAAGGTATAGTTGCTATATAGAACGGCAGTGATAACGGCCTCTATCAAACCTGTGTCCTCTGCTTTGGAGACCAACCATATGACTGCCTCAATATGAAGGACCACCCCTAAATATTTTGGATTGGTTCTGCAACGCAGTTGTTTTTTTGTCTTAAAGTTGTGGTGAAATGGCTTTTTTGGTCATTTTATTTTGAAGTTTCAGTCTGAAAGGCTGTCTCGACCAGTGGTGGAAAATGTACTCACGTTTTTTTACTTAAGTAAAAGTATCAATACTGCAATATAGAAATGTATTTGAATAAAAGTACAAAAGTATTGGCATCAAAATGTACATAAGTACCAAAAGTAAAAGTAGTCATTATGCAGAATGTCCCATTTCAAGTTTTCAAATGTATAAACATCTTTTGAAAATATCAGATCTACAAGATGCGACGCATTGTGAGCTTGTAGATCGGCTATTTTCAAATGCCCGCAATGTACTGTTAATGAAGTGGTTAATGTATGTTTTGTAATAATAATCAAAATCTACAAAGTAACTAGTAACCAAAGACTTCAAATAATGGTTGTGGAGTAAAAGTAAAAAGGATTGCCTCTGAGATGTAGTGTGGTAGAAGTAAAAGTATTGGAAATTGGAAATACTCAAGTAAAGTACAAATACCTAGAAATTGTACTTAAGTACAGTACTTGAGTAAATGTACTTAGTTACTTTCCACCACTGGTCTCAACCAATCAGAAGGTCCCATCCCTTCAGGCTATGGAACGGTGGAATCTCACTCACTGCAGCTGTGTGCAGCAGAGGGCTAATGTTTGTAGCCCGCAGGCTCACACTGCCCAAGGGGAAGAGAAAGACGGACAGTGTGAAGCATGTGTGTTACTACGTTGCTTATTTCTAACCTAAGATGTTTTCAGATCACTTATTTTAGTGAGCTGATTCAGTTTAAAATGCGTAATACACCGTCTGGACGTCATCTTGAATGAGATTCATAACGGAGTAGCCCTGTAATTAAAATCAGGTGTGTTTTGGAGGAACATGCAGCCATGGGAATCACACAGGTGAATGAAATCAAGATTAATTTATACTAGTCATAAGAGTCTATCTATGTCATCACGCAGTACGTTGCAAAATGTGTTAATACAGTGTCACAATCATTTTAACCTCTTTATCATACTTTGGCTATTCAAAAATATTAGATATACAAGCTCACAGCGCATCTGCAATGTGAGCTTGTAAATGTTTTTTTTTGTTGTTATAATTCTCTTCTGGAGGTCCCATTTTGAGATGGGGGGTCAAATACATATCAATTTGGGGGTCCTTGGCACGAAAAAGTTTGAGAAACACTGGTTTAGTCTTCACTTGTGAGTAATCTGGTCCCTGATGTGCGTGTGTGTGTGTGTGTGTGTGTGTGTGTGTGTGTGTGTCTCAGAGCTGGGTGTGCCCACATCAGTGGACCTGGTGCGCAGTGAGCCGGCACACATGGTCACTTCATTCAACAGCGGCCATATTGGACTCTTCAACATGGAGACCCAGCAACTCGTCCTCAAACTGGACTCAGCCGGTCCAGCAGGTGTGTAACTCCTGACTCTGGTTTTGTAGGACATGGGTCTTCAACAGGTCTACAGGGGGGGGGGGGCGCGCCAAATATTTGTTTTACATTAACCACTTGAACCCTAACATCTGTATTCTGGTGTGAACAGTCACCGAAAATTGTCGATCTTCAAGCTCTCAACGCGTCACACTGCGACGCGTTGAGCACTTTTAGATTGGCTATTTTCAGCGAAGATATTTTTGGGAATGGAGCAGACCAAGTATTGAGGTTTTATTTTTTAATTTTCTAATTTCACTTTCAAACATGTTTGGGGACATTTTAACGTCCACTACTTTTGTAAGCACCCCAGACTCTTGATTGATTCAATATTTAGACATTTGATATTCATTTTATCAGATTAATTTACACAACACCATTTTCTATCTATGAAATCAATGGAAAAAGTTGAATATGAAAATATTCACATGTAGTGGGGGGGTCCCTGCTTCATCCATCTACCTATAAGGTTGTTGGTTCTCAGAAAAATGCTTTGCACTTTGTCATTGCTGGTTGTTTTTGGTACTGATGAATGTAAAATACTCACATGCTTCTAATGCCCCCACCACCCCACACACACACACACACACACACACACACACACACAGACGCCCTCTGTAAGATCAACCGGGTGTTGAGTCACCCCACCCTGCCGATAACCATCACAGCCCAAGAGGACCGACACATCCAGTTCTTCGACAACAACACAGGTAACCAGCTACCGGTTCATAGTTCATACTACTTTATTCTTTTTGCTTTTTGAAAGTCACAGGAGTGTAATCTTCTAGTCAGTGATAACTACGATTAGCCTGGAAACCAGACAAATCTGCCAGTCCAACAAACAAACAGACAGATTAGTCTGGCCCCGGAAGTTGTGGGGCAGCAATCAGGAATCAGTATGCAAATATGGGGCGGGTTTATCACCAGAGGCTTTTTTTAATCCGCCCCTTGGAAATGCAGGTTTCACACAGAGATTCCATACTAATAGGCTCTATGCACAGCAGCCATATTGGAAAGAAATTGGGCCCCTTCCCTACTTCCTTCACAGGTGTTACCAATGATACTAATTAAGGCTCTGTTCAGGGTGCTGATAGTGTGCATGTTGGCTCACTGGAAATAGAGGATATGCGTATGCTTAAAGTGAATGGCACATCGAGTGGCAAAGCAACATGCAAAGTGAGTTTAACATTGTTTAATGTTGTTTAATACAATCAGATATGACTTTTCTGTTTGGATGCATCGGCTGTCAAGACCAGAAAGTATTTTTTTGACACTCAGTAGGCATTCCTGCATAACTTCCGGGTTTGATGATGATGTCACACGCATATCCTCTATACTTGAGAGGGTTCCAAATGGCCCCTTGCGGGTGTGTAACTCTGAGAGTGTACAAATGGAACCAAATGGACCCGTAAGAGAGGCCCAATCTCCTTCCAATATGGCTGCTGTGCATAGAGCCTTCCGGTGTGTGACACCAGCCGTGTTTTGAAGTATAAGTGTCTGTCTATGAGAGCATTATTAAAAATGATTGAATAAAATAGAAACAACAGTGTTATTATTGTTGGGGGGAGGCTAGAGATAACGAGTAAATATTGTGATACAAATGAATGAACGATTGTGATTTTGTACCTTTTTTTCCCACTTTGAAAGGCAAACTGATTCATTCCATGGTGGCCCATCTGGATGCGGTCACGTGTCTAGCTGTGGATCCAAACGGACTCTATCTGATGTCTGGGAGTAAGTATTCACTTATCTCTATGGTTTCTAAACTACTCGGTGATGGAAGACGTACTCAGATCTTTGGGTTAAATAAGAAAGAACTTATAACTAATAATACTCTGTTTAAAAGAACTAGTCAAGCGCGTCGTCGGTTCGAATCCCGTTCCCGCCGACCTTTGCTGCGTTGCGTGTCTCTCCCCGTCTCTCTCTCTCTCCGTCTTTCCTGTCCATCTTCACTGAAAGCTATCAATAAAGGCAGACAAGCCAATATTAAAGAAATTACTTGAGTAACAAATTCAAAAGTCTTGGCATCAAAATATACTATACATTTTTGAGAGCAATGTTTTGCTGTAAATGACATTGTTTGTTTGTTTACATGGCTGTCTGGTACGGCAAATATGTTATTGAGCTCAGCGGTCATTATCCCGAATAACACACAACAACCATTCAACCAAGCCGTGTAACTGTGTTGACATACTCGACCATACAGATTGGACACAATTTTATTTTATTCATTAAACATATGTTTTGGTCAAAATCTTTCGAAAATAGCCGACAACCGAAAAGCTCACAACCCTGGTGCCGTTCTCCTCCTCCTCCTCCTCCTCCTCCTCCTCCTCCTCCTCCTCCTCCTCCTCCTCCTCCAGGTCATGACTGCTCCATCCGTCTGTGGAACATGGAGAGCAAGACGTGCATCCAGGAGTTCACGGCCCACCGGAAGAAGTTCGAGGAGTCCATCCACGACGTGGCGTTCCACCCCACCAAGTGCTACATCGGCAGTGCCGGGGCCGACGCGCTCGCCAAGGTCTTCGTATGACCCCGCCCACACCCCACCTACCCAGGCCGACCTGACCCCCCCCCCGCCCGCCCGCCCCCCCAAAAAAAACAAACCCACCCCCCATCCACAGCTGACTGACTGACTTGACTGCATGATGAAGAAGAAGAAGAAGACCACCAGGGTTTTTTGTTAGAGCGGAAAACCAACCGTTAACTTCAGTGGTTTTCGACGTTGGATGCGGGGGACCGCCAAGGGGGGGGGGGGTCCAAATGATGGACCTGTTCGGGGTCTGTAACTCTTGAGAGGGCGCAAATGGGATCCAAACGGAGACTTTTAACAGGTCTGTAGCTCTTGAGTGTGTACAAAATAATTTAACCTATTGGACCCTTACGGGTCTGTAACTCTGGGAGCGTGCAGAATAGGCTCTATGCACAGCAGCCATATTGTGAAGACATTCACAGGTGTTGCAATGATACTAATGAAGGCTCTGTTCCATTCTTGGTCAAACAGAGTCAGGGGGGTGCTGATTTTGTGTATGTTGGCTCACAGGAGCCAACTGAACTGGGTCTAAAGTTGGGGTCCAGGGACCCTCATGGGCTTCCAAATGGCCCCTTGCGGGTGTGTAACTCTGAGAGTGTACAAATGGAACCAAATGGACCCGTAAGGGTCCATTTGGTTCCATTTGTACACTCTCAGAGCTATGGGGGTCGTGGAAACCACTGTGCTACACTAAATGGAACAGACCCTTCATTAGTATCATTGGTAACACCTGTGAAGGAAGTGATAATATGGCTGCTGTGCGTAGAGCCTATTTGCACTCTCTCAGAGTTAAACCTCCATCTAAATGGCACTGCAGTCCCGGGTCGGTGTGGGCTAGTCCGCACTCTCGCGTCGCATCGCAGTGTTAAACACTGAGGAGTTTGCCGTGCAGATCGGGGGGGGGGGGGGGGTCCCAGAGATTAAAAACAAGATGGTATCAAATTGCAGATCCGGGGGGGGGGGGGGTCCCGTGGCCTAATGCATATCAGACTGGGGGGGGGACCTTGAAATGGGAAAAGAATCACAGCGTTACTTCATAACTGTACAAAAATATGTTGAATCCTTCACCCTGGAGTCCTGGACCCCAGGGGGGGATCTAGGAAGACCCAGGAGAACCCAGGCTGATCCAGGAAGACCCAGGCTGGCCTGGGTGGACCTGGAGGAAAGGCTGGCCTGAGAAAAGTTGGACGAGGTGTGGATGAAACAAGCAGCACGAGCCGTTCGGCTGATTCCCCTCATCACCTTTTCACACCAAATTATAAGGAAGCTTATGTTTGTGTTGGTTACACACACACACACACACACACACGTTACTGCCTGTGTCTTTCTTATTGTTTTGAAAATATTTAATGTGAATGTGCCTTTTTTTTTTTTGGTCAGAACAGAGTCAGGTTCCGTTAGGTCAACAAAGTCATTTTTAATGTTTGTGGAAGAGGAAGGGAGGTCAGAGATGTTTCTACAGAGACAGACAGTACAGATGACGGTGAAATCACGTGAACCAGGCGGTTTATTTTTTATTTTTTTTTACAGCTTTTCATTGTAACCATCTTATCTCAGCCCTGAGACTGGAGGGATCTTTTAGTCGTGGCTAAACTCCGATTGAGTGGCGACGTATAGAGCCGCCCGATCCCGCAACATTTGCGATCCCCGCGGGACCCAACGCAGACTCTAGTCACAGATGGACACTTTGACAGGCGATTTCAATCAAAATGTCTGTTGGAAACCTCAACCTCCAAAACTGTTACTTTTCAGGATTCAAATGCATAAGTAGCAGATCCGCAAGATGACACACGTCGACAGCTTTTGTTGGCGTAACGTTACTTTTCACTTGGTTTGGCCCCTCACCCTCTAGGGAATAGCTCTGCCAAGGCCCCGCCCATACTGCCGATGGCCCCGCCCCATTCTATCCAGTTTTCACTTCACAATCCCCCCAGGCTTTCTCTCTGAGATCTGAGCTCAACTCCTACCAGAGTTTTACAAGACTTTACAAGTCCTGTGGTTAGGACCGTAGTTTAATCAAAAATAATAATGATAATAATAATAATCCAAATCACACATGAACTACTGCAATTTCCAAATGGCAGAGGCTGCAGTTAATTATATATAAAAAAGAGGGGGTCGAAGACACCCTTCTAAACTAGGTATTCTAGTGTTTTAGGTAATATTTGGTCCATGAATCCATAATTTCACTCTGAAATGTCAACTAAAGGGGCATCTTTTTCATGCTTAGCTCAATGTCTTGAAGTCATACTGTATAGACCCCTTAACCCATTGAGACCTGAGGCCACGTCTAAAAAAATCTAAATCCTAACAATTGTTAGGAAAAAAATATTTAAAAAAAATGTTCACGATTTTTCAAAAATAGCAGATCTACAAGCTCATAGCGCGGCACTCGGTGCCGCGCTATGAGCTTGTATATCTGCTATTTTTGAATAGCCAAAGACATCTAAAGTGACACCCCTTAACAGACGACGTCACACTGATAAGAACCAGTATGCGTGCAACCAGTATGCGTGCAATGAAACCCATTCTATCAGGTATCGCTAGGACGCGCCTCACTAGCCAACACAGAAGAGGGGGTTGGGGTGTGCTGAAACCAGCGCACCCCGAAACAACAGGTTGGGAATTGATTGCGTGAAACAATCACCTGTGCGTCCAGTCTCAATGTTAGTAAACACATAATTGGTCTATACTTTACACTACTGCTGTGCATAGCTGTAGTCCAGGGTTCCTAGAAGCTGGCATACCCATTTCCTGTTCCGGTAAATTTTCCCATAGCTGCGTGTGATTGCCTCTGCAGCAGATTGACGTATTGAGTAATGGTAATAATAGTAATAATAATAATGGTAATAATAATAAATCACATTGTTTAAAATATGATCATAAATATATATAAAATCTGAAGCACTTGTCCCCATGTTACAAAAAAATATTTATTATGTATATTTAGGATGAAATGAATAATTGAAATGATTGTGCATGTGATCACGTCACTCCTTCTAGGATCTGAGCCTCAAAGTGAGGTTTGTCCTCTCGTTCTTCTTCAGCTTCTCCTGAAGACGGTCCAAAAGCCTCTCATATTTGTTGACGATGATGCTATGATCTTCATCATCATCACCATCATCAGTGTTTTCCATGGTCTGCTTCATCCTTCTCACAGAGCGGTGATGCATTTTCTCAGAGTCATTAAGAGATGTGTTGATATTTGCTGCCTAATAATAATTTTGACTGAACCTGCGATTCTTCTCGTACTGAGCAGGATTACTATTGCAACAACACGTCATCAGTAGGGTAAAACAAACCTGTGTCACAACGGTCTAAACCCAGCTCACGTTAAAAATAATAATTAGTATTATTATAATTCACATTTATTATTAGATCGAAACCTTTGACCTCGATTTAGCTCTCAATAGTAGGGCAATAATTTGCTAATAATAATAAACATTAAAAAACGGATGTGTGCAGCTTTTGCTGCCAATCCTGCCATGGTTCTTGTCAAAGGGGGTCTGACAGCTGGCATGGCTCTGAGTGGCTAAAGGTAGACCACTGCCCTGACGTTTCCTTAAACCATCACCAGGTAGCACACAGCTCCTACAGCAGGTCCAACTGTATCGGCGCTACGCGTGACCATGGCCTTGGGGATTCCTTTGGCCTCGGTGACAACTTGACCTGGGGATTCCCGTGGCCTTTTTTGGGGAGAGCAGCAGTTCTTCCTTTGTCCGTCAGCCTGGGCCCTCCTCATCATAGGTAGGCCTGTGTGTTTCTTTGAATTGCCACCAGGAATCATTGAGGCAGCAGGTGTTTAACTCTGCGGTTGTTCCTTCCGGTCACTCACAACAGTTGGGTGGGAGTGAGGCATGGGTGTAGATTTTAAATGAATATATTTATTGACACTAATGCATACAGTATCATCATAGAGGTATCTCTAAGTGACACTCTTAAGGCGTCCGCTAAAAATAACTCTGCAGGGGAATGAGTGTGTTTAAACTACCTGAACGGAACGGGGTTCGACAAACTTGGCCTGTTGGTTGTGTCTCAAAGCACCGGTCCGTTTTCCCCAGAGTCAGTAGAGACGTGTTGACGTTTGCTTGCCTCTTTCAGACGCTACTCCTCTGTTGTGGGTTTTAGCACCGCGCTCTGAGCCAACCGGATCACACAAAGACAACTCGCTGATGCTGTTGACACGGTGAACGGCCTCATCTGTGCCTCACACTGGACAGCTGGTTCAGTTTATTTGAGGAGAAACTCTGGTTCCTCTTCCCCTATCTTGAGCACCTCATCTGTGCCTCACACTTTCTTGATTGATTACTTTAACGACCGTTTCGTTTCCTTTACTACTTCTGTGATACGTCTTTCTGCAAAAAGAGTTTATTTGAGGAGAAACTCTGGTTCCTCTTCCCTTATTATATCTTGAGCACCTTAAATGCTTCATCGGTGCCGTTCACCTGGTCGCAATGCAGGTCTTTGACGAAGGAGTTCCCTTTGCGGTCTGGCGACGGGGTCAAAGTGCTCTTCTCCTCGGACGTGTTCAGCCTCAGTGGAGGTCAAAGGTCAGATACGAAGGTAGACCGTCAAGAGTTCTCTTCCCCTCCAGGGAGGGAGAGGCTCCACTGCTGTGACTTCTGTAAAACGCTGAACGCCAAACTCATGTCCTTCAAATCTACCACGTGAATGGCTTCAACACTTCCAACAATAATAGTAATAAAATATCAATAGTAATGGTAATAATAGTAGTAATAATAATAGTAATAATAATAATGATAATGTTGTTTAAAAATTATCACAAATATACATAACATCTGAAACACTTGTCCCTATGTTACAAAAACAAACCATTATTTATTACATATATTTAGGATAAAAAACATTTTAGTTTAAATGATTATGCATGTGGTGAATCACGTCACTCCTAGGATCTGAGCCTCAAAGTGAAGTTTGTCCCCTCGTTCTTCAGCTCCTTCAGCTTCTGAAGACGGTCCAACAGCCTCACATTCATATTTGTTGACGATGATCTTCATCATCATCAGTGTTTTCCATGGTCTGCTTCATCTTTCTCACAGAGCGGTGATGCATTTTCTCAGAGTCATTAGAGATGTGTTGATATTTGCTGCCTAATAATAATAAGATGAAGAATTTTGTCTGAACCTGCTGTTCTTCTCGTACTGAGCAGGATTACTATTGCAACAACACATCATCAGTAGGGTAAAACTAACCTCTCACGACGGTCTAAACCCAGCTCACGTTAAAAATAAATATATATATTATTATTATTATAAATCGCATTTATTATTAGATCAAAACCTTTGACCTCGATTTAGCTCTCAGTAGTAGGGCAATACTTTGCATACTAATAATAATAAATATTTAAAAAACAGATTTGTTTCCGGTTCAAATCTGCTGAGCCAATCAAAGGGAGCTAGTGGAAAGTGAAATGGAACACAAAGCGGGCGCCACCTTCTGGACACCCGGGACTAATTACCATGCACACAGCCTAACGCCAGTTTTCTTGACATTCCAAGAAGCCATTGGTTTCCATTCATTTCAGCATGGTACTGTATGCTAACTATATTCAATGGGCTAAACATGCACTGACACCAGTAAGATACTACATAAATGGATATTTAAAGGACCACATTTTATGGTAGTTATACTGTTAAACATAATTGAAGCTTGAGTTTAGTTTAATTTAAATTCGAATTTGAATCGCGGTCACAATATTAGCCTGTTGGATGTTTTTTCTCCAAATCTTTCAGCCTAAACCGTTGAACCAGGGGTCCTTGAGGCGGTTCCAGGGGGGTCCCTAGCAAAATTAGTTAATATAGCATCAAAATCAATTTAACAACTTTAACCTGATATACGGCTATTCGGCTATTTGAAAATAGCAGATCTACAAGCTCACAACACGTCGCACCATGACACGCTGTGAGCTTGTGGATCAGCTATTAAAAAAATTATTAAAACTCTTGACAAGAATGTGGAATATTTATGAAACATTTTAACAACATAAATCTTGTATGGGGGGTCCCTGGCAGGATATATTTTCAGATGGGGGTCCGCGCAGCCAAAGTATACATATTCATTTGGGGGTCCTTGACATGAACATGTTTGAGAAACACTGCTGTAGATGATTTAACTTCAGTTAACATTCAAACTCATTTCAAGTGGAATCCCATTCATAGTACATGTTTGAACTGTATTTCCTCTATATTATTTACTAGATATTCACAGCAGTCTGATACTTGGTTCAGTTTAGATTTCACTGTACAGCTGCCTCCAGTGAGGTTTCAGCCCATGCTAGGATTTGAACTCTAAATGGAAAACATTTCCTCCTGATCATTACTCAGAGGCCAAATCTTAATTCCTACTCCATCACACAACAGCGCGGCTTGCCGACAAGAACCGATCTTGTCAGCAAGCGACATGTACTACGGAGTAATAATTTAGGCTTAAAATTCAAACTTTGAACTCTAATCGTCTCTGAAGAGAAATTACTTACGTCAATTTTGGTCGTATATGTGACAGATTACAGTATGTACAGCACGAAGCAGTTATGTTTTTTTTTTTTGTCTTTCTTTCTTGGTAATAATGGTTTATGAGGTCTTTTTTTGAATGAGGTTGGAATTGAATCGTATGTTTTTCTGCCTTATACTGCTCCAACATCGACATCACAAAGGTTACAGGTCAGAGTGTCGTCGTTAAATATATCTAGTGATGCTATATTCCAAAACTAGGAAGTGTTGAGGATGTTCTGATTTTGTTTTGTTTTTAAAGCTATATGAGACGACAGTTGTCATATTATACTGATTGATGTACTCTGTAATATATACTATCCTGTAAAACGCAGAGTGGCCATGACGTGACTCTTTGCTAGCAGTAGATCGTAGAACATACTGCTCCTCTCCTCCTGCGAGGTCCATTAGGTGTTTTGAACAAAAAAAAAAACGTGCTGCTGTTTTCAAATGGTGAATTTATAGTTGAACAAAACGGACAAACTGCATTGAGACGCGCAGTGATGCTTCTTTGTGTTTCCGATGTATCTTATTTTAAATTATTTTCTTTATTATTATTATTTCATGTATTTATTAATGCTTTTGAAATGTAATTCAAGCCAAAAGAATTCAACCAAGTATATTTTCCTGGACCTGACCAAGATGTTTCTGAGTGGAAATCTGGCTGTTAACACTATTAGATACTTCATAACAGTGGTTCTCAAAGTGCGGTCCTTGAGGGGGTTCCAGGGGGTCCCCAGCCAAATGACTGGTAACTCTTGAGAGTGTACAAATGGAACCAAATGTATTTGCACACTCTCAGAGTTATGGGGGTTCTGCGTGGCCCTATAGGCTCTATTCACAGCAGCCATATTATGAAGACATTCACAGGTGTTACCAATGATACTAATGAAGGCTCTGTTCCATTCTGGTCAAACAGAGTCATTGTGCTGATGTTGTGCATGCTGGCCCACTGGAAACACCAGTGGGTCTACAGTTGGGGTCCAGGGACCCTCATGGGCTTCCAAATGGCCCCTTACAGGTGTGTAACTCTGAGAGTGTACAAATGGAACCAAATGAACCCTTACGGGTCCATTTGGTTCCATTTGTACACTCTCAGAGTTATGGGGGTCGTGGAAACCACTGTGCTAGACCAAATGGAACAGAGCCTTCATTAGTATCATTGGTAACACCTGTGAATGTCTTCATAATATGGCTGCTGTGAATAGAGCCTATTGCATAGTAAACCGGGGGTCTTTGAAATGAAAACGTTTGAGAACCATTGCTTTATTGGAAAATAAAGGGAGTTTGGGTCTATGGCAGCCTGGAGAGAGAACGAATCACATTTTAGATGGAAAACGTGTCGCCGGTGCTCTTGACTTTTCTCGACTGAGTTTCGTCGGGGTGGAGTCCTCTTCCTTGCTTCCATGTTCAACATCATTCTGGCAGTTGTACAGGGAAATTAGATTGAATTACGTTTAGATAGCGGAACAAATGTTGTCTCAACGTAGCAGTAGTCATTTTCTCATCAGAACTTTAAACTTGTTACAATAACAACACAAACAACATGTGATAGCCTGTCTGCCGTCTAGTCCTGTCACAATTATTACATAATTGACCGGATGCAATTATTTGAGCTAATTGTAATTATTTTTGCATAATGGTTAGAATTGTTTCCATTCATCTATATGAAAACAGCTTTTCATCATTATTTTCACGTTGTCGCCCACTCTCTTTTAACCACTTAAAATCTGCCATGCCTATGTTAGGCTTTTAGGGCAAAATCTGTTTCTTTTCTGGACAAAATGTTCGTACATTTGACACGATAGTGAAATTATCAGATTTGCACGCTCGCAACGCATCGTATCGCGATGTGTTGTGGTCTTGTAGATTGGCTATTTTTGCCTTTTACGTTTGAAAGTGGCCATACTACGTTATTTATTTTGATTGTTGGTACCGGCTAATGTCAGTCATTTCTTTGTATATCGTCTGTTGGGAAACCTCATATGTCCAAAACTTTTCAGGTTTCAAATTCAAAAATGTCAAAAGTAGCAGATCCACAAGCTCAAAACGCGTCAATTGGCGCCAAAAAAACACAAATGGTTAGAAAATGGAAGCGGCAACGATATTTTAAGTTATTTGACATCTGCCCAGTGAAAGTTTTGTTGACAAAGCCTAAAAGGCAAACAGAAATTACATTTGTATTTGTGTTCCAGTGTTCAATGCCAAATTGCCAATTGTTGACAATTAATGCCAATTAATCGTCAACTAAAATGTAATGATTGTGACAGCCCTACCACCAGTCCAAATGTGAACGGCTTGGATGATTTCAAAAACACCCACAATAGGCTCTATTCACAGCAGCCATATTATGAAGACATTCACAGGTGTTACCAATGATACTAATGAATAGCCTGGGTGCCAGCCTGCTTCGCTACGTTCGGCAGATTTTTTTTTCTCTCTGCGCTTCTCAGTCTGGAATGCCTCCTATCTCCAGGAGGCGGGACACAGCAGCCAAGGTTCCAAACCTACCGTGGCTTCTGATTGGTCTGTGGTGCGGGGCGGGACAAAAAAAACGGTGTGATCGTTTTGATTCGTCATTTGTTTGAACAACATCCAATCAGCAACGACGTTGCCTAACGTAACATATGTAGTTCCTGTGTACTTCCTGTGTAGTTCAGCAAGACGAGTCAATCGGGGGCATTCCAGACTGAGAAGCGCAGAGAGAAAAAAAAATCCGCCGAACGCAGCGAAGCAGGCTGGCACCCAGGCTAACTAATGAAGGCTCTGTTCCATTCTGGTCACAGAATGTCAGGGTGCTGATATTGTGCATGTTGGCCCACTGGAAACACCAGTGGGTCTACAATTGGGGTCCAGGGACCCTCATGGGCTTCCAAATGACCCCTTACAGGTGTGTAACAGGTGTGTTCCATTTAGTCTATAACTCTGAGAGTGTACAACTGGTTCCATTTGTACACTCTCAGAGTTATGGGGGTCGTTGAAACCACTGTGCTAGACTAAATGGAACAGAGCCTTCATTAGTATCATTGGTAACACCTGTGAAGGAAGTGATAATATGGCTGCTGTGCATAGAGCCTATCATGACTAGAGAAAATGACTGCTTTGTCACAGTGACTAGTTCTCCTCCTGTGTGTGAAACCCCTAAACATCACACAGCCCTCCTTATTCTGCAGAGCTAACGTTCAACAGTCGCACACAAAGCTCCTCTCATTGTTTATATTCGCTTTAAATAACTTGCAGAGAAATTGTATTTTGTGAAATTATTATTTTTTTGAGCAACAACTAGATTATTTTTTTGGTTACTTTTCATGTATTTTCTTTGTTGTTGTGAAGAGGTAATAATCCTTGTGAGATACAGGTAGATCTATTTTTTAATGGAGGTATTTTTCTTGTTTTACTTGAAACCATAGTAAAGGGATTGGTGTCGTGGTTTGTAGATAGACACTACTGTACAGTCCACACCTTCAGCTCTGAGCCACACATAATGGGGTGTTACTGAAAATTGTGACCCATTAAATTCTGTCACTCCTCAGGTCTCTGTTGTTCATGTTGTTGGATGTTTATTGTATTTTACAGCCATGGCCATATTATACTGATTGAGCAATATTATTAAACCCCAAGAGACCCCCCAGGAGTCGCAGAATTCAATAGGTCACGAATTGTGGTGTAATGCCTGGACTGATTTCTTGGTTTTATCTGGAGTCGTACTAAAACAAAAATGGATTCTTGCTGTTTTACCAAAATGTGTTGGTGGGAAAAACACAGTCAGTGTTCCAGGGATGATGGGGAAACTCTCTGGGGAGTTTGGTTCGCTTGTGTAAAGGAGAAGAAAAAAACAAATATCTTTCTTTTTAACTTTTGTCTTCAGGTATATTTAGACTATGTAAAGAAGGGAAAGCTGAGATGTGTACAGTTTTAAAGTATTAAAAGCAGATGTATTTATTAACACAGTATAAAGTGTATATTAAGTGGCATTAAAAGCAGTGGTGTGACAAGGAGTTTGTGTGCTGAAGTCTTTACTATATAATGTACATACTGTAATAATAATATTGACCGTTTGCTCCCACAGGGGAAATTCTGTTTCAGCTCAACCCAGCTGATCTCTACCCACAGAGGGGCACGGAGCAGTTAGGGGTTTGGTTAGGTGTCTTTAAACACTACTGCACTTTAAACCTACTGTATAGACATCGGCTATTTGAAATAGACGATCTACAAGCTCACAACGCCATGCGCTGTGAGCTTAAACTCTTTGAGGAAAAAAAAGTGCCAAATGTATGGAATATTTTTGAAACATTTTTCAAAAATGAAACACAACATGTGGTATGGAGTCCCTGGCACAAATTATAATTTCAGATGGGGGTCCGTGGACAAATGCTCATTTATTTGAGGGTCCTTGACATGAAAATGTTTGAGAACCACTAGTTTAAACGATAATCCAAAAAATAAATAATCAAGCCCAAATAAGCAACTACACTTTAAAAAACAAGCCAAGAAAACGCAACCCGCAACTACCAATATTTACAAGCGTCCAAAGTTGCTTATAATAATCAGACATGGCAACACTGGTCAGCATGCTATGTTGTTGTGGTGGGAACTGGGAAGAGAAAGTTACGTAGATCACACCCCCACGCAGCCTCCCCCTCCCCACAAGGAGGGGCAGTGCACCAAAGCATCGTGGTCATTGTAGTAATTCAGCAGTCCAGTCAAACCCTAGCCAAACACACAGAGTACATTAGTTTATGTGGCCATAGGGTGCACATTTCAAATGTTACTACTCTAACCCCCTACAACTACACATGCTATTATCTTTGAGTGAATGCAGGTAAATGTTCCTACATATAGATATCACGTAATCTGTTGATTATTTGACCTGTGCTTTTCTCCTTGCTCTTCCTCTTATCTCTATCCTTCATCTCTATCCCAAACACTCTGGAGCTTGAACAAAAAATACTAATACTTTAACCCACTTCTTTACAACGTGACAATAAAGTGCTGATTCTGAACCAAGTAAACAGGGTCTAAGTGGTTAATATGTAACTTGTTGCTGATTTCCTTAAACTGTTTCCTCCACCTGGGGTTACAGTCTGGCCAAGGGAACACTAGCTAGTGAAAAAAAAAGAATGCATGAGGTTAACAGCTGACAATAGAAGCAATTAAGTCATTTAGATCATACATCAGCCAAGGAAGTCAAAGGTCGTTTAAAGAGGCAGTACCACAATTTTGGTGTTTCTGTTACAGTATGTGTTTGTGTCTATGGAGTTGACTCACAGACGGACGGACAATCGGGTGGACAGGAGTGAAATATAATTTCTGGCTAACTGGTAATGTCAGTATGCTCTTGATTTGTACAACATTGGACAATGTTTTGCTTTAGTTAAGCGTGTTATTAATATTGTTACTTTTTCCAGAGCTAGTACCCAGCTGGCACGCGACGTCCGTTGACGTTGATTTTTGGTTGGATTTAGGTTGTGACGTCAGCTAACCAAAATCCAACGTTGGACCAACGTCAACTTCCAACGTTGTATCAACGTATTAATTTGACATCAATTGACGTTGATATTTGGTTGGTTTTAGGTTGTGTTGGTAACTGACCAATAACCAACGTCTATTCAACGTAATATCCCAACGTCATGTTGACGTCGAATACTGACATGCTGTTGTCGGATTCTTGACCAAACCTCAATGTCTGCCCAACGTTATTATGACAACGTCCACACAACGTTGCAGTCTAACATCATCAGACGTTGATATTTGGTTGGTTTTAGGTTGTGTTGGTAACTGACCAATAACCAACGTCTATTCAACGTAATATCCCAACGTCATGTTGACGTCGAATACTGACATGCTGTTGTCGGATTCTTGACCAAACCTCAGTGTCTGCCCAACGTTATTATGACAACGTCCACACAACGTTGCAGTCTAACATCATTAGACGTTGATATTTGGTTGGTTTTAGGTTGTGTTGGTAACTGACCAATAACCAACGTCTATTCAACGTAATATCCCAACGTCATGTTGACGTCGAATACTGACATGCTGTTGTCGGATTCTTGACCAAACCTCAATGTCTGC
This sequence comes from Gymnoscopelus microlampas, assembly GCF_963454915.1. Lineage (NCBI taxonomy): Eukaryota > Metazoa > Chordata > Actinopteri > Myctophiformes > Myctophidae > Gymnoscopelus > Gymnoscopelus microlampas. The sequence goes on along the minus strand of NC_139939.1, from coordinate 6,414,129 downwards.
CCAACGTTATTATGACAACGTCCACACAACGTTGCAGTCTAACATCATCAGACGTTGATATTTGGTTGGTTTTAGGTTGTGTTGGTAACTGACCAATAACCAACGTCTATTCAACGTAATATCCCAACGTCATGTTGACGTCGAATACTGACATGCTGTTGTCGGATTCTTGACCAAACCTCAATGTCTGCCCAACGTTATTATGACAACGTCCACACAACGTTGCAGTCTAACATCATCAGACGTTGATATTTGGTTGGTTTTAGGTTGTGTTGGTAACTGACCAATAACCAACGTCTATTCAACGTAATATCCCAACGTCATGTTGACGTCGAATACTGACATGCTGTTGTCGGATTCTTGACCAAACCTCAATGTCTGCCCAACGTTTTTATGACAACGTCCACACAACGTTGCAGTCTAACATCATCAGACGTTGATATTTGGTTGGTTTTAGGTTGTGTTGGTAACTGACCAATAACCAACGTCTTTTCAACGTAATATCACAACGTCATGTTGACGTCGAATACTGACATGCTGTTGTCGGATTCTTGACCAAACCTCAATGTCTGCCCAACGTTATTATGACAAACGTCCACACAGCGTTGCAGTCTAACATCATCAGACGTTGATATTTGGTTGCTTTTAGGTTGTGTTGGTAACTAACCAATAACCAACGTCTGTTCAACGTATTATCCCAACGTCATGTTGACGTCGAATACTGACATGCTGTTGTCGGATTCTTGACCAAACCTAAATGTCTGCCCAACGTTATTATGAGAACGTCCACACAACGTTGCAGTCTAACATCATCAGACGTTGATATTTGGTTGGTTTTAGGTTGTGTTGGTAACTAACCAATAACCAACGTCTGTCCAACGTATTATCTCAACGTCAGTTTGACGTTGAATACTGACATGCTGTTGTCGGATATTTGACCAAACCTCAATGTCTGCCCAATGTTATTATGATAACATCCACACAACGTTGCAGTCTAACATCATCAGACGTAGATATTTGGTTGGTTTTAGGTTGTGTTGGTAACTAACCATTAACTAACGTTTGTTCAACGTATTATCCCAACGTCAGGTTGACGTCGAATACTGACATGCTTTTGTCAGATTTTTGACCAAACCTCAGTGTCTGCCCAACGTTATTATGACAACGTCCACACAACGTTGCAGTCTAACATCATTAGACGTTGATATTTGGTTGGTTTTAGGTTGTGTTGGTAACTGACCAATAATCAACGTCTATTCAACGTATTATGCCAACGTCGTGTTGATGTAGAATACTGACATGCTATTGTCGGGTATTGTGACCAAAACCCAATGTCTGCTAAACTTCATAATGAAAAGATCTCCTCAACATTCAAACCTCATTAGATGTAGATATTTTGCTGGGTTAATGTGGCTGTTACTTAAACAAAATCCAACATAGTCTGGCTGTAGAATATGGACAATAAGTACTGAAGGTTCTGACATAGAGTAATGATCTAGCATCTGTTTAACCTGCAATAGTCCAACCAGAGCAATTGGTAGCTGTTTCATCTGTGGTTCAACTATATTCTTCCAGATGAGCTACAGGGCCACCCCATGGCCCAGAAAGGTGTTTGTGCAGTTCTATAACCCTCAGCCTTTTCCAGATAACTGAATTTGACTTTCAGACAAATACCATCAAGTTGCTCCTGGGGCACATGCCAGCATCCCACCTATAGTGAACCTGTGGCTGTATATGAGACTGATTAGCTACAGGTTTCTTTGCCAGTGTGGATTTAGAGCCAAGGCAACATGGTTAAGGCCAGTTATACCTTTTCCCTTCCGCTTTAGCAGATGTTAGTTGTCGGTGATCAGCCAGCTGCATCTTAAAGGAATGCGACCGACAGTGAGGTAGGTAGACAGCCATGTCAACTCTTTATCGTCAATAATTTGCCCTTAGTTTGCTTCAGGAGACCTTCCTTAGTTCCAGAGGGCAAATTCAGTTTCAGCTTATGGCTGCTCAAATGTTTTATGTTGAGCGCTTGGGGTGGGTGGACTGTAGGGTCCACCCCTACAGTGTCTTGCTCAGGACACTTCGCCCCGTCCAGGGCCTTTGAGGCAAACCGGGGACCTTCTGATTATCTAACCAGTAACCTATGCTGCCCTAAATAATAAACCCATATGAAAAGAAATGCATCAATACATTACAATGCATAGACACCGGCCTACCTCAAAACCAGGGTCTTCCTTAGTTGTGACATATGGAGCAAGAGTGTGTGACTGTGACACCGTTTATCATCCACACCACTATGTATGTACTACTGGGTGGACGGAAGGGCGGACAGATGGACAGACAGACAGACAGACAGACAGACAGACAGACAGACAGACAGACAGACAGACACTTTTTTTGTTACCCTTTCAGCCTAAATGCATGACTGTACCTCATGCTGTTTACATTTCTGACTAATAAAGTAATCAATCAATCACAAAAAGTAAAATAATTGTTTGCCCTGATATGTAGTGGAGTAAAATAATAAAGTATCAAAAGATAGAAACACACAAGTGAATTTAAAAAATACAATGCTAAGTACAGTACTTGAGTAAATGTACTGATTTTCACCATTGTTCATGTTTCATAGCTGTTGCAGTTCTTTATTTTTGCATTATATTAATTGCTAATCAAATAAATGATTGAGGGAAATATTTCACTTTTTGCATTAGGCCTACAGCATAATGCCATATGACACATACAATGTAAACTGACATTTAACATAATAACATTGGGCAGACATTGAGGTTTGGTCAAATATCCGACAACAGCATGTCAGTATTTGACGTCAACCTGACGTTGGGATAATACGTTGAACAGACGTTGGTTATTGATTAGTTACCAACACAACCTAAAACCAACCAAATATCTACGTCTAATGATGTTAGACTGCAACGTTGTATGGATGTTGTCATAATAATACATTTCAAACTGGATTGTCAAATGTCTCCTCAAATCACTGAGCAGTATAGCAACGTTCTGCTCTTTCATTGGACGAATCATTGGACTTGTGGGTGGGACCACAGTTGTATAACACCAGACTGGGCGGGGCAACAGTAACTGCTGCAGGAGCCTGCAGTTTGAATTTGGAGGGAGAGAAGACAGGAAGAGATACTTGTTTGTGCATGGAGATGTTTTTTTTGACCATCCCAGGACTTCTAGAATCACAATCTTTTGCACAGGTGAGTTCATAATTAATTTCCTTCTAACTTGAAATGAAATATTTGACTGTTTGTTTTTAAAATAAAGTTCTACATTCTGTTTATGACCGAGTGAGGTGATTTCTTCATATTGCAAATCAGTCATGCTTTGTTGTTTTCTTTTTCTTTTCCTTTTCTTTGCATGTTTTTGAAACTGGCAGCATTGTTTGAGTAAATCCTTTGCGCAAAATGGTTACAGTACCTGCCTTTTGTGGCAAAACAGTGGGAACTAGAAAGAGGCTATACTGCATTAACTAGATGGACTGATCCCCATTGCTTTGTGTTGGTGGCTTGGTGCTGCTGAGTTAAACATTTGAATTGCAGCTTTTAAAGCTAATGTCTTATTTTAGGTGAAGTTCTGTTGTTCATGCATGATTCATGTTTTCAGTTGGGAATGTGTGTTATTGAAGGGTAAAAGCTCACATGCCTCACAGCCTGATTTTTGTGTGAGACAGTGCTGTGTAACTAAAAATCAGGCATAAGGGTTGGTTGCATTTGAATAGCCTTGTGTAGCCTTTATCATAGTTTTGATTATATTAGCTTGTAAGACATTATTTTCAGTCTAATATTGGCCAAGCCTAACAGTAAAGCCCACCTAAAAAAAATAAACATAATAGAGGAATGTAAACACTATGTTGAAGATTGATTGGTAAGTAACCAATCCCCAACGTCTGTTCAATGTATCATGCTGACGTCATATTGACATAGAATACTGACATGCTGTTGTCAGGTATTGTAACCAAAAACCAACGTCTGCTTAACGTCATTATGCTGACGTTCACACAATGTCAAATTCTAACATCATTAAGCGTTGTTTTTTTGTTGGATTTAAGTTGTGTTGGTAAGTAACCAATACCCAACGTCTGTTCAACATATCATGCTAACGTCATATTAACATAGAATACTGACATGCTGTTGTCGGGTATTGTAACCAAAACCCAACATCTGCTTAACGTCGTTATGCTAACGTCCACACAATGTTAAGTTCTAACATCATTAAATGTTGATTTTTGTTGGTTTTAAGTTGTGTTGGTAAGTAACCAATGCCCAACATCTGTTCAACGTATCATGCTAACGTCAAATTGACAAAGAATACCGACATTCTGTTGTCGGGTATTGAGACCAAAGCCCAATGTCTTCTTAACGTTATGACGTTAACGTCTACACAACGTTAAATTCTAACGCCATTAGACGTTGATATTTTGTTGGTTTTAATTTGTGCTGTTAAGCAACTATAATACAACGTTTTCTCAAAGTTTTTTTCATTTCTGAGGAATGTAAACACTATATTGAAGATCTATTGGTAAGCCATCTTAAGTTGAAATATTGAAGTAAGTCCTGTACAGTTGAATGGCCCAAACAGAGTGAAGAACAGTTAGTATTTTGCCATAACCGATACTTGATATACAGTAGCTGATAATGAAGTAGGTGTACTGTAGGTTTGATAGCTGTCGTTTTCGACGCTGTTCCAGCCCATATTGAATTTAAATGTCCACAGATGTTTCGGAAGGCAGAGGTAGCCTATCTAATCTGTTTTTGTGTGTGTGTGTGTGCGTGTGCGTGTGCGTGTGCGTGTGCGTGTGCGTGTGCGTGTGCGTGTGTGTGTGTGTGTGTGTGTGTGTGCGTGTGCGTGTGCGTGTGCGTGTGCTACTTCAGCTTCCAAACACCTGTGATCAAGACTTGGTGAGCCTCCACCAAGTCCGAAGTAAGTATAATATCAGGGCGTTAATTTGAGGGGTAATATGCTTTAAATTGGTTGTAATTTAAAAATATATATTGAATTAGATGATTCAGGTTTCCCACGGTAGTGACTTTCCTGGAACATTTTGAATTGAGTTATAAATTCCCACAGGGCTTTGGGCACCCTGATGATAGTTTTTTGACACAGTTAAACATAACAGGCACAGATAAACTAGTAAACATTAGTCTACAGTCAGCAGTGTAATGTAAAAGCAGTCTTATAGCGTTAATATTGAAAGGGTAGGGATGTGAAGTTTCACTCAACCAACGATTCGATATAATTCACCATACTGGGTTCACAATACAATTTCTTCTTGGGTTTTCTCTGAAGTAGTTGTGCCACGGCATGAGGCCATTGTGAGAAGTCTCTATCTTGCGTCAAGTATATTTTTCATTCATAATGTGTTGTGTATTTCTTATTTTCATGCTAGATGTGGTACATCAAGAGGTGGAAGGTCCTCTCAAGTAGAATACATCGGGTAAGTACCTCCACACTGAACTTCACTATTATTTGACAATAAAGCAACATAATTTTGATTTAAAACAAGTTTGATTTTTCACCGCTATTAAAGGCATCAGGTTAACGGCTATAAAAATGAGGCATCATATACAGTATATGAATAGTTTTGATGCGATAGCATCAATATATTCTAAAGAAGTATTTGTATAATTTATTCGTCATGTCCCTGGTGTTTAAAGACCTTAAGAGGTGTAACGATAGAATAATATCTTAGCTGTCCACTTAATATGGCATTTTCCTTCCTGTGACTTTTACCATACTCTCAGGTTGTCATGGTTGGAGACACAGGAGGTAATTCATTGGATGATGCACCCAGAAGAATGATGCCGTTCCTCATGTCACATGAATTGACACTCCAGTACAACCTTTGTTGACATCATGGCAAGAATAAGTCCCCGGGGCCTGTGTCTTTTTGACGTTGCATATGGTAAGTTAAACATTTTAATTGCCCGATGTAACTTGACCTTTCCGTTATCTTTCAAATTCAAAAAGGAGTGCTACAAAATGTTGATTATTTTTATATACGTTGGCAGTTATGCCTAAGTTCAAGAGTTTGGAATCACTGTGAAAATTAAGTAAGTACAGCCAAGACACTGATGATAATGATAAATGTAATAATAATAATAATAATAATAATAAGGGTAATAATAATAATAATAATAATAATAATAATAATAATAATAATGGTAATAGTAATAATAATAAGGGTAATAATAATAATAATAATAACTTATATTCTTCAACATTTCTGTTCATTAAATAATCCACCAAGTGCAGCAATATCTTTAAAGACCTTAGGCATTCTAGATGTCATATTCTCTAGATATCCAGGTCAAATTTCACCCCATATTTTCAGTAGAATTTGCCGTACTTTGAGACTGGTTTGTATAAAACTTCTCATGAACCTTACGGTATAGCTGTTCCCAACATAGGATTTAGATCAAGCAATTGTGATGGCCCTTCCATCAGAGACAGTACTCATATCTGCAAACTCAGTTAATTTCAAAATCATAATTTCTCACTGATTCCAAACTTTTGAACAGATATCTGTCAGTCAATAAAGATGTTTCATAATGTAAAAATCAAGTTAGAGTTATTAAAATAGCTTATTCCTGTCATTTATCTTTAGGGGAACTAAAGAAGAATGCAACCCTCAACAAATTAAACAGAATGATGCAGAGAAGACTCTCCAAGTGATTTACGGGAGCTCAGTGTTATTTCTCTCTCTTTTTAACGTTTTTTCCCTTGGTGCATATGTTATAGACATGCCTCAAAGAATGCACTTAATTGTTTTTATTGATTTGTACTGTTTAGTTATTTTAAAGTTTCACAAATGGAATCATTTTCCTACAAAGGCACTTTGGGCTCTGAACCTATTCACCAAACCTGTAACTGTTTGGACAACAATATGACTTGTAATTTCTGTTTGTTTATACTACCTATTCAAATGTGCCAATTACAAGTTTAAAAAATATATAATAATGTTGTTTTATTAAACTTTGTCAAATAATATTCACTGCAAAAAAAACAAGGTTTCCGGCTATGAAAACCGATGAATATGAGATGTAAACTCAGAGAATTTACAAGAATTTACAAGAGTTTTCCACTCGGAAAACTCAAAGTTTTGTAGGTCGGTAAACTCCTGTATGGTACCAAATTAAGTATGCGTGACCCCCTGCTGGGGTTGCTGCCAGAAAATCACACCTTCAGCCCTGACCTAGATTTCCACAATTTGGTAGGGGGGAGATCCCCCCTCCCTATCTCGAGTAATGCTACTGAGCATGTGCAATAAGCCACGTATGATTGGCTGTGACGTAGGTGGGCATCCCGCCCTCATTTTGGGGGTCACATTGTGTGTGGGGGTGGGGGGGGGCTCACAAGGTGACCCCCCCTCCTAGGGATCTTGGGGGGGGGGGGGGGTGCCCCCCCCCCTTATTTTATTTATTTATATATATATATATATATATATTTATATATATATATATATATATTTATTTATATGTTATGTATGCATTTATTTAGTTATATACACACACACACACACACACACACACACACATGATTCTGAAAACAAATAGGCAACAATCTCAGTCAGGTAAATTGTGTTTATTGATAAAAAAAGAAACATATGAATATATATTTATTTTCTTAAAGCGAACATTTGTTACTCAAATCTTTGTTTCTGGGGATTCTACAAATATCTTCTAAAACAGTAAAAAAAAATCCCCAGGGGTCCTTGAGGGGGTTCCAGGGGGTCCCCAGCTAAATGATGGATAGGAACCAAATGGACCCTTACGGGTCTGTAACTCTGAGAGTGTACAAATGGAACCAAATCTGCTCCAAAATCGTGGAAAATGTGTGCAAATCTTTGAATATATATATTTTCTTAAAGCGAACATTTGTTACTCAAATCTTTGTTTCTGGGGATTCTACAAATATCTTCTAAAACAGTAAAAACAAAAAATCCCCAGGGGTCCTTGAGGGGGTTCCAGGGGGTCCCCAGCTAAATGATGGATAGGAACCAAATGGACCCTTATGGGTCTGTAACTCTGAGAGTGTACAAATGGAACCAAATGGACCCTTACGGGTCTGTAACTCTGAGAGTGTACAAATGGAACCAAATCTGCTCCAAAATCGTGGAAAATTTGTGCAAATCTTTGAATATATATATTTTCTTAAAGCGAACATTTGTTACTCAAATCTTTGTTTCTGGGGATTCTACAAATATCTTCTAAAACAGTAAAAAAAAAAATCCCCATCTCCAAATGTTTTTTTCCAGGGACCCCCAGAAGTTGTACAAAACTCCCACAAAGGGGACAATAATAACAAAAAGAAATTGTAGTTCTGTCTCTCAGGCAGTGTCTCGCTGAACGGCCTCTCTTGTCTTTGGAGTCCCTCCACCAAACTGGACAACTTAGTTACTGTGTAAGAGAGCTAAAAATGAGCTGTTCTGTGCCAGTGTGTCTCGCCGCACGCGGTGGTGATGAAGGGAACGCGGGTCTCTTCGGTTGTCTTTCCTCTCCTGAAGCACCTGGCATAAAGCAGAAAGCTCCTCATCTCTCTCGGGTGGAGATGAAACAATCCACACCGCCCGTCCATCTACGATGCCGTCCTCTGCGCCCACACGGCCCTTTCTCCATCAGACTCCAGACATGCAGTCCTGGTGGTCATCAACTGTAAAACATAGAATAGCAATTAAATTATGTATTACATTACCATTATTACAGGAACACAGAATGTAAAACAAAAAAACATCTTACAAACAGTTCCATATAACTTACCCTCAATCTTCTCTGTCGGCTCTTCATTGAGGCATTCATCTTTTTCTTCTGGTCAGCATTCTCTGGTTGGTCCAGGCGATGGCTTCTTCTCAGAGACTCAAAGAGAGTCCTGCAAGCCGCTGAAATACAAGGAAAACACAATTAGGATCTATTTAGTTGTTTATCTACACAAACAACACAATTCCACATCTACACTGCTCTAAAAGAGAACCTACATGTGACTGCAATGTTTAACTGGCCCCAGTAAAAGTCTAAAAAGCAGTATATGTTAGTTGACTTGATTCCAGAGAAGCCAGTTTCAGAGTGCAGACTGCAGACTGTAGACACCTCCACCCCACCCCCGACCTGTTCAAAGCCTCCATCAAAACCTAGCATTTAAGCTTTTGAACTGTATGTGAAAGGCTAACACAATTACCTACTTAGATAAAATAAAACAAATCAATAAATATGTTGTAGCACATGTAAAAGTTTCAGCTAATAGCTTAGCTAGCATACTATAATAATTCAACCAAGACAAGCAGGAAGAATACCCAAACTGAGCAGCATAAAACAGCATGAAAATAAAGTTTAGCTTGTGTTTAGCTTGATGTAAACAAGCCATAGGCTTTTTGGGGTTTAAAATCCTCTTAGCAGACCTTGTATTGAACTGTAGGTTACTTGCTCTTTTTTTTTAGCAAACTGCTAATAAAGTATTCAATCAAAATCAAACAAAGGAATACACAATAATCTATAACTTAAAGAGATCTGTACAGCATGTAAATCCACTTACTTTCTTAGTTTTCACTCCTCTCTGCTTGGCTCCTTTTCTGATTTGAATTTGGTGAACAAAGGGACTCAATGGGGTCCTGGAAGGGCCCAAATAAGGACCTTTAGCTGTCCTGAGAAATGCCTGACCAAATAAACAATAAATAAATAACAATAAAATACTAACTGAATACTAAATACAATGGGCTTGCCTGTCTTAAGGTAAATGTGTAATAATGCATAAAAGCAAACATCACCAGCCTTTATCAACATAACATGTGCTGCTGTAAATGAACACCCGTCTCTCTCTCTCTCTCTCTCTCTCTCTCTCTCTGTCTCACACACACACACACACACACACACACACACACACACACACACACACACACACACACACACACACACACACACACACACACACACACACCATCCCCCTTCACACCTCAAGCAAGCTCGCTTGCTTAGGCTACTCCCCTGTCTGTCTTTGAGTGTCTTCCCACAGGTCCTGCAGGCTGGGCATTGGGTTTTCTGAAAAACTTGTGTCCAAAACAGTTACTTTTCAGGATTCCATTTAAAAAAGCATTTGATGCTTTTGTGTGACGCTGTAGTATGAAGAAGTAGGGCGTTTATCTAATAAAAAACATAAGTTTGAATATGGAGATAAGAGGTTTCTTTTCGACAACAGCGATATAGCAGCAACTAATTTGGTCTTCTTCAGTTTAGTCTTTGGTTTGCACACATCCACTCACTTACTGATTCTACAGACTAACACACTCCATGCCATTCTTTGTTATATTTAAGTTAAATATATGATATTATTGTATACACTTTTAAACCAGCCGTGTGTCTTCCTCCTTTTTGTTATGGCCTACGAGCCAGGTCGTAACAGTGTACAGTAGGTAAGATACCCGCAGCAGCACATAAAGCAGACATGTCCAAAGTCTGGCCCAGGGCCCAAGCGTGACACACAGGCAAAGGTGGACACACGCACGCACGCACGCACGCACGCACGCACACACACACACACACACACACACACACACACACACACACACACACACACACACACACACACCATTAAGTCAGTCACCTATTCGGTGAACAGATATGGGAAATATTCTTATTCACTTAGATTATATATAAAAAAAAGATTAACAAATGAAGCCCTTTTTTAAGCCCTTAAAAACATTGAAAAGTATAGTTTTGTTTTGTTCCATTTTTGCTTTGGTAATGGGGAGAGGGAGAGAGAGACCCCCTCTTTAAACAAAGAGTGAATTTGGATGTCAAAGGAAATGGCCAGTCTCCTGCTGGGTCTTTGTCTGGCAGAGGAACGGTAAATCACTGATTTCCAAAGTATATAGACGTATTTCACAGTAAACATTTTCAACTGTAAATTTCCAATTACGTACAAAAACACCAGCAAACTGCAGGTTTACTGAGCAACTGTAAATGCCCAAAAATGCCCATTAATGCCTCTTTTCTTGCAGTGATTGTCTGATATTGTATTTTCACCTTGGTAAAACTTGACACTGAAACAAGATGTAATTTGTTGTTGTTTGTCTGACGTCGTGATGATGAGATATCGACGTCAAAATGACGTCTGGAAGATGTCCTGTTCCCACCGCCCACTCAGTGGGCACAGGAGACGTTATTTTAACGTTGATATCTTGTTGTGACAAGATATCTACGTGACAAGGTAACTCTGGAGGTTGACGTCCTGCTAATGTTGGATTGACATTTTATTCTCAACTAAAATACAACGTGATTACAACGTTAGAAATATGTCATATTTTGATTGTACTCTAACGTTGAGCCAATGTTGTACTATGACGTCAACCCGATATAAATTTTCAGCTAAAATACAACTTGTCAGTTCATGACGTCAGACAAACGTTAGGTTATGACGTCAGACAAACTTTCATTTACAACTAAAATACAACTTGTATCCAACGTTGGGAGTCTAACCTTTAATCAACGTCTACATAACATCAGAGATTGACGTTAAATCAACGTTAGTTTAAGATGTCAAACCAACGTCAGTTTATGACGTCAGACAAACGTTAGGTTATGACGTCAGACAAACTTTCATTTGCAACTAAAATACAACTTGTATCCAACGTTGGGAGTCTAACCTTTAATCAACGTCTACATAACATCAGAGATTGACGTTAAATCAACGTTAGTTTAAGATGTCAAACCAACGTCAGTTTATGACGTCAGACAAACGTTAGGTTATGACGTCAGACAAACTTTCATTTACAACTAAAATACAACTTGTATCCAACGTTGGGAGTCTAACCTTTAATCAACGTCTACATAACATCAGAGATTGACGTTAAACCAACGTCAGGTTATGACGTCAGACAAACTTTCATTTACAACAAAAATACAACTGGTATCCAACGTTGGGAGTCCAACCTTTAATCAACGTCTACATAACATCAGAGATTGACGTTACATCAATGTTAGTTTAGGATGTCAAACCAACGTCAGGTTATGACGTCTAAACAACGTTGGGTTATGACGTCTAACCAACGTTGGGTTATGACGTCAGACAAACTTTCATTAACAACCAAAATCCAACGGTCATCCAACGTTGGAGTACAACGTTGGGACAACGTTGTACTGACGTCGCGTGTCAGCTGGGTAGGGTGGTTGTCTAATTCAGCTTCCCGCATTTATTAGCCAATCTAAGGTTTTCTTCTTGGGGATAGGCTATATCTTGTCAACCACTGAGTGAGAATCCATGTGACATTTTGGTTGTACAATTAACTTATAATTCAGTTTAGCCCCAGATTGTCTGGCCCAGATATTGTTCTGCTGTTGATCAGGTGTATCTTAATGTTACATGCCATGTTCATTTTATTAGTTGAGCTACAGTTCAAGGTGTGTTTATTGCATTGCACTGAATTTTGTTTTGATAGCCTGCCTAGTAGAAGATAAGCCCTTTCATTGTGTCTGTGCGTGTGTGTGTGTGCGTGTAAAGGTCTCTGCTCTGCTATGAGTGAATCTGTGGAGAGAGAGGAGGCCGTGGCCTGTGAAACCAGCCTGTCTGGACAACATGAGAGGTAAGATCGGCCCAGTTCCAATGTCTGCCCTAAAAGCTCAAGCACTGCACCCTCACTGACTTAAATGACGTCAGCTAATAAGTGCTTGAGGGTGAGAGGCTGTGCAACGCTGGACAACACTACTGATCGGAGGTCAGAATGAAAAAACAGAAAACAACACATTATTTAGTTGTTAAACTCTACTGATCAGAGTAGGACTGGGCAAGAGGACAATTCAACATCACGATTATTTCAAACTTTTGTCTCGATTACCATCAATGAATTAATAAAAGAAAATAAATGTTTTTTGTGAGCTTTGTAGATCAGTTATTTTCACTATTTGTACAGTATAATACGTAAAGGTAGGGTAAGTGATATCATGTTTTGGTTAAAACTAAACGTTTTTGTCAAAAGGTTAAAGCATTATATTGCGATAGTAATCATTGTTATGGAGTGTTTGTTCAGTAACAGGAGTCTCTCCAGCTCTTTAATCAACAGAAAATACATTTTCTGGCGGGTACCCATTAGTCCCATTCATCAGATTACATTTTATAGTGTTCCAGTTCCAATGTTGTCTGCTCATTTCTTTGTGTCATCACTTACAATTCCACTTGTTCAATCTGTATCCTGTGCAAGTTCTCTCTCCTGATTGGATACAATTGGTATCCTGACCTGAAAATGCATTTTGTATTTACTAAAGAGCTGGAGACACATGGAGACTCTTGTTACTGAGCAAACGCTCTATATCAATGAGTAGAATGACAGAATATTGAGCCATTTAACTGAATATCACTTACCCTACCTATAAGTGGTTAATCAGACTAAATCTAATTGTGTTGATATAAAAAATCTATTAAATGTTTTGGTGTCGATTGTGTGATATGTGAGAAAAATGTATTATTTAAACCGTGCTTCTCGATTATTCGGTTATAATTGGTTCTAAATATTGGTTTAATTGCCCAGCCCTAGAGCAGAGGTCATGAGATTTATAATTGATAACTCTAACCCTGATAAACTAAATGGATTTATAAATGGTAACCCTAACCCTGATAAACTAAATGGATTTATAAATGGTAACCCTAACCCTGATAAACCAAATGGATTTATAAATGGTAACCCTAACCCTGATAAACTATATAGTCTAATAAATAATAGACTACTAATAGATAGTCTCCTGTCTCCTGAACCCAGCTGTAACTCCATGAAGAGTGACCACTCCAAGGAAGCACCTATTGTCTTCAAAGATGGACACCACTCTACTGACCAGAGGTCAGAGGGTAAAACAGACAGATTTTATATGTCACTAACTTATAAGTACAAGCAGCGAACATTTTGGTGGGACTTGTTCTGCAGAACTGTGGCAATATAATGCCATTAAAAAATAATAATAATAATTATCATTTACAAACATTACCAAAATACTGGATGTAATAGAAATAAGAGTTAGGGTCTTGTCTTAGATAGGTACAATGGCTTATCTATTTACAGCCATGTAAAAAATGTGCAGGTACAATATCTTATCATATAGCAGCAGTGTCAAATCAAATTGCAAAAGAAAGCATACATACAGTAGGCTTACTGTGTGTGTGTGTGTGTGTGTGTGTGTGTGTGTGTGTGTGTGTCTGTCTGTCTGTCTGTCTGTCTGTCTGTCTGTCTGTCTGTCTGTCTGTCTGTCTGTCTGTCTGTGTGTGTGTGTGTGTGTGTGTGTGTGTGTGTGTGTGTGTGTGTGTGTGTGTGTGTGTGTGTGTGTGTGTGTGTGTGTGTGTGTGTGTGTGTGTGTGTCCCCTCCACAGAGACCACCAGAAGAAGGACCTCAATGATCAGTCTGATGAGGATCATCAAACAGACATACACACGGTTATTGTAAGTCGCTCTGGATGAATGTCCGCTAAATGCCTAAATTGTCATTCTAAATATGAAGTAAATCTGATGTTTTGAACACCCATGTGTATTGTTCTACTGAATAATTACGTATAAATGTAATGTGCATTTGAAGGGTTTTCTGGAGCAAGAGAAGAAGCTCCGCATGGACCTGGAGAGTGTCAACAGAACGCTGGAGGGGGATCTGAAACGGGCCCAGGAATGCATCATGGATCTGGAGAATGAGATCAAGAAGTAATGTGGACCACAGTATAAATGGCATGCAGAAAAACCTTCCTGCAGAATGACACTAACATATGATGCACTGTATTCCACAGGAAGGACTTTGAAATAATCCAGCTTCTGAATAAGATTGAGGATGAGCAGTCATCTGTCTTTCTACAGAAGAAAATAAAAGAGCAGCAGGTATTTTTATTTTCCCTAAATGAATGAATAACTAGACGAATGTGCCCCTCGGAGCACAGGTCTCCGCCAGTGTGTTGTTGTGAGCCAGCAAAGTTTCACGGCAAACGGACGCTGCGTTCATGATTTGAGGCATTTTGTTCAAAACAGGCCACTCCAACTTTGCAGACAATTTTAGCTAATTAGGATGGAATATGGAAAATCGGACCGATCCGTCTTGATCACATGACTATAGAGGTGATGTGTACCGATGTATGTGATGTTTGGGCAAAATGTGTAGGAGTAATATTAAAAAAAATGTTTAGAAAAAAATTGGCCTCCTGGTGGTGCTATAACAGGCCTCCAAGGAGTGTGCATGCAAAAGTGTCATGCCAATCGGTCCAAAGGTGCCGGAGATTAGCTGTACACAGACGGACACACAGTCACACACACACAAACGCACAATGACGACTGACCAAGCCAACACACAAGCTTTTTGAAAAGCCAATGTGGCATTTATTCAAGGGATTAATGCACAGAGTTGAGGGAGGGGGGATTCAAAACAAAGGTAAGTAACAACTTAAATTCTTCCCGGTCCAGGGTATGTCCATACGCAAACGTTCAAGCTTCAGTTTAAAGTCCTACAGCATGTTGCCTACAACAAAAAGAAAGGCACAATGTCAGTAAAGTGTTTCACCAAACACGATTAATGTGGAGGAACAGTGGAGTTCTAGGCAGAGGCACTGTCCTTGGTGCTGAACTCTTCCCTTGTTCCACTGGCCTGCTGGTGTGCTCACCTGTCTGACGGCCTAGCGAGACTCCACAGCACACACACACACACACTAACACCCAAACACACTAACACACGGACGGACACACACACTAACACACGGACGGACAGGGGCGAAAACATAGTCTCGGCCAAGCCTTCGGCCTGGTGGAGACAAAAAGTATGAGTAAATAAATGTTTTTATATGTTTATGTAATTCACTGGTTCCCAACGTTGGGTCTGGGGACCACCTGGGTTACAATTGGATCCTTACTGCTCTGTAACTCTGAGAGTGTCCAAAAGGAACCAAATAGACCCTTATGGGTCCATTTGTACAGTTAAATTAACACTGAGCATTTTACATTGTAGATTGAAGTCCCAGAGATTTAAAGAAATCATATCAAATCGGGGTCATTGGTGTAATGCATATCCAACTGGGGGTCCTTGAAATGCACAACGTTGAGAATTACTGAGTAAGAGTGATAAGTAATAGTAAATTATGATTATCACACCTAATATCATTGATTTTAAAGGCTCATATTGAAGAACTGGAGGAAGAGACGGAGGCCAAGGTTGAGATGCAGAGAGCTGACCTCTCCAGGGAGCAGGAGGAGATCAGTGAGAGGCTGGAGGAGGCTGGTGGAGCCACCGCTGCTCAGATGGACATGAACGACAAGCAGGTAGAATAAAATGCATGTGTATGATTCTGTAGAAAATACTTGTTCAATGAACCAATCAGAAAACAAAACACACACTCCTATAGCGACGAATTGGGGGGGGGAAAATGACAGAGCTGCAATATTTGTTGATTTGGGTTTCAAAAGTGATGCATTGGGAACAAGGGGCAAGGCTTGGATATTTACGATGAGGCCAACACGGAAGCTTATGAATGGCCAGAGTGAGGCACTGTTTTACCCTGCGCCGACCTGAAGTGTCAGAAAGAATTTATTTTAGCGCAAGTGAATGGGTTTTTGACAAACTTTAGACTAGATTTTCTTACCGTAATAAAAATTGTCATAAATTCTATATGCTTCCAGTCGCTAGTTTAAAGTCTCCTTTCAATCATCATGATTTGCGTTTTGCTAAATTATGGTCCCATTTATTCTAAAATTGACGATAAAGTAGGCTATGCTCCAGGAGGGGCGGGATGATTTGATTGACAACCTACACAACCAATAGCATTCATTCCCCGCCCCCGCTCTTGATTGACAAGCTACCCAACCAATAGCATTTTTGGGGGTGTTTTCCGGTTCGCTGGTCACGTGTCTGGTCTCAACCAATAGCGTTTGAGTTCCGGCGTGGCCAACTGTATATATTAACGATGGAGGAATGCATGTTCCTGAACTATCGGCTTCATTTTCGTTCTGTAGAAAGCAGGGGAGTGGCATTGTCCATTCATTTATACAGTCTATGATTGGGAATGGGCTAGAGCTTCAAATAACACCCAAAACAATGGCTGGAACGGGAGTGAAACTATGTTCCCTGCTAGCATAACCCTAAACCTAACCCTAACCCTAACCTTAGGGGAACATAGAACCCAGGGAACATAGGGATGTACAGCAAGCTCTGTGGCGTAGTCAGTTAGAGTGCTTGGTCTGCAACCCCAACCTCATGGGGTTTTAATCTTGCTGTGGGTGTGCCTTTTCTTCCCCACTCCAAAGCACGTTGCAACAAATGGCTGTTTTTGATTACTGTTACATTTTTATCCCACGATTTTGTAACCCCATTTTTTTTCACCCAGTGCCTGTTTTTGATTACCGTTAGGTTTAGGCATCATTTTTTGTGAGGTTATGGTTAGGGTTAGGGATAGGCATAATTTCGTCACCATGTGACTTCGCGCTGGCGACCCGTCATGTGCCAAAATGTGCCATTTTGGGAGTGAGAACGGGTTGCAATGAAAGTTTTTGGTGTAAGTGAAGTATCATTGAATAACTACATTTGTTTTACTTGTATTCTCAGGGTGTACAAATGGACTCTCCCCCCAGCAGTCTCACGTCCCTGTGTCCGTGTGGTCTGGGTATGTCCACCACTCCATGTGGACACTGTAACACCTGCATCAAGGTTAAAGAATCAAATCAGCAGAAAACAACTTCAAACCAAGAACCTGCTGAACCAGATGAAGAAATAACTGCTAACACAAACCAAGAGCCTGCTAAACCTTTCCTAACCCTAACCCAAATCCTAACTGTACTAGCTGTAATCCTAGCCATAATCCTAGCCTCAACCCTCTATCCGTTCAGCACTCAGTCGGATCACAAGTTACATCAATTTAGATCTCTGATGAAGGAATATGAAGGAAAGAAGGCAGAGCTTCAGCAGATGATCCAGGAGAGACAACTGAAGATTCAGGAGGTCAAACACTCAGTACAGCTCAGCAAGAAAGATGCAGACACAGTGATAGCAGACAGTGTGCAGGTCTTCACTGCTCTGATGAGCTGTATTGAGAGAAGCCAGGCTGAGCTCATTGATGTGATTGAAGAGAAGCAGAACACAACAGAGAAACAGGCTGAAGGCTTCATCAAAGAGTTGCAAAAGGAAATCACTCAGTTAGAGGAGGTCATTTCTGATCTGAAGCAGCTCTCACACACTGAAGACCACCTCCAACTAGTCATCCTTCTCCAGAGCGTCCCATCCATCTACACCCTTCCACCCACCAAGAACTGGACAAACATCAATGTCCATCAGTCTTCATATGTGGGGACAGCGAGGACAGCTGTGACTCAGCTGGGGAAGACGCTGGAGAAGTCACTCAGTCAAGAGATGGAGAAGCTGCGTCATTCTGAGCTGAGGAGGATCCAGCAATATGCAGTGGATGTAACTTTGGACCCTGATACAGCACATCTCTTGCTCATCCTGTCTGAGGATGGAAAACAAGTGAGTTTAGGAAACATAAAGAATAATCTCCCGTACAACATAGGGAGATTCTCTCTATGTGCCTGTGTCTTAGGAAAACAAAGCTTCTCCTCAGGAAAGTTTTACTATGAGGTTCAGGTTAAAGGGAAGACTAGCTGGTTTTTAGGAGTGGTCAGAGAGTCCATCGACAGGAACGTGTTTATCTCACTGAGCCCTGGCAATGGTTACTGGACTATAGGGTTGGAGAATGGAAATGAGTACAAGGCTCTTGCTGACCCTTCTGTCCTCCTCCCTGTAAGAGGGGAGCTCCAGAAAGTGGGAGTGTTTGTAGATTATGAGGAGGGTCTGGTCTCCTTTTATGATGTGGAGACCAGAGTTCATCTCTACTCTTTCACTGGCTGCACCTTCACTGAGAAACTCTTTCTATTCTTCTATCCTGGTACTACACTCTGGTACAACTCTGCTCCTCTGATCATCTCTCGTGTTAGTATGGCCTAAATTTAATATCGCAATATGTTTGTAATTTCATTTTATTTTTGGCTATATTATATATTTGATATTTTATGATTTTTTTTAAAAATGTATATGACACCACAAATCATCAGGAACATCATAGTCATTATTGTATATACAATGCTGGGTTTGACACTAGTGCTGGGTGATATGGCCTAAATTTCACAATTATTATTATTACTATTATTTTTATTTTTTTGTCTAATGTTGACTATTTTAAAAGTTCATAAATAGCCTAATACTTATGTACTGTGTGTGTGTGTGTGTGTGTGTGTGTGTGTGTGTGTGTGTGTGTGTGTGTGTGTGTGTGTGTGTGTGTGTGTGTGTACTATGAAGTAAGCCGTTGCTGTCTTTTTTAATTATTATTTTAAAAACATTTTGAAATAGTGAAAATAGACGATCTGCAAGCTCAATATGCGTCACATTGTGGATGTGCACTTGTATTCCACTTGTTCACTTGTATTCAAAATACAAGTGAACATGGCCTAGCTTAACTCCTTGAACATCTTGATAGACTTGATGACCCCCGCCCACACCCCTCCTTTCTCTGTAAATATACCATATGATTCTACTGAACTTTATTCCAATATGTTTTGTATTGTATTGTATGTACAAGTTGGGAAGGAATAAAGGATGCATATATAGGGAATTCATGCCCCACCCTGTTATGCAATACCCATTATACCCGTTGTCCAAGTACCCGTTGAAACCATCTGTCTGTCTGTCAGCCTGTGTCCTTTTTGTGGCTAGATCTGTATGTCTGTCCATGTCCCTTTTATGCCCATATTGTGATCCCTGTCCCTGATGTTAACAGCAGTGGCTGCTGGTGGATTTTTCCTCAGGTAGTGCTATAAACACTAGTTTATTTTGATCGGCCCTGCCCTATAGGCTAGTAACCTAGTCATTCATTCAAAATGATCTGTCCCCCAGGTCTTCAGGCTTGTTTGTGGGACCAGAAGAAATGACTGGTCAGTAGACCTCAAGACCCTTGTAGGATTATTGGGAAGTAGAAGCTCTGATATGTACATTGGTGCCAACCCATTTAAAGACTTACAAATTAATTTACAATCTTAAACTGAATCCTGTAACAAACAGGCCTGGGGAGACAGTGGAGGGGGGCAAAAGTCGGACACACACACACACACACACACACACACACACACACACACACACACACACACACACACACACACACACACACACACTGGCTTCATCGACACTGCTCCACACACAGATAAGACTCTTTTATGTTGATGTTTTTCATATTTTTGGGACCGTTCTCCATATCTTATAGAAGATGGTCTACACCCGAGCCACCTAGGGTCTAAAATGTTCACAATAAACATTTTCCACAGCATCTCAGTCCTACTTCCACTTGAAACAGCAAGCAAGTAAATGACTGACCATTGAAAGCACCTGTGTTGATGTG
Source organism: Gymnoscopelus microlampas (assembly GCF_963454915.1). Lineage (NCBI taxonomy): Eukaryota > Metazoa > Chordata > Actinopteri > Myctophiformes > Myctophidae > Gymnoscopelus > Gymnoscopelus microlampas. The sequence continues at coordinate 6,393,741 of NC_139939.1, read as the reverse complement.
GACACAAATGTGGTCACTCACCCTCTGCCCATCGACTCCTTAACCTCTACCGCCCCCTAGTGTAACCAGCCTTAGCTTCTAGTTGTTCAGTTCCCCAGAATTATTATTTTAATGATTGTCAATGTAAGACTAGCCTACCTACAGGTGATGCTATTCATTTTCCATCTTGTATCCTGTAGTACTTGTCATCTATAGTGCAACTTTACAGGCCGTGACCCCCCAAAATAATCATATTTGAACTGGGGGCCCCCCACCCTGACAAGCACTTGGAATTGTAGGACTTGAGGCATTACATTTAGTTTGACTCGGTTCCACAGATATTGTGAAAATAGCCGATCTACGAGGCGTCGTGAGCTTGTAGATTGGCTATTTTCTCAATTTTGGCTCTTTCTTATATTATTTTACAATTTGGCCAATGTTTGACTAGTTTTTATAGTCATTTGTTGATCACTTTGTTTGTTTGTTTTTTATTAATTTTCTTTCTTTTTTAAGGTATTAAAAAGGTCTTAAAAGTCCTTAAATTGTCACTTCACTGTCATCTGGGGACCCCCCAAAAAAATCATGTGAGGACCGGACCCCCCTGAGGGTCCCGACCCACAGGTTGAGAACCACTGATTCACGTGGTGGTTTGTGTCCTGGAACCATGGCACTGCTTTATGTGTGTTGTCGTCAGGAGGAGTTAGTGGTTGCACCCCCTGCCTTTGAAGTTGACAAGCGGCTGGTTTGTTTTGTTGGAAATGTAAACGTCTCTAATGCGTTGTCTATTTAATTAACAGCATTTCTATTAACAGCATTTCATTGCAGTTTGTTTGGAGCTGCTGTGGTGATTCACACTTGTGACGACGAGGTATGTTTATTTGAGCTGTTTTAGTTGTAAATGACATTTAGGTTTTTCCACGCTGTACTCAAACTATTACTTCTGAAGTAAAAAAAACAAAACAGCAGAGGGCGCTGTTTTTCCTTTTCTTTGACTATGGGTTCCCAGATTGCTTCTGAAGAGACCATAGAGGTATAATATAACGGAAGAGACTCACAAAAAGCAGTGGTGTAAAGTAACTAAGTACATTTACTTAATTACTGTTCTTAAGTACAATTTTGAGGTATTTGTACTTTACTTGAGTATTTCCAATTTCCAATACTTTTACTTCTACTCCACTACATCTCAGAGGCAAATATTGTACTTTTACTCCACTACAATTATTTGAAAACTTTAGTTACTAGTTACTATTCACATGTAAATTATGATATAATGAAACATACATTAAGCACTTTAACCCTATTGTATACCTAGGCTATTTGAAAATAGCAGATCTACAAGCTCACAACGCGTCGCATCGCGACGTGTTGTGAGCTTGTAGATCTGCTATTTTCAAATATTTTGTACTTTTACTTTTGGTACTTTAAGTACATTTTGATGCCAATACTTTTGTACTTTTACTCAAGTACATTTTTAATTCTGGACTTTTACTTGTAAGGAGTATTTTTATATTGCAGTATTGATGCTTTTACTTAAGTAAAGAATTTGAGTTCTTTTTCCACCACTGCAAAAAAGACAGCAGGCAAGTACATGTATGTGTTGCTCATTTCAACAAGTCAATACAATGTGCTTTACTAAAATAAAAACATCAACAGGACTTTTGAATTCAGTAAAAGTTGAACTCTTACATGTTTAATAGGAAACAACTATATAGGTAGGACTAAAAAAAAACAACACAATATAAAGGTAATTTCAACACAACCAAAAAAAGATTTCAAGGAAGAGAAAGAATCATATAATAATACTAAAACTGCTCCAGTTGCCAGCCATAGAAGACTGGTTGTACTGGGCAGCTCCCAGTTACAAATGCCTGCTAACTGAACCGTGTGTAGGCAGAAAATTACTGAAACATAGGGAGTTGATATGCTCAACAAATCTCCCCTGATTTAATAAAGCTGAGGTATATCGTTTGACAACATAATTAGCTGACAAGTCAATAAGCTGTTTCTTTGCATTTTAAATGTGGTGAGAGTAACTAACTAAACACCATCACATCTTAACACAATACAACTTCATTTCACTAGGCCTGGCCTAAATTGAATTAAATCGCTGTAATAATCAACAGCTGATTATAATTATTATATTTTTTTACTGTGTAACCAGATGTAACAGTAATGTGTGTTCTCTCTGCAGACGCGACTCTCACCTCACCTCAGCCATGGCTGCTGCCTGCCAGAGTGAATCACCACAGGCTGCCAAGAGACTGAGACTGGACACTGACCATGTGAGAGAGAGTTGTCTGTCTGTCTGTCTGTCTGTCTGTCTGACTGTCTGTCTGTCTGGCTGGCTGCTTTTCAAGGCATTTATGAAGTGTCTGCGCCTGTAGTGACACATGTCGGTGTGGTCACCTTCTTTCACTGCATATTAGGAGGGTTTGGGGCTTTTTGGTAAAGGTTGATGCAGAAGATTGTAAGGGGCTTATTGAGGGGGATTAGGGCAGATTGGTGCTGATGGGAGGGTAAGGGGAAGATGGACAGGGGTAGATGAGAAGTCCTGATGTCACTCCCACTACCACTGGGTCACAGAAGTGTTTTGTCTATTGAAATTCCCATACGGTAATAGAACTGCTTTTCAAAAATCAACAGATCAGCCCGGTGGTTCTGTCAGGTATGTGGTGTTTATAATATTGAGTTACATTTTATAAGGTCTGGAGAATTATTTGGATAAATGTGTCATTTTTCATTGTCAGTTGATGCTTCATATCCATATGAATACATTTGGCGGACTGATTTGTTTATTTTTGGAACACAGTTCTTATATGATGCGACCTAAGATTTAAGGGATCTCCGATGTAAAACAATAACTGTGACCCAGGGGGATAGCGCCCTCTAGCGGCAGTGATGTCAGACTGCAGCGCTCTATGGTAAAAACAAGCCAACTCTTGCGAGAGAAATAAGCCAAATCTCACCGCAAAAAAACAAGGTAAATAAGTAGACTTGGCAACACTGCTGCTGAGACTTCTCCTAGGCCGGAAATGACAGACAATTTGCACACTGAAATGGGGCTATAGCGCCACCCTCGGATCGGCCGGGATATATAATGTGTTGTGTTGACTCATTAAACTGTCACTGAGGGACTGATATACAAGGACGAATACGGTATGACATTTCACAATGTACACAAGGACATAAGATCAGCAACATTACTCACACAGATGTATAGTTGTTTATTTGTCTGATTTATATAAATCTCCTTCTGGATGTTGTCTGTTGCACTTCAGGAGGACGGCACCAGCGTATCTCTATCCTCAGTGGATGATAGAGAATGGATGTTTGTGGATTCCAGCCATCCTAACAAGGTGTTAGAGGGCCTCAACAGGCTGCGGCTCAACACTACCTTGTGTGATGTGATTCTGTGCAGTGAGGGACAGGAGTTCCCCTGCCATCGTTACGTACTGGCCTCCTTCAGCCCTTACTTTGAGGTAAAATACCACACTTTTATTGACCTGCAGTTAAACCCATTAAGACCTGAGGTCGATTGAAAAAATGTCTTCTAAAACAGTTTTCTGAAAAACGTATGTTGCTATATCAGTGTTGCTGATCAGTGTCAAGGACCCCCAATCGCAAAATATTTTGTGCCAGGCAGGAACCTCCAGAAGCAAAGATTTTAGTTAAAATGTTTGCTTTAAAAAAATAAATATATATATATTCAAAGCTTTGTGCCACAAATTTTCACAATCTTTCAAAATTAGCAGATCTAAAAGCTCATAGTGCGGCACGAAGTGACACTCTATGAGCTTGTATATCTGCTATTTTTGAATCGCCAACCAATGTGCTATATATATATAGATATAGATATATATAGAGCTAAACTCTGGGGTTAAAGGAATGACACTATAGTCTTGGCTCACTTGTGAACCGAACATCATGCTATATCCAATCAATTCATTGGTTGACACAATGTAAATAAGAAGGGCCTAAAAACCATGAACACTCCAAGCCAACCTTCACCTTATTTCAACCTGCACAGGCAATGTTTACATCAGGCATGAGGGAGTCCACACAGGAAAGGGTGACCATTAGCGGAGTGGAACCTCAGACGATTGCTTTGTTGGTGAACTATGCCTACACATCTAAGGTGTCCATCTGCTCTGCAAATGTGCAGGTAATGTGTTATCATTAAGATTGAGTACTGAGAACCAGTACCATCACATCCTATACTACCGTATAGCAGTATTGTACATAATAGGTAGCATTTTGTAGTGCTGTGTAACTTGTGTGATGATTTAGAGTCAGTACAAAGTAATGCAGCAATGTTGCAGCATGCTCTCAGAATGAAACAAAGTGTCCCCCTGTAGTACAACAAAAAAAGTGTAAGAAAAGAAACAATACTATTAATGTCATTGACTGTTTTTTTGTTTTTTTTGTATGGGAAAGTATCAGTTCCGGCACCGTTTAGGCACCTTTTTTACAACAAATAACAGCAGCGGTTTAGTGCAACATTGTTTCAAATTGGCCTTGGCAAAAAAAAAAAGAAAAACTTTTTGTATTGAAATGTATCTGTTCTGGCACTGTTTTAAAAATACCAGTTTAGCACCGGTATTGGATCAAACCCAAACAATACCCAATGCCATCCTAATTATCATAAACATTATTCATTGTCATGTTTGTCCTATCGGTGCTAAGTAAAGATATTTTGTTCATTTGGTGTAGGCCCTGCTAGCAGCATGCAACTTGATGGACGTCACGGCTGTTCGTCAGGCCTGCTGTGACTACATGCTGCGTCACATGGACATGAATAACTGTATAGGGGTTTACTGCTTTGCCGAGGCTCACTCCTGCAAAACGATGGAGAAACGCAGCATGGATCACATTCTGCAACACTTCTGTGTCATCTACCAGCAGGTCAGTCAGTCGTTGCGGGGTCATACATATACCAAGTTGTTTGTTCCGTTGTTGGCCTGTTTTCTCCTATAGATAGATAGATAGATAGATAGATAGATAGATAGATAGACAGAATGTTTTATTATAGTGTCCTGTACCACAAGATGCTCAGCCCGCACAGACTTACAAGACACTCACAAAATTAACATACACCAAGATGTCCACAAATAGAATATATGAACATATTGATTGTCCAGGCTGTGAGTTACGGATACATCGTTCTCCAACACAATTCGAAGCCTTCTCTATGATATTTCCTAAAAGACGGGGTGCCGTGATTTTCAGTGATCCCCCCCCCTAAAACATAATCATCAGGTATTATGGTTATACTAGGAGGAAGATTTTTTTCAAAAAAGTGTACAGAAACTGTTAAAATTATGTTTTTATGTGGACACGCCTCCAGTTCATTAAGTATACCTGGTTCTCACCTTAGCACCTCCTCCACCACCTTAGCACCACCCACCTGTCCTAGTCCCTCCTCCTCATGCCCACACCTGTTGTGTTATGATAATGAGGGGGAGGGTATGTTTTTACTATGTCACTAAAGCGCTGTTTCTCTATTGGCACGTTTGACCCTCAAGGTTTCAGCCTCCAGGTAGAAACTCAAAATAGTCAGAGAAGACATAAAACACCATAAAAACACCACCAGGGGGCTTAATGAAGTTCTATCAACCTCATAGACACATGAAAAACAGAAAAAGTGCAAAACCATGGCACCACCTCTTAACACTTCCGTGACTAAGCAATCAATGGGACCGATTTTGAGAATTGAAAGTGGCTTAACTTCTCTCAGGAAGCTCTGAGAAAGTTCCCCTTTCATGACATTTCCTAAATATATGTTTCAAACCATCTCCGTTTTTTTTTGTTTTTTTTAACTCATTATAAATATGAAATACATACCATGTATCCCATCCCAGCCGTTTTATTTCGGCTAAATTGATCGCTCTCCCCCTCTCTCCCCCTCCCTAGAGCACTTTACACCTTGAGACCCCCCACAGAGAAGCCCGCCGAGTGGCCGTAGAGAGCAGACTCTGCTGTGGCTGCAAGTTGCCATGTTGCCATGTCTGCTTATTCTAAGCGACTTTGGGCTTGTTTTTCCACGTCTTTCTATTATTATTATAATGATATATATAATTACATTATAATGGTAATAATTTTCTGCTCCACTACAGCTCAGAGGCAAATCTTGTACTTTTACTCCACTACAATTATTTGAAAACTTTAGTTACTTTGCAGATATAAATATATTTTCATACTTGTTTAGATTAGAGCTCCATGTCCTTTCGTAATTTTTTTTTTATTAGGTGAATATTTATATAGAAAGGTCTAACCAGGGACTGGGGTTGCAAATTAGCCTCGGCTATAAACCCCACAATGGTTTCATGTCTCACTGTTTTGTCAGGGCACAACGCATGCAGTAACATTTTCATAGACCTGACTGCTTATTTCTCTCGCAAAATTTGGCAACCCAATGCTGCGCCAACAGATCCGATCTACAAGCAGAGGGCTCGTCAGCCAGCGACTGTTTTATGTTTGTAGATCAGATATTTAGCGCAGGAGTAGCAGGAATGAGCACATTTGTGGAACATAGCGATGTGTTCACTTGTTACGCTGACAGGCAGGAGGAGAGGAGACGTTTCTGTCAGCGTGGACAGCTGATAGAATGAGAGCTTTACGCTCAGACAATAATGTGAATATTATATAATATAATATTGGTTTGTCAAGAGATATCCATGTGTTTTGGACAATGGAGATAGTCACGTAATTAGACAGTGGCTTCAGCGTTCATATAGGCTCCATGTTTCACTGAAGAGTTTAATGTGACGCTACAGATTGCACTGTTTTATACGCTTTTTTAAAATAAAGATTTTACATACAGAATCTGCAGTTACCATTACATTTTATAATACTATTTTATATATATATACACTACATTACTATTTTATAATGTTTGTGTCTGCCTACAACAACAACATTATGTGGGTTCACTGACTGAGCAGAGTGCAATTGAGATGTTAATGGCTATTTAGAAGACAATGGAACCCCCCACGGTTTGGGGGAGAAGCTGTGAGCTAGTCTGGAGCACAGAGGTGAGACAGTAGCCAATAGGATAGCCTTATTTGGGGATCAAAATGATCGTATTTCAGGCTGTGTAGGGGGTAATGAAACCTCAGTCATGCTAGTGTTAAAACAAAAACTGCCTTAGTGAACGGCCAACTTCACACGCAACATTCAGACATCCAAAACTAATCTGGATTCTTGATTTCCTGGATTTTTTTCAAATAAAGAATTAATTACATCATTGTACAGGGGACAGTGAAAAACAAAATGCAACTCATCCTCCACAACTCCCAGGTCACAAAGAACACATGTCTATGTTTATGTCTTGTGTATGCATGTTTACTGTGTTTTGGAGTTTCTCATTATTATCTGCTGTAACATAAATTGCCCAGTTTGGGACATATTGAACTTGAACACACAATCACTGCTCCTTAGGAATGCCTGCCCTGTACCATATATCTATCTATCTACCCACCTCACCTGCCTATAACTTAGTTGTATTTGGTATTACTCAACCTTTCACCACCACAACTGACACAAACTTTGGTAGAAACTTTCAATTAGACATTGTTCAGTGATTGCATATTTTAATAATCTACACTACAGTCACACGTCCATTTCATTAAACACGTTCAGAACAGAAGTAGGTGTTCTGATGTGCACATCCAGTTCATTGCTGGTGCTGGACACCGAGTAACCGTTCAAAAGAATAAAAGTCTGCACAACATCATTGCTCCTAAAAGTGTTTTTTGTACTTTAAAACACAGAGAAATGGTACAGGTGGTACAACATTTAGGAGCAATGATGTTGTCTGAACTTTTATTATTTTGAATCATTTCATTAAACAAACCAACCATCACCAGTGAGCACTTTGAAAGGAGAAAAGGTTACTTCAGGGCTTATATCAGCTAATCTACTGTACTCTTTATTTCTCTACCTTCTAGGAAGAGTTCCTCTCGCTCTCTGTGGAAAGACTGGCAGACATTCTTGCCAGTGACCACCTCAATGTGCCCAAGGAGGACATGGCGTTTGAGGCTGCCATGTTGTGGTTGGCCAAGTGTCCTACCCGCAAGCAGAACTTTGAAAAGGTCAGTCACCTTGCCAGAAGATTGATGGTCTCTCTGACTATCAATAGGTCTGGGGACATCTAAATGCAAGGTAGTCGCTAGAACGTCGCCTTCTGTCCAGTACATGCTTGGTATCTATATATCGTACCTATATTAACGCCCTACTTGATCATACTACAGCATCACACAAAAGCATCAAAAGTAGCAGATCCACAAGCTCGTTTTGAGCTTGTCGATATGCTACTTTTACCGTTTTTGAATTTTAATCCTGAAAACTAACAGTGTTGGACATAATGAGGTTTCCACCCGACAGAGACGATATGGTACTAGCTAGTACTATGCATGATTGTTATATAATGTTGTTCGCCCAACATCCAGTTGGACTGTAAAATAATGAGTGTTATATGTGTTCTTCAAGGTGCTGGAGCAAATCCGTCTGCCTCTCATCAGCCCCTCTTACATCGATACTGTGATTGAGTCTCTGGAGGTGGTGAAAGAACACCAGGGCTGCCAGAGGTTCATCTCTGAGGCCAAGGAGCGGCCCTACCGTAACACAGCACGCCCACGCAGGACCACAGGTACCCTGCTGAACACACACATGATGCATGTTACAGCTGATGATGGTGCAAAAAAATACATCAAGCTTTTTCTTTTTTTTGCCGAGACACATTCCCACAATATGCAAACATGAATCGGAATTTCATTTTAGCAATAATGATGTGACTACATCGATGCGTGTACGGCTGGATCCACTTAAGCCCTACATACCTCATCGTACGACGAATAGCGAATTAATTGTGCATTGTGACTTGTTGTGAGCTTGTGGATCGGCTACTTGGAAAATGTGGTTAAAACGTGACCAACTATCCAGCATGCCTGTGAGATGCTCTCTGTTTTTTTTAAATAAATGTGGTTTCCTCTACTTCTCTACTCTTGTCTCACTGGCTGCTCCATCACCTCTGCTTGCTGAAGTGATCGTGATGATGGGCGCTGAGACGATGGGCGCCGGGTTCATTCACACAGTCGAGAGCTTTTATCCCCTCACCAATCAGTGGACGACTCTGGGACGTCTGCCTCTGAAAGGCATTTCCTGGCATGCTGTGGTTATGTCAGGTGAGGATTACCATCAGAGTCAATAAACTTGGGACCTGTAATGGATCCTACGTTGTTTTACCTCTGAACTGATCTGTAGCGATGCAGTCACTTAAATAGAATGCAATGAGCAACAGGCAGTGCTTATAAAGAAGCTAGGATACCAGGTAAACGCCAAACCTATCATCTGTCTTAACAACATGCTATCTAAATAACATGAAATCCTTTGCTTAAGCAAAAAGGTTATGCATTTTTTATGAAAGTCAGAACTTGAAATGTTGGCACTATGACTGGTTAAAAAGGTTTGAGCTAGCACATATGATGGAAAGAAGAGAGTAGTGTAATGGCAGCTTTTACATGTTACTTTATGTAAGTTAAACAGATCAGGAAAATGCAGGACTCAGTCGTCAGGAAGCAAACTCCATGCTTTATTGTAGATCTCATCACAGCAGAGAGAGACTAGTGTCTCCCTCTGGAGCTTCCCCCATCCCTCCCCAACACTCATGTCTTAGACACATTTATACTGGCAGAATGGTACACGGAGGTATAACAACAGCTGGTCATTCCTTACATGGGCTTTATTCTATAACTGACTCGCACATCGTCGGCACGTTTGAAATAGGTTAGCCTGAGTCGACTGTTTCTAGAATACTGTCGGGGAGAGGAGTTTAACAAGGAAGAACAGGTGATAATTGTTGCATCTACTAATACATTCACTTAATCAATACCACAATGACTGTTATATGAATTTTATCCACCACAGTAGATATACTGTGCTTCCAAAAGAGCAGGTGGAAGGGCGGAAAGGCCAGGAGTATCCGGAGTGTGGCTCAAACTATTCTACCATGGGGTGGACCGGAAACTAAATGAAGTCTGTATAATCTGAAAGGAAGTGCGCACCAACAGCGTTCAGAATCAATTGTATTTGTCACACAGTCTTACAGGTGTAAAGCCGTGTAAAATGTGCATATGCCATGCAGGTTGGGGGGTGTAATGGAAGACTCTTGTATTCTGAAGTGGTAGAGAAGACATCCAAGTGAGAGGGAGCACACCCCAATGGGCATGTGGGTGAAGGGAACAGAGGGGATGAATAGGGGATGGTAGGTGTGGTGTTAAGGAGATAAACAAGGACAGATGGTGCAAAAAAGATGGAAATGGCTTTGGTGAACACCTATTTCAAGAAGAGGGAGGAACACAGGGGAACATGAGTAGAGGTGGACTATATTGTTTGTAGGAGGGCTAGTCTGAAAGAGAGACGAGGTGACAGCAGGGGAAAGTTTGGAATTCTTAAGAGAGACGGCAGTTCCTCACTAAATTGTTCAACACAATAGTAGAAACTGTCCAAGATTTTTCCTAAGCATTGGAGAAGAAGTATACTGGTACCGATTTTCAAGAACAATGGCAATTTACATAACTCTAGTAACTATAGAGTTCTACAGCTGATGAAAGCATGGAACTTCTTGGCTTGTTTCACAATAGTATAGAAGACGAAGAAGATGGACTATACTGTATGTGAAGACATTTTAAGTTGTGCATGTGTATGACAATATCTTTCTTTAACAATCAAGGCATAACTCATTAATTGGTTTAATTCTGCTCTGCTTCCATCATAGGCTCTTTTCTGTATTTGGCCGGAGGATTTGCCCCAGAAAAAGGTTCACGGCATACTGGTTCAAGCAGTAAAGAGATGTGGCGCTATGAAGTTGACCATAACTCCTGGTTGAAGATGGCTCCCATGAATGAGCCACGCAGGTTCTTAAGTAAGACTGCCAAACTACTAAGACATTCAATTTAACCATAATGAATCTTGTCGTTCCTATTTTGGGCATACCATTATAGTAATATTCCTTAATTTAATGGCAATATTTGTTCTGTTATGTTATTGACAATTGCACTCATTTATTCACTAGCTTCTGCTGCCACGTATATCTTGAAAGAGAGATAAATCCTCTCTGTTCACCCTAAACTAAACAATACACCACACTACTACAATACAAACATCACATAATCAAATGAAATTAAATGTTTTGCAAACTATAACTTTTGATTGTGGTAGTAGTGATATGTTTATAATTTGGCCCAATTATAACATAGGCACTGTTTGTATTGTTTGTTTTTGTTCACATTAATTGTCTCCGCCAGGCCGAAAGGCATGGCGAGAGTCTGACTGCTTTATTTTAGTGTAACTTGAACTGCTCGGTATGGGGTAAATACATTAATATACAAACGTATTCCATTCATGGCGATGTGATTGTTATCATAATATGTCATTCATATAGGCTACAAGCCTAAGTGACAAAGATACCGCTGCGGATTACATGAAAAACACAGGCGTGCGTGCGTGCGTGCGTGTGTGTGTGTGAGAGAGTGTGAGAGAGAGAGAGAGAGAGAGAGGGGCGTGTGCGTGTGTGGCGAGGCGAGCGAAACGCTTTCTTATTGGCTTTTCATGATGTCTTCTTAGGTCGTATTCTGATTCTTCAATCTTCATGTCGTAAAATCGGGGCGTTTTGAGAATATTTAAGGGCGTGTTATTTAAATGACGCTCGTTTTCAGACGTGAGATTTATCAAGGCTGGGACCCAATGTACACTGGGATCAGCTGTGTAGGATGCGTTGATAAATGTGACTTCGACGTTGGTGTACGGCCGAATATATGAAAAAATATTCCACGTTTTAAAACGTCTTTTCAAATACAACACTTGCCAAATACAACACTTGCCTGCCAAAGACGTTTTTTCAGAACCAGGAGATGACGTGATCCAAAGATTTACTGCTCCATTCAATTCCTGGTTAAAGTATTTAGAAATATTCTGTATCTCGGCTCCTGTGTTGCTGTGATGTAACTTTGGCGAGACATGCTATTTTCAACGGCGTAAAACAAGTGAATGCGTTTTTTTTCTCTTTTTTTCACGGAAGCACAGTGAAACCCTCCATGATTAGCAACCATCAGGGGACCGATCATATTGGAGAGATATATTCTGTGACTACTTGAAAAGGTAAGAAAATAGTAAAAAATGCTGGCAGAGGCTGTAGCTTTAGAAAACCCCTGGCAGCGAATGTGCTAAAAACAAAACGCCATATGTCACAAACGCAGGATCCGATCAGCACCAAATTTGAATCGCATGTCGGACTGCCTCTGACGCTATTCCTCCCAGCGTATTCCTCAGGTCCAGACGGTCGCAACCCATGACTCGCGTCGGCGCAACCACACTTGCAATTTCCCAGAATTGCACCTTGCTAGTTTTTATTGTTTCCCTGCTCAACCCCTCGTGGTCCATAGGGCTGGTGATGCTGGATGGATATGTGTTTGCAGTGGGCGGCAGGGGGAGTGAGAAGAGTGAAGACTCACTGGAGCGCTACGACCCCAAGACCAACACCTGGCAGCTCATCGAGTCTGTCGGTGTGGCAGCCTACGCTGATGGCGACCCTCGACACGTTTATGAACCTGCTACAGTGGTGGCTCTAGACGGACTGCTCTATTTTATTGGTATGGGACATGTTTATGCACCCGCAGGTTCAGCCTGCTGCAATTCTCAACCAGGGCGAGGGTTAGGGGCCCACTGGTGGGCCATGAGGAAATTGGTGTGCCCCCAACTAATTGGCAAAACCCTACGATTTTAATATCACGTTATACACAATACACAAAGAAATTATGTTTAAAAAGTTTTTTTTTTTTTCTTAAAAAAATTGTAGATTGTACGGGTACCTAGGAACTTAAAATATACTACGTTAGTTCCATTGGTCCAAGCCGGAAAAATCGGGAGGGGTAGAGGAGATAGGCTCCTGACCTATGGGCCACTTAGCTCGGGAACTAACCGGTTGGTCCTGTTGATGTTATGCTCTGCAGCTTCCTGTAGAGTGCAGGAAAAAACAAAGAAGTATCGGCACCAGATCAGATGGTGCAAGCGTGCAGTACAGCTGGCCCCCTAGGGGCCATAATCTGGGTCAAAAATGGACTGCATGCCAAGTGTACACATTTAATATTCAAATTGAAAGGGGTAAAAGTATCCTGCACTACCTACCTGCCTCACTATGAGTGATTATCTGTGCCAAATTTGGACGCTGAGGAGGCTACTTGGTGTGCTGTACCATGGATGCACAAACAGGGCTCAGGGGCTCGCTGATTCTAGATGTATGTTAGTCACACCTGGGGTCCCTATATTGGTAAAGTTTTCCAAACATAATTTCAACATAACTTTTTTTTATTTATTTTTTAAAATGGTAAAAAATTGTTTCATGGAGGTGCTAAACTTTTGTATATTTTTTTCTCCTGAATAATGTTTTTGTGTGTGTGTGTGTGTGTGTGTGTGTGTGTGTGTGTGTGTGTGTGTGTGTGTGTGTGTGTGTGTGTGTGTGTGTGTGTGTGTGTGTGTGTGTGTGTGTGTGTGTGTGTGTGTGTGTGTGTGTGTGTGTGTGTGTGTGTGTGTGTGTTCGTGTTCTTTCTCCTGGGCCCTAGGTGGCATCTTCTTTCGAGGCATGCCTCGAAAGAAGATGAAACCATCCCATGTGGCCAAGTACAACCCTGAAACATCCGTTTTGACGGACGTCGCTTCTATGTATGTTCGGCGTAATGATTCGGCTGCCTGCACTCTGAATGGAAAGATCTACGTTACAGGTATAATATCTGTTCTTAAATGCCCCTTTTCCACCAAAATAGTGGAGTCACAAATGGAGGTTCCGTGACCATCCTTTGGCAAGGATGGTTTGACGATTGATTTGACCTCTATGGACCCTTTAAAAAAGAACCCGTGGGCTGCGGGTTGAGTAGCGCTGCAGTAGAGTAAAAACTTATACCCAGGGGGCAAAGGGGGGTATGCTGCATTTGCCCTGCCATAAAAGGTTGTTCACCAGAAATAATATCTATGACCCAGTAGGATCACAACCTATATGGACAACAAGGTCACCTTGCTGCTGGAAATCCAATATGGCCGCCTCAATATTATCATAAAATAGCTTTGGCAATAACTTTTGAACCAGATGGGCTAGAAATAAAAACTTGGTGTCTATTTCATGGTTTCAGAGCATGAGAAACTCAATGGAATACTTATCTTTATGATTGGGTGTGTCTGGACCTTTCATTTGCATATTTCCAAGATGGATGCCACGCGAAAATGAGTTTTACTATGACTTTTACAGTGACAGCTGACTGTTATGGCAAAAAGTCTGCTTTTTAAGCAATATGAACACATTTGGTCAGTTTGAGCTTTAATTTATATGTTGTCAATATGGCTACAGTCATAAATAATGTATGGTATTACATTTTCCCTCAGATTTATTGATTTATAGATCTATAGTTGTGGGGATGATTGCAGAGAAAAATCGGAGAAAAAGCCCACAATGTATCTTATGTATCATTTTAATAAACTAAATACAATATAAACAGACACATGCACACTCCAAGACTTGCCAAAAACTTCAACTTTAGGGCTATACAAATTAACATAGTGGTATGCATTCAAGTAACATAACAAAAGATAGACTACTTAGTGACAAATAGAGTAAAGGCGGAGTTGAGGTTGCCTACAAAAGGTTCATTTTGACCTCTATGGTGCTGTCTTGCCAATGATACTATGGTACAATGCTATTCACTGTCACTGTTGTCATGTGTTGCACTGATCCTGCTGCATCATGTCTCTAGTCCCTGGCAACGGCATCCTAAGTACCATGGAATTGCCTTCTTTGCACGGGAACAGTTTTTCTGGCAGCCTTTGATACAGCTGCATGATATTGCCTTGTTCATTGACACAGGCCAGGCTGGCTCGGTAGATGCAAGGGGGACTGCATTGCTAGCACTGAGAGACCATCCATACTCTGTGAAAGAAGGAATATCCGGCTTGGCGATATGTGCACATTTATCTATTATGGTTGCTGGAACAGCTCTTCTCAGGTGCAGGTCAAAGGCATTCTCTGTCGGGGGCAGCAGCTTTAAGAGGGTTGATCTATTATTGAGGAACTTGTACACTCTAAGCTTACTCAGGTCAAAATCCTCCTGGTGGTCCGCTTTGGATGTATATACAGCAATTGTGAGGTCTCGTGCCTGATTGATGGACGTCATCTGAGAGGGAATCATAAGAGTTTTCACCAAACTCCTCAAGTGCAGAGATCCAGACGCATGATGGCCTTGAACCATGCCTTCTTCCCAGTGAAGAAGGGATAGCTGGTGGTCCAGTATCTCTGCCACTTAAACTATGGATAAAGGGCAGGGCACGACACTGTGCGAGCCCCAGTGCTGATACCATTTGATGGATAGGAAGGTATGAATTTTGCTCTGTTCTCACCCACAGCTCTGGAAGGCATCTGAGATGGGTTGCTGCATAGTAAAGGCACATGATGATGATGTCTGTGTCATTGGCATGGATGACAACTCTGTCAACTTTGTCATTCTGGACACTGTACAGGGTGTGGAGTATTATTCTTGTATCAGCCTCCTGTTGTGTGGATTCTAGTGCAGGGACATCTTCAATAGACCCCTCCTTGATCACCACACTCCTTGTCTCTTCTTTAAACCCCCCCCCCCCAGGTAAAGATGTGTTGGACTAAGGGCCGACTTAAGTTTCTCATTTTCACACCATTCGTCACAGAGGAAACTCAATAGGTTTGCCTTGTTAGCTGACACAGCAAAAAACTCCTGAGGATCTGGAGCTGTGTAATGCATACTGACTTCATATTCTTTGGTAGGTTTTGGTCAAGCATATCTGTGTTCTTGCTCAGCTGTCTTAAGACTAGGTCCACTGTACCAGTCAAAACAGAAGTGAATGATCTCTGTGCCAGCAGGCACATCATTCAACAGCAGACGTTGGTATCGTTCAGCGATTGTTCCAAATGCTTCACCTTTCAGGAACGACCAATGGCGCATGGCATACATGGCATCAATAACTACTGCTGTTTTTATGTCTTCTGTAGGCAGGTCAGGGATGCATGCAACTTTGGTCTCCTCTTTCAGGACCTTACCAAGGCTTGCCTTGGTACCTGTTCTCATCCTGCCATCTTCCTGGAAGAGGGAAGGGGGGAAGTCACTGCACTCATGGTTGCCTATAAAGTCAACAAGGTTGAGTTCTCCACCACTGGCTATGATTTGGGTCATGCACAGGAGGGCAGTAATTTCATTGCTCTTGCCAGGTGCTGAGGTTTTCCCCTTAGATTTTTTAGATTTTGTGTTTTGAGTGTAGAAAGTGTTAAGCTTCATTATGCTTGTCTTCTTCTGTTCACTGGACAGTGACTCACACAGTGTCTTCAGACCCAGTTCTTTCACACTCATCAAGTCGTCCTTGACTGTGGAATCAGCACACTGTCCTGTAGATATGTTGATCATGGATGATGTGCTCACTGTAAATGGGTTAGTCTCCACTGCTGCCTTGACTACCATCTCTGCATCCCGGATTACACGACTCTGACCAGACTCATGGTGTGGGTCTGCCATATTGACAACATATAAATTAAAGCTCAAACTGACCAAATGTGTTCATATTACTTAAAAAGCAGACTTTTTGCCATAACAGTCAGCTGTCACTGTAAAAGTCATAGTAAAACTCATTTTCGCGTGGCGTCCATCTTGGAAATATGCAAATGAAAGGTCCAGACACACTTAATCATAAAGATAAGTATTCCATTGAGTTTCTCATGCTCTGAAACCATGAAATAGACACCAAGTTTTTATTTCTAGCCCATCTGGTTCAAAAGTTATTGCCAAAGCTATTTTATGATAATATTGAGGCGGCCATATTGGATTTCCAGCAGCAAGGTGACCTTGTTGTCCATATAGGTTGTGATCCTACTGGGTCATAGATATTATTTCTGGTGGCCAACCTTTTATGGCAGGGCAAATGCAGCATACCCCCCTTTGCCCCCTGGGTATAAGTTTTTACTCTACTGGATGTCGGCCATCTTGAATTTCGGAGTCAAAACGAGGTCTTACAATTAAAATTGTGTCAGATTTGGAATCCTCATGGTTGACTTGTATGGAAAAGTGCCTTCATACATGATTCTAGGTCATCCAGATCAAAAGTTAATTTTTAGAGATGGCGCCGGGCGCCATTTTGAATTTGGCTGTCTAGCAAAAAATGCCGTGATTTTTGGGAGGGACCTGGGGGCTAAATCTTTTTTAAAGGGTCCATAGAGGTCAAATCAATCGTCAAACCATCCTTGCCAAAGGATGGTCACGGAACCTCCATTTGTGACTCCACTAAAAATAACTTTGGTTCTACAACTGGTGATGTTCTAGATTCTTGGAACATTGGTGCTTTCACAGAACCGGCTGCGAACCCACTTGCGTTTCCAGACGTTTTAAGCAGAACCATTTGGGAGCAGGAGTCCCCAGTTGCCCCTGGTTCCATTCCAGGCTTTCACTCCCAGTTTCCCTTTTCTTCTTTAAAAAAATGTTTTTTGGTTGGTTTTGCCATTGTTTATATCTCATCTGCATCTTCCAACCTGTAGAATAGTGACACGCCCACTTTAGTTCCCAGTTCAGGGCAAGAAAAACTATTATTTTTGGTTCCAGTTCCGAACCAACTTTTAGGGTTTTGAACAAATACATTTTCAGTGGAAACACTCTGAACTGAAATACATACTGTTGAAAGTAAAACTCCTGCATTCCACATTTTTCTTGAGTAGAGTCCAGTGGCTTAATGTTTGTTTTTTTCTAGCATTACCGTTATATACAAGCACCACATTTTGCATGAGACTTCTTTAGGACCTACAGAAAGATTTTAGCCTGAAATGTCAAAACTCGCCATACAGGGCGCACTAATCCTCTTTTTGTCATATCCATTAAAAAAAACTATTTTTTCAACACGGCTGTAAACAAACAATGTCTCGGTGGGAAGACGAGTCTGTCTTCTTTCCACGAAAAAAAAACATTGTAACTGCGATTGTCCGTTCTGTCGTTATCGGCAGTTGAATATAGCTAGTTTTCACCAAATACGCAATCTGGGAAAAGAAATCAGAGATAAATGTATTTTTATAAATCTGATAACGTTGTAGTGGACGGGGTGAAAATGTTATAGATGTAATTTCCGGGTGTATCCTTCTCTCGATGTCAAGGCATCATTCATAAGTTGGCGAAAAGCGCCCTCTAGCGTAATCACTAAAAAAAACACCATATGACTTAAGTATTACATCATTGGCAGTCAAGTTTTGGATTTGAGCTGACATGATATTACGTCCATGGCAGTCAATGTGTTAATAAACTAAATCTGCAAAGTAAGGAGCAAAAGCTTTCAAATAATTGTACTGGACTAAAAAAAATGCTGTTGCCTCTGAGATGTAGCGTAGAAGTAAAAGTGTATTAAAACAAGTTCAAACGCTCAAGTAAAATAAAAGTGCCTCAACATTTTCTCAAGTACAGTACTTGAATAAAAGTGGGCACATAATAGAACCCACTAACAGTCCTTATGCTCTTAATTCTTGCTTATCTATAGGTGGCAACGTGGGTTATCCTTGCAGGACCATAGCTCGCTCAATGGAATGCTACAACCCCAAGACCAACCAGTGGACCATCTGTGCCCCCATGCCAGTGGAACGCTACATGCATAGCGCGGTTGCAGTGGATGGAAGTATCTACATACTGGGAGGGCGGGACGACACGGACAGGTAACACACGGCTGCTCCACGAATATCTCAGGAAAAGGTGTCTTCTTTTCCACACCAGACGTTTCTCTCTCGTCTATTAGACCAACTATGTGTTTACAAACATTGAGACTGCAGGCACAGGTGTGGGTTGTATGTAATCAATTCCCAACAGATGCCCAAACCTGTTGTTTTGAGTAGCGCTGGTTTCAGTACATTCAATGTCCTCCTGTGTGTAGGCCATAGACTGAAGCCACTTTTTTGGCAAATTCAAATCCTCCATCTTGGAACTTCTGGTCCATTTAAAAACGTATGGGACCATAATTCACTAATCACATGATAATTAAAAAGAGACGTTAAACTAGTGGTTGAAAACATCTTTATGAAAATGTTTACAAAGGCAATAAAATCATGTATAAAGTCCGGCCAATACCTCATTCACTTGAATGGAGTAACAATGCTTAAGCAGCCAGCAGGAGGGGAAATAGCGACATCTGCTGGGCCATTAATTAGAACTACATGCTGATAATGATTTCCTATTTGGCCTCAAATCCAGCAGAGCTTACTTGCCGCCTGGTGTAGGCTGGTGAGGCAGTCCCTAGCGAGAAATATACTTTGTAGCGCAACACAGTTAACTCTTTGACAGCCAGATCAATAGTGTAATAGTGTGCCACTGCTGCCAGCAAAAACAGCGATTTTACTGTACCTTTGAAAAATCATGGAATATTATCAGTGACTGCCATCCTCACGGATAAGGGCTCATTACACGCACAGGGTTGTCGTAGAGAAAAAAACATATAGTCCGGTCGCGATCCGCCATTCAAGAGCTATGGCCGTAAAGCAGAAGGAACGGACATCTAGCAGAGATGTATGGCCATTTCACTGCAGGAAATAAACAGGCTTTTATTTTTTTAAAGGACGTCATTTTCGGGTCTGTCGTCATCAGGAAGTGAAAGCATCATCCATAGGATAGGTAACAGCGCCATCTAGTCCAAACTCGTGAGCCTTGGCAGAATTGGACTGGAATTCCCGTCCATGGCAATGAAAGAATGAATAGCCGATGTATTCAGGTTCACAACGCGCTGTGGATGCCACCATCATGAGCTTGTAGGTCTGCTATTCTCGGCCGGTCTCTGCGCGCGACGGATCATAAATTTGATGCACACTGGCTCTTATCAGTGTGATGTTGTCTGATAAGGGGTCTATTGGTCTCTCTTCATGTAGGTATCCCCAGAACATCGAACGCTACTGTGAAGAGACGGATACGTGGGAGACTGTGGGAAAGATGACTTCTGGTCGTCACAAAACCATCTGTCTCTCTCTCAGGCTGAGGAGAGATCATGCACCCGTGGTTGTTGAAGATGATATAAACAATGAGTTTTTTGATTATATTACCTCCCTGTGCCCTCCATAGAGGGAATCGTTGCTGTCGGGTGGAAACCTTGTATGTCCAAATTAAACTTCAACTTTTTTATGATCATTTAAAAAAAAAAAAAAGTAGTGAGAATATCCGACGAACTTGTAGATCTGCTATTTTCATTACGTTTGTGTGACTTGTAAAGTAGGACATTAATTGGGGGGGGGGGGTAAAATATTTTGCATTAGAAGATGCAATTCAACATTTGACCAGTAGGGGAATCAGTAATGTTATCTCTACGGGCGCAACTCTTGCGCAATGTCTTAAAACCATGTAACCGGATGAGGACCGAGGCAAATTAAATACTTTCTTCAACTCGTTGGATAGCTTTTATGGTCCGCTAGAACTTAAAACATCTGAGAGAGTGGCGGAAAAGCTTTACTTTCTGGATACGATGTGCAGAAAGGGGTAAGAAACATGTAAAGTCGAAAATGTGCGACAATGTCCTGCTCAAACGGCAGAGGGAAACGAGGAACCTCATCTTGGAGCTATGCAGCGGAGGGAGAGGTTCCGTTGGAGCTAGGGCTAAGACTACTACTTTTTTTTAATATATTCAGTCTTTATTTCTTGTTTTCCTCTTTGTTTTTGTTTTTTTACATCTTGTTTGTAATCTTGTTTCATGCCTTTTGCAGTGCTGCTATTACACCCACATTCACCATTGGGATCAATAAAGATTGATCTATTAATGTCTTTTATGTTATGTTTTCTTTTATGGATTTATGGTTGTATATCCTACCAGGACCTCTATCACTACTGGTTGTATATCCTACCAGGACCTCTAGTATGGCTGGTTTTATATCCTACCAGGACCTCTATTACTGATGGTTTTATATCCTACCAGGACCTCTATTACTGATGGTTGTATATCCTACCAGGACCTCTAGTATGGCTGGTTTTATATCCTACCAGGACCTCTATTACTGATGGTTTTATATCCTACCAGGACCTCTATTACTGATGGTTTTATATCCTACCAGGACCTCTATTACTGATGGTTTTATATCCTACCAGGACCTCTATTACTGCTGGTTTTATATCCTACTAGGACCTCTTCGTGTGTGTGTGTGTGTGTGTGTGTGTGTGTGTGTGTGTGTGTGTGTGTGTGTGTGTGTGTGTGTGTGTGTGTTTGCGACAGGGCTTGTTTTTAGGCTCGGTGCGGGGCTGCGATGCGAGGAGGACGGCGACAACAACAACAACACGGATGTACACACATACCAGCTTCAGTGGCGCCAGGGGTGCAATGCTCAGTGGACGGGGTAGCACGCCGAGCAACCACTTATTTTGCCAGGGGGACGCGCAGGCACACGCATAGATTTAAAACTACTTTAAATTCACACTTCATCAAAGTTTACAAACGCTCCCGACTCACGCCAGGTACATTAACATAGGAATTAGCCTATATGCATATCAATTGTCCATTGTGTGACCTGTACTGTAGGTGTTAAGCGACGTGCGCGTCACGTCATTAAAATAGAGAGCAACCACTTCTCAAATGAGCATAGCATCACTGAGTGGCGCACTTCGATAATCATTAGACTCTCCATCCACTACCAGTGGAAGTCTGGGTTTGACTCCCGCTTGGGACATTACTTTTTCAAACAACCGCGGACTCCTTTTTTTCGCCGATAAAGTATAGTTTTGGACCATGACGGAGGCGCGCCGAATCAGCAGACCTTGAGGCTGAGGAAGTCGCGCCCGAGCGCCTCCAGGCGCGAGTGCCCGCGGCGACCAGCCGATGGTCTGCTGATTCGAATCAGCGCCGTTCGAGTTATGTACCGATAGGGACAGAATCGTAAATTATGTTGTGGGGACTGCATTTGCCCTTCTATGGTTTGCCCCATTGAACTGCCACTCGCTGCACTAACATAGCCCGCCAGCCCCCGCCCCCTCAGGCTCGCCCCCTTGTGCGCGCGCGTGCATGTGTGTGTGCGCGCGCATGCGTGTGTGCGCGCATGCATGTGTGCGTG
This sequence comes from Gymnoscopelus microlampas, assembly GCF_963454915.1. NCBI lineage: Eukaryota > Metazoa > Chordata > Actinopteri > Myctophiformes > Myctophidae > Gymnoscopelus > Gymnoscopelus microlampas. The sequence continues at coordinate 6,371,654 of NC_139939.1, read as the reverse complement.
CTCGTTTGTGTTGTGCGCGTGTGCGTGTGTGGTGTGGGACTGGCTTTTATTGCCCTCTAGCGTTGGTTCTACAGAAATGCCTGGGGGGGCGGACGGGCGGTGAAAATAAGCGCTTCTTTTCCATTCTACCTGGAATGCCAATCTACCTGTAACATATACACATTTCATATTAAATGTCTCATTGATGTATCCAAGATGCTTGAGCCTTCTGACAAACCTCATCTCTATTATACTAATCAAGGCCAAAGGGCCTTTATATTTTAATGTTCATTGAAACCCTCAATGTGATTATGTGAACCGAGAGAGAGAGGATTGATTGGACATCTCAACCTATTGCCATTAACAGGAATCGAACTCTCAACCTTCGGACTAATGGGCTGCAACACTACCTATAGTGCTATAGCTTTGTCCAGGCTGATGTTGTCTGTTGAAGATCATAAACTCTTGCCTTCCGTCATGAACCAAGCCAACACTAAGATCACTCGTTCAAAAAACATTTACCAATAGAGAAATTGTATGTCTCCTCGCAACCGAAAACAGTGAAAGCAGCCGATCTACAAGCTCAGAAACGCGTTGCTATCTGAAAAGTTTTGAGATTGTAGATCGGCTATTTTCAGAATGAAGTATGTCATACATTGAAAAAACGTACTCTCAAATAAGCATTTCAGGTTATCTTTACCATTTGCCCATGTATTCATTGATACAGTCATGTTGTTAGCAATTCAACTTAAATGAAGTCTGCATCAAGTGAGGCTTGAATGAACTGGCGACCTTGAGATTGTGAGGCACTCATTTAAGGGAGACGCCATTGGACCAACAGACAAGGAACTGTGAAAAAGGAGATCACACAGATGATACAGTTTCACGCAAATAGCTGAAAAATCCTCGGTTTAAGTGTTTTTCAAACTGAGCTTACTGGTTAAAGCGATAGATGTGTTCCTCATGAGTCAAGGCACAAGTGTAAGCAAGTTTCACGACTTTTGGCTAAACGAGGCATGACTTATGCCTGTTTAAAGTTTGCATTTTCAAAAAATTGCTATAGCGCCCCCCTTTGGCCAATTGGAGTGAGATTGGTTTCAGTGATATTTGGAATGACTCTACATTACTGCAACGTTTCAAAGAAATGTGAGTCTTTCATGTATGTGTTAGGGGCAGATGAATAATTTTCATAAAACTGCAATAGTTAAAATCTATTTCCTCCTGGGATTTTTGAGTAATCTGCACGAAACATTTTACACATGAACTTATGACCTATACAACACCTTGGCAGCGGATTTTCCATAAGTGAAAAAATGCAGAAGTTAGGAGCCAATGACTGTTTTTCATATAATTCAAAATGGTGGGAGATCTAAAGGTCAGAGGTCAAAAGTCAGAGGGTGGAAGTTGTTCAGCACGAGGAGACGCATATGTGTATCCAAGTTTCATGGCTGTAGGTCAAACAGGGCATGAGTTTAACAATACCTGTTAAAAGTTGGCATTTTTCAATTGAGTGCTATAGCGCCACCTTTTGACGAATGAGTGTGAGAATTATTTCTTGGTCATTTTTCATGACCATATGGCCGAGTTTCGTAAAAAGCGACAGCACGGTTCATCCAGAACTGCGAAAATTGGCAGAAGAAGAATCGGAAGAATACAGGGAATAATAAAACAGGTCCAGAGCTGAGCTCTGGCCCCGTAATGAAGGACTTTACAACACGGTGTTAAAAGATTCTATCTTTTATAAAAGCCATAGTTTCACGTTGGATAGATTTAGATACAGATTTATCCACAATGCATTGTTTTCTATTCAGTTCACTCATTGGAATATATTGTTTCTGTTGGGGGGATACCTCAAAACTCCAAAACTGTTACTTTTCAGGATTCAAATTCAAAAGCATCAAAAGTGTTTTCGAGCTTGTGGGTCTGCTGCTTTTGATGCTTTTGTGTGACGCTGTAGTATGATCAAGTAGGGCATTAATTTATTTAATCTGTTTATGAACTAAGATTTAAAATATGGAGATATGAGGTTTCTGCCCAACAACGATATTCCAGCTGCAAGATTTGTGTGATTAACATGAATGGGTTCAATAATTTAGAAATGTAGTCCACAATGGACAAGATTGTTCTGATTATGTCTTCCGTAGAGGTTGAGTGTCCCGCTCAATAACACTTGGACTCTAACCCAGGGGAGCTGGGGATCGAACTGAGAACTAGCTGACCACTCTACAGTGAACCAACACGCTGGTTCTCAAAGTGGGGTCCGGGGACCCCCAGGGGTCCTTGAGGGGGTTCCAGCCAGGGTCCCCAGCTAAATGAGTTAATATAACATCAAACCCAGTTTAACCACTATAGCCCCTT